>NC_067247.2:245165027-245469610 GCF_019359855.2 Lolium perenne | reverse complement strand
AATGATCTCATGAGCTGCCTTACATGATTGAGATTCATATGAGTTTTGTATCACTATTCATCTATGTGCTACTCTAGTGATATTATTAAAGTACTCTATTCCTCCTCCATGATGTAGACAGTGTGTGCATCATGTAGTACTTGGCGTAGTTTATGATTGTGATCTCTTGTAGATTATGAAGTTAACTATTACTATGATGGTATTGATGTGATCTATTCCTCCTTTCATAGTATGATGGTGACAGTGTGCATGCTATGTTAGTACTTGTATAGTTGTGTTGATCTATCATGCACTCTAAGGTTATTTAAATATGAACATCGAATGTTGTGGAGCTTGTTAACTCCGGCATTGAGGTGCTCTTGTAGCCCTACACAATTAGTGGTGTTCATCATCCAACAAGAGAGTGTAGAGTATAGCATTTATCTATTCAGTTATGTGATCAATGTTGAGAGTGTCCACTAGTGAAAGTATGATCCCTAGGCCTTGTTTCCAAATACTGCAATCATCGCTTGTTTACTGTTCTCTTCGCATCTGTCTTTGCCTGCAATATTACCACCATCAACCACACGCCAGTTGTAGCAGCAAGCTATTTTCTGGTGCCGTTACTACTGCTCATATTCATTCATACCACTTGTATTTCACTATCTCTTCGCCGAACTAGTGCACCTATACATCTGACAAGTGTATTGGGTGTGTTGGGGACACAAGAGACTTCTTGCATTGTGATTGCAGGGTTGCTTGAGAGGGATATCTTTGACCTCTTCCTCCCTGAGTTCGATAAACCTTGGGTGATCCACTTAAGGGAAATCTTGCTGCTGTTCTACAAACCTCTGCTCTTGGAGGCCCAACACTGTCTACAGGAAAAGAAGCGTGAGTAGACATCAGTATCCAGCAAGGTTTTATCTTGAAAAGAAAGTCTTGCATAGAAATTATCAATGATGATATTACCAGGAAGCTCATGAATGGGGCATTTGAGCAATAAGGACATCAATCTCCCCCATGCTTGGGCAATACTCTCTCCATCATGAGGCCAGAAATTATATATGCGGTTTCGGTCTTTGTGAATTTCACTTGGAGGATAGAATTTAGAATAAAATAGAGGCACGATATCCTTCCAATCAAGAGAATGCCCATTCTTCAGCAGTTTATACCAATGCGCCATTTTACCAGACAGCGACATAGAGAATAGTTTCTTCCTAACTTCATCCATAGAAATACCTGCACACTTGAATAACCCGCATAATTCATGTAAAAACAGTAAATGATCTCCAGGATGGACAGTTCCATCCCCTTCATAGCGGTTATCCACAACACGTTCAATAATTTTCATAGGTATTTTATATGGAACCTCTTTCTCACCTGGCGCCTCATCCACTACCTTTGCAGTAGTAGTAGATTTCCCAAATAGGAATTCAAGAGAAGATCTCTCCATAATGAATTATAGCAGCAGGGCAGAAATAAAAACAGCACGTACAGTAAAAGTTTTCCTTACCAATTCCACTTACCAATAGCGCTTCACTCCTCGGCAACGGCGCCACAAAATAGTCTTGATGACCCACAAGTATAGGGGGTGTATCGTAGTACTTTCGATAAATAAGAGTGTCGAACCCAACGAGGAGCAGAAGGTGTGGACAAGCAGTTTCGATGAAGGATTCACTGTAAATGCTCACAGACAAGTATTCAGGGGGTTTTGATATAGCAGATAAATAAAATACAAGTAAGTAAAATGAGAGAGTAATAATTGCAGCGAGTGGCCCAATCCTTTTTAGCACAAGGACAAGCCGGTTTGTTTATAAGATGACCAAACGTTCTTGAAGACACACGGGAATTTAGTCTAGTGCTTTCGCTTCATATAGTTGATTAATCTTCATTGTTTTGATAAGTGTTGTGTGGGTGAACCTATGCTAATGCACCGCCCTTCCTAGGACTAATACATACTTGTGATTAAACCCCTTGCAAGCATCCGCAAATACAAGAAAGTAATTAAGATAAATCTAACCACAGCCTTAAACTCTGAGATCCTGCTATCCCTCATGCATCGATATACCAACGGGGGTTCAGGTTGCTGTCACTCCGGCAACCCCAAAATTAGCAAACGAATACAAGATGCATTCCCCTAGGCCCATAAAGGTGAAGTATCATGTAGTCGACGTTCACATGACACCACTAGAAGAATAACACCACAACTTAAATATCAAACCATTAAATATTACTCAACATAGTTCACCACTAACATTTAGACTTCACCCATGTCCTCAAGAACTAAACGAACTACTCACAAGACATCATATGGAACATGATCAGAGGTGATATGATGATGAATAACAATCTGAACATAAACCTTGGTTCAATGGTTTCACTCAATAGCATCAATAACAAGGAGTAATCAACACCGGGAGAGTTTCCCCTATGAAATAATCAAGATTCAACCCTAGATGTTACAGCGGAGACGAGGTGCAGCAGTGGAGATGACGATGTCGGTGGTGGAGATGATGATGATGATGATCCCAATGAAGTCCAGCTCGATGACGGTGACGATGGCGACGATTTCCCCCTCCGGGAGGGAATTTCCCAGGCGGATTTCAGCCTGCCGGAGAGGTCTTTTCTCTCTGGTGTTTTCCGCCCCGCAGAGGCGGCTGTGTCTCTTCTCGATGCTCCCCGGCACCTTAGGGTTTCGGGTAGATGAAGTACGCGAAAGGAAGATGGCCGAGGGGGGTCGTGGGCCCCCTCCCCACGTGGCGGCGCGCCTGGCCTGGTGGCCGCGCCGGCCTATGGGGAGGGCCCATGGCGGCCCTCCTCGGCCTCCCCTTTTGGCTGGCTCCGTCTTCTGGAAAAATAAGAACTTCGGTATATTTTCTGTCAATTGTTGATCTTTAGAAATATTGTATCCTGACGGTGCTTTTTCCAGCAGAATCCTGACTCCGGTGAGTAATTCTCCAATAATCATGAAACATGCAAAACATGTGAAATAACATAAGTATCATCTCTAAATATGAAATATGTAAATGAATAACAGTAAATTATGATATAAAATAGTGATGCAAAATGGACATATCAGGGAGAACATGATGTTTCTACATGTTGATGCTACACCCCGTGTGGGCATCCATTCTTTCATTGGCGATGCGCAAATGAAGAATCAAAGATCAGGATATATCTGAAAAGGGGTTAAGAGAAACTAACCCACATAACCAACCTTAATTCTTGGAGCACATATTGGGTGCAAATCCACGGGGAATCATGAGAATAAGGGTTGCAAAAACTTTCCAATCTCATGGCTAGCCTATTTATATCAGGGACACCCATGGTTAGGTGTGAAATCTCTCTTAACCATCTTCTTCACCGTCTTCACTTGACTCTTAAGCTTGCACCTTCTTTGCCTTGAGTGCAAGATTATTACTCTTCTTGTTCAACTGTCAAGTGTCTGGCATATTCTAGACGGTCTTAAACCATATTTTAATCGGTGGCAAGCAAGGATAAAACATCATTTGAGGTGAGGGTGGACGTAGTCAATCCTTTCTTAGACATGTAAGACCGTGCTTGGTTGGGCGTTGGAGATTGCTTCAAGTAACTCGACCACAACATAGGGATCCTCCACACTTTTTTTGGGTCTCCAAGCCCTTTTATCCCAACAACGATCTTATTGAGTCTTGAATACATATGTTGGGATGTATTTTCATATTCCATGGTGAATAAGTTCATCTTACTACTTAACCTCGGAAGTTTTGACCAGTAAATGCTTGAGTTTCCTTCATGGTTGACTTCGAGCTCATCCGAAATTTCTTTGGCGGTCTCACATAGAATGATTAAAGGGAAGATCTTAGGGTACATGACCCTTTCAAGCATGTTGACGGCTTGCGAATGGATTTGGTTGTCACTTTCTTCAACATATGTGAGGTTAGTTCCCAAAGTTGGAGGTGTACACTTTTAAGATGATACATGATTGAAATTTTCCAATGAGCATATTATTGCCATCTAACTCATAGTTGTCGGGCTGAGATTGTGAATATGCAAACTTGTGGATGGAGGTGGCAGTCAGTTGTGGGGAACACTTGAATAGTCCATGGCTTTTTCCACGACTCATTTTTGAGTTGCTCAAACTCTCAGTCACCCATCCGGGCTAGAAACTCCCCGACGACTTTGCTTTTAGTAGCCTTATCAAGTTTGTTTCCCATACTTACTCTTCATTCTTTAGGTGATAAATCATCAATAAAGATTTCTTGGTTCTGATCACCCATTGAAGGATCAAAGATGTCAACTAGAGATTTAGAGAGGATTAAAAATTAAGTAAAACCCAACTAGATGATAAAATCCTATAAGACAAATAAATAACTCTAGTTTTCCTTTTTCGACAAACAGTATATATTAATATCGTAAAGATACAAATTACACCCAGCCTCTGCAACAACACATTGACCTATTGACAATATGGATGCACAAAACTAAAAAAAAGAATTTAAATAAAAGAAAAGTCCCGCTATAGTGATTACTTTCTTGTAGTAGCAACACTAACACCACCAAGACAACACCAGAAGTCCAACCTCTCCAAGAGCCGTCGTCGCCCGATCAAAGATCTTAGGTTTTCGCCCTGGAGAAAGTCCTCAGTCGCAAAACAATGCCTTCAACAACGTCATTGCCATGCACAATCAATTAAGGCCAGACCTTGAATTTTCACCCTGAGAGGTAAGACTTTTAATTTCTCTTGTGCTGACGCCCCCATTTACGATGCTGATGCTCCAAGTCACAAATCACCAAGCCAATTCCTCGTCGCTATAAATATTGGAACCGCCATAGCTAGTCCTTAGATTCCGACCTCAATGACATTCCCCGTCTACCGACTTCACCATAGAACGCTAAAGGATGCTCCATGATGGTAACAACCAACAAAGCTTCGCAACGCTCCTTCTGGAACCAAACGGACAGAGAAAAAAACGGGTGCGCACAACCGAATCCCACCCAAATCCAACAATCTCCAAGCATAAATCGTCCAATGAAGTTCTTCGGTGAAGCCTTCCGAAACAAGCCACTACAGCCAGATCGATGGGGACTTGCATTGCATCCAACAAATCATCATCTTGGTGTGAGTTGGAACCCTAGGGCAACCACCTTTATTCAAAGTTGCACCAGTAGCCCCCATGCCACCTGTCGTCACCTTGTTGGATCTGCTGCTCCGATCCCCACCGGCGGAAGGCCAGCATCGCAGAAGAAGAAGGCAGAATAGGGGTGGTCATCGACGGATCCGACCGAACCACGCAGCAAGGAGAGAATGAGGAGTCGGCCAACACCTATATGAAATCTAAAGCCCCTAGCCGACCCCAGACCCGCCGGTCGTGCCGCGTGGACGACCTCCGCCACCACCCCAGCTAGGGGCACCGCCCTAGCCGTTGTTCGACGACGTGACGTCCTTCACTGCCCCAGCAGCTTCGGCGACGATCTTCGGCAACCATCCGCCAGGGCGCCTTCGGTGTCTAGGCCCACCGCGGCAAGGGGAGCCGGCGACGGTGAGGTTTCTGGCGGTGGTGTGTGGGTTACGCCCTGGTCTAGGCGGATGCTACTAGGCTCATCTCCCAACTCTAGTTTCCCTAATGTGATCCATTTTGGTGGTGCACCTTTTTCGTTTTCCGGATACTTATACTTAATCTAAATACGCTTACTATTCCAACAGATTGTATCATTGTGTCCGTCAATCGATTTGAATCACATGAAATTATTAAAAGATAAATGTGATCAAGCCAAATCTAAGGACAAGGAGTGACTCTAATTTTTTTTTATTGCAACTCCTTTGGAAATATTACCTGAGTGGTACTTCTTTCCCGTGTTTCAAATACTCCGTACGGTAGCCAATAAGTTATTGGACGTTCTCTGTGCATGTTAGACTGAACATGAAACAAAAACGCGTGTAAAACAATGAAATCTGCACGATATGTTCTAAGATATTTACTCTTAGTACAACGTTGTCGACATGTATTACAGGCTGAGTGATTTCTCCTTCTAAACCAGCAACTGGGATGTATCTTTTATCTTCAGTCAACAACAACTAAGCCGCTCGGTGGGCCATATGCTACCACCACCATATGTGAATCACTCGGGTTTACCGGATCTAGATACTGTCGATGGTACACCTATAAAGTATACCCACAATAGCCATGTTTCTCCGTCTGACTAGAACCTCCAAGGGTGCATATAGATAAGTATTTCATAGAAGACCTTGGCCAGGTTCCCAATCAAGTTGCCTTCAATAGTTAGTTTGTATGGCACACATTCCATAGAGTCCAGCATCGGGCTGCGAAGGTAAACTAAACTAGCCTACGAAAGGGGTTGAAGAGGCCTTGGGATAGCGCAAGAAAGTTACATACCCTGCAGGGTTCCAATCATAATGTAGAAGTTCTCTAACTCCAGCCCACATGACCCGGGCCATGAGGCATGAGAAGAAAATGTGATTACAATCTTCTAACTCATGGCAAAGGGAGCAGAGCCCATTGGAGGGCCCTACTTCCTAGCAACCTGCTCACCAAAGGGAAGTATGTCCCTGATGAGTTTCCAAAGAAAGATCTTAATCTTTGGTGGTACACGACATGGGCGTACCTAGCGGGGGGGGGGGGGGGTGACCCCTGAGAAAAAAAGCCTAGTAAGCCCAATCTCAGTTCCTTCACAGCGAGAGATGAGGTCACGAACTCACGAACCACGAAACCAGTCACGACTTTGATTCAGGACCATTCACACGATTCCCCGCTGCCCCGGTGCCATCGCCGCTCGCCCCTCTCCCGGAACTCCTTGACGCCCTCTGCCTCTCCGGCGGCCGCTGTCCGCCCAGCGCTTCCCAGACTCCATCTGCGGCCGCCCTCCCCGCCGGCCGCCGCTTTTCCCGCCGGCCGGTGCTCTCCCCGGCTAGTCCCTGCCTATTCCCGCCGGCCGCCACACGGCCCGGGTCACAGCGTTGCGCTCCAGCAGTCCAGCATCCGGCAGCATGTACGCGTCCGCTGCTCGCCATTAACCATTGACTGAGGCTATTTTCATTTGTTATAGTTAAGTATTTAAGACATAAAATTGCCCCTGCTATTTAGCTATTTTCTATGCTAATATTAAAATTAGTAGTTTGACACTTGTAGAAATGAAGTCACTTATATGTTTGAATATTTCAGTTGTGTAGAAATAAAGATGAATGGCCAAATTGAGTTACTTTTCGCGAAATAAGAATAAAAAAAGATTGCATCTTCTTCAACACTGATTGGTCGTAGATGATGAATAAACCAAAGATGGCGGGATTTTGTTGGCGTACCTTGATTCCGTACCTCCGGTCGGATCCAATATCGAGAGTGATATTGAAAATTTGTCTTATATATTGTTCATTACTTCATTTAGAAAACTTTTTCACAATCTGAGAGGCGCAAAATTTTTTTTTTGAGGTGTGCCCCCTTCAATTCGTCCGCCACTGGTAAACGAGTCAACCAAATTTCCTTGAAACATGTCACAATCACTCCCTGCGACAGAGCCAGATAGACCGATATAGCGGAGAACAACCTAGAAGGCTCTAAGCACCACGAGATCGAGTCCTCAAGGGTGGAAAGCGGCAGGGCATGTACCTCCCTATGCAGGTTGTCCTAACTCTAGTTTGCCTAATGTGATCCATTTTGTTAGTGTACCTTTGAAGTTCATTTTCCAGATACTTATACTTAATCTAAAAACGCTTACTATTCCAACAGATTGTGTCATTGTGTCAGTCAATTGATTTGAATCACATGAAACTATTAAAAGATAAATGTGACCAAGCCAAATCTAAGGACAAGGAGTGACTCTAAAATTTAAACTGAACATGAAACAAAAATCGCGTGTAAAACCAACAACGAAATCTGCAGGATGTGTTCCAAGATATGTACTCGTAGTACAACGTTGTCGACATGTATTACAACAGCTGACTGATTTCTTCTTCTAAACCAGCTACACCCATCTGCATTTCTAAGAATTTTTTTGCAGAGGGAGACTAGATAAGGAAGAAACCTTACAGGTAACCCAGAAAATTAAATGGACAGCTCGATCCTGCGTGCCCTTCCTGGCGCGCACGTTAAGCCGTTCGCCCTTCCAATAACGGCTTTAACTAATTCCTCCCTTCCCCCTCCAGCTAATCCATCCCACCATTCTTAATCCGTCCCGAGCTTCCCTTCCGATCCCCTCAAATCTCTCCTCCCTCCTCCTCATCGCATTCGCTGCCTCCCACTCCGACTCTGCTCTGCCCAATCGCATTCTCCCCGCCCCCCTCCGCAGAATAAGTAGCGGCGGTTTTCTTGTCCCAGGTTCTGCGGCTTTTGGAGCGAATCCATCTGATTCTGGTCAATGCTCCCGCTGCTTCTTGCCCAAGCCGCTTAGTCTGGGATCCATGCCGCGTTAGGGTAATTGGCCATCGGGATTCGCCGCTCTTCTCCTACAGTCGCGGTTTCTTGAGTAGGGCCAAATTTCTTGGTCGATCCATTTTCTTCTTGTGTCTCCGCATGCTCGATTTCGGGGCCGTTTCGCCGCTGCTGTAGATCAGCTCCGTCCAATCTCTTGGAGTTGAAGAATTTGGGGTGTGGGAAGTTTGGATGTTCAACCCCATGGAGTTGCACGCCGTGGCAGATGGTTCAGGCGTGCCCCTGGCCGTGCTCCTGAAGCGAGAGCTGTGCAACCAGAGGGTGGAGAAGCCGGACATCCTCTCCGGGGAGGCCAACAAGAGCAAGAAAGGGGAGGACTTCACGCTCCTCGTGCCCAAGTGCCGCCGCACGCCGGGCGAGGGTGCCGGTGACAGTGCAGGCGACGACGACACCATCTCCGTGTTTGCGGTAATGTCTCCATGCCTGTGCTCTCACTTCTGCAGTACCATTCATGTGTTTGCCATACTGTTCTCGTTCAGTTTGTCGACTATTTGTTTTGATATAATTGCCAGTGACATTGATTCTGTAAGCAGTTCAATCGTCATATACATCCTAACTAGAGCTAAACTGCCATGACTTTAAATCCATGAATCATGTGGCTTCTTCATCTTTCACAACCTAGAATGTGTTACTGTGAATATGTCCAAATCACAATCTCTCGACCCTTTAAAAAAAGCTTTGGTCCATGAAACTCTGTGCTTGCTGCGGCGTATTATTTATCTTCTGCATAGAGGTGCATGATTGATAGGCCTTATTTTGCGGTCTGTTTGCATCTAGGCACATGGGGACATATGTCAGCTTAATACTAATTGTTTTAAGTCTGTCATTTGGGTGGTCAGAGGATTATCGAGCCTAGGTATATTCAAATCAAACGTCCTAGCTGTGTTGGATCTTTCCCCCTTCCAGCAGTTGCAAAATGTGAATAGGGCCCTAGTAGTAAATTTTGTATATCAACTCAACATGGTCCTTTGACATACAATAATGGTAAGCTCAATTCACAATGGATTATTATTGTAACAATCCAGTGTTACATTATGCGTTTACTGTTAAGACAATAGCGCCGCCTACTTTTAAATGTTCCTTTCACCAACTGAAGTGGTGGCTAGTCTGACTTGAACTATTATTCTGCCTTCTTCCCTGAAGATTTTCGATGGCCACAATGGACCTGCAGCTGCCATATACACGAGAGAGAATCTCTCAAACAATGTGTTAGCTGCTATTCCTCCAAATCTTACAAGTGAGGAGTGGACAGCTGCACTGCCAAGGGCACTAGTGGCAGGGTTTGTTAAGACAGATAAGGACTTCCAAACAAAAGGTATAATTCTTTCATTAGCTATAAGTTTGTAAACACTACTACCAGGATGATATGTGCGCATCATCTTTATTACAGTTTTTATGCGGATTTTTTTAATAGCATGCCAGTTACACATATTTATCATCCATAGTATAGTAGTTCTCAATGTCTGTGTGTCTATAAAAAAAATACTGTATCAGTGTTTGCCACATATATTACATGCTACCCTCAGTATTGTTCTTTGGCGGTGTAAATTGTAAACTGGCTGTTATATTGTTTTCAGCTGCACGATCAGGGACCACAGTGACCTTTGTTATAATAGATGGATGGGTTGTCACAGTAGCATCAGTTGGTGATTCACGCTGTATTCTAGAATCTGCTGAAGGTTCAGTATACTCTTTATCTGCTGATCACCGCTTGGATGCCAATGAGGAGGAGTATGTGCATACATCCAGAATTCCATTTTTCTATAAACATCCAGGCTTCATTAGCTTTGTGATTAAAATATGGTCCATGGCTACAGGGTGGAGCGTGTAACTGCAAGCGGTGGTGAAGTTGGGAGAATAAATATTGCTGGAGGTGCTGGGGTATGTTCTTTTAGTTTGTGTATGTTTTTCAGCTACCAGATTAACAACCATCTACTACCAAGTTAATAGATACTTCTTTCTTCCAATTTGGTATACCCTACTGTAGATGTAGTTTCAGTGATTATTTTTAATTCAGTTTTTTTCCTCTTGAATCATTATTCAGATCGGTCCACTCAGATGCTGGCCAGGTGGATTGTGTTTATCAAGGTCAATTGGTGATACCGATGTTGGAGAATTTATAGTTCCTGTCCCACATGTGAAGCAAGTAAAGGTATGAAATCCACATACTTTTTTTCATATCAGAACCACTAGTGGAAAAGATTCTGCGTGTCATTAGATTATATTTGATGCCAATAATAAAACGGCTAATTTATAAACCATTAAACCTGCACTTCTTAATCATAATATATCTGAGATCTGATGCATCAAAACTTATTGCAGTTGTCTAATGCCGGAGGGCGGCTTGTCATTGCTAGTGATGGTGTGTGGGATGCACTGAGCTTTCAAGAAGCTTTGAACTACACAAGGGGGCTGCCAGCTGAAGCTGCTGCAAATCGAATTGTTAAGGTACTGAAACATTTGTACATCCCAGGTGTATCAGTTCCTGGTAGTGCATATCTTGGTATGCTTACGAGTCATGATCTTATGTAGGAAGCTGTGAGCTCAAAGGGACTAAAAGATGATACTACTTGCATAGTAGTCGACATATTACCTCCAGAAAAGCTAAGCCCACCGATAAAGAAGCATGGGAAAGGGGGCATCATAGCTTTATTCCGGCGGAGACCCTCTGATGAATTGTCTGAAGAACAGACAGACAATGGGTGTTTTGAACCCGATGTTGTGGAGGAACTCTACGAAGAGGGCTCTGCAATGCTTGCTCAGAGGTTAGCATTTCTGTAATACGCTGGGGACATTTGGAATTTGTCATTTAAAGGACATACTGGCAACATGTATCAGTATCCTGTATTATGGTTAGGCATATAAGTATCATAGACGTCCTTTAAGTGCCAGTGTCACTTGTCAGTTGCAAGCGCGTCATGGTACTTTCCTTGTTAGATGTAGGTGATATTTGTCACGTTATTCTGGTGAGATAAAGCATCTCTCTTCTTTCTGAACGATCGCACTTGTTGAAAATATATTTTTCCCGCATATTCAACAATGTTTTTGTCCTTATTCATTCTGAATCATATACTTTATGATTATTTTCGGCTATAAGATGTGTGCATGGGATATACATATATGCATATGATTGCACAAATCACAGACTAAACCATTTTTAACTGGTTCCCAGGTTGAATATGAATTATCCAGCTGGAAATATGTTCAAACTGCATGATTGTGCAGTCTGTCAATTGGAGATGAAGCCTGGTGAGGGTGTCTCTGTTCATGGCAACATGCCGAAGCATTCACGGGTTGACCCCTGGGGCGGTCCTTTTCTCTGTTCATCCTGCCAAGCGAAAAAGGTGGCAATGGAAGGGAAGCTGCATTCGACAAGTATGGATGTCTTTAACCACGTGCTTAAAATACTTTTACATGATGACAATAGGGGCTGAATCTTGATTGATTCTTATTTCCAGGTTCCCAATCTACAGTCCAACTTGTGCCCAAGTAGCCTTCATCGACGGTTTTGTATACTAAAGTTCATACAAGCTAATATCACTAACAACAGCACTGGCAAATGAAGCATATTTGTCAAGATCGTCTATCGTCATCCAACCACTGGTAAACAGACTAAGGAATTAAGGATCTACTAATTCATCTCAAATTGGAAGATGAATTGGATGCCGGTACAGATGATAAAGATTTGTGGCGTCATTCCTATAAAGCACCACATTTATTTTTTGAAGGTGCCTCTTTTTGTGAAGAAACCAGAATAGATCCCTAGGTTCAGATGAACCAGTGGTCTTAAGGTGTGTATATGCGTCCTTGACACTCATTAGCAAGTCTCCAAGAACTCAGACTGGGTTCATTTGTTAATACCGGTCATGGAGCCCTTTTTAGCTTGAACCTAGACTTTTCCCATTCTGTGTGATAAGTGACTATTTTCCGGACTCTGATTTTTCTCTTGTCAATTCTTCTAGTATGATCATTTTCCTTAGTGTGCGCCTTTTGTTCGTTGTTGCGCATAGCCACGAGGCCCAAAACTGACATTTTTTTTTTTATTCTTACCACAATTCTACAGTTGTATCACAGTGCTCACAATTTCTAACGAATATTTTTTTCCTTCTAATGGAAGTTTAACCTTCTTTTTGTACATCGGTTAGTATTTGGTTTATAATTCTAAAGTTTGCGCTTACATTTGGCGCTTATCATTCTTATCTTGGAAAGGAGATTCCTTAAGCTTCTTTTACATATAGCCTAATTGTGTTCTTCAAGCTGTGAATGAACATGCTCAAAAAAGAAAGGAAGAATGAAAGAAGCACTTGCCAGTTGGCACCTCAAAGGGATACCAGAATTATATTGAACAGTAGACACGGCATAATTATTTGAACAATAAATAAATGATGGGTTCTTTAACATCAGATCTATCAAATTTGTGTGCATTGCATACTGTTTATCTGAATCATTTGTAACTTCATTCCTTAGTATTTATGTAGCAGGAGCCATTCCTGATGTTTAAGGTCGAAAAAGAACTTATGTACCTTATTTCTTGAATTCAAAATGATAATTTCCTAAGTTTTGAATTAATCTGGATTTTTTTATCTTGTACCTAATGGTCTTTTTTTCTTGTAATGAACTTAATTTTATGGGGTTATAATGCCTTTGTAGACTTATTAAAAAGTTAGCATTTAAAAATTTGCTTTGTCCTAAGTTTCCAAGTGTGGTTACCTGTTTGGACCCATACCAATATCATAGTTTTTCTATTTTCCTTTTTGGTAAATCAGAGCTCCTGAATTAATTCGTCCATACTGAAGTTCTCTGAATGTCCCTTTTCACGAAGATACTAAGATATGCTGTCAAGAATCCCCGTCCAATTTAGTTTATTTTACCTTCAGCTGGTACAACAGTTTCTAGTGAATAGGGGACATGTTGCTATAGGCGTTTTCTTCGTATTGGAATAGCCTACAACTCCTGTGGGTCCATGCAGTAAATACAATGCAATAAAAGTTTCCTCCTTTTTCATGTTTTCGCATAAAATACTCTTAACATGCAAAATTTGTCTTTCATATACATCAAGCCCTTGGCTATAATGATATTCTTCCTACCCTAAGTTCCACAGTGAATTTGTACCTGTGTCACTTTTGCACTTTTTAATGATTGATATTTCTGTTGATCCTTTCTAAGAACGCAACCGCATAAAATGTGTTGATGCTTACTGAATAAACATCAAATTCGTTGGGTAGTAGATTATTTTGGATTTGGATCTTAGTGTTGCAGACCTACAGGGTAAGGATGATCTTTTGTTTTTTACCCAGTACTTATTTATCTTTTACAGAAGTATTTTCTGTTATTGCTGTGACATGTATTTTTCCACTTGTGTGAGCAAAGCTGTGTTTCTTCAGGGAAACCTGCTGTAAACCATGTTCAATGAATGTACCCATCATTCTGAAGTGACTGTCACTTATTTTGTCCTAATTTGCTGGATCTTGCCTCTTCTCAGCCTCCTTTCTTTGGTTAGACAGAAATGTCCATTATAATACTGATGGCATAGTAAGACCCCAATCCATTCATGTTAAATATAGAAAGGGTTTAAGTACCAATAAATTTCCGAAATCATACAAAACAAACGGTACACCCTACTGTGTGGTGTCTTTCAACAAATTCTAAGGTTCTGGAAAACCAATTTATTGACTTATTACACCATTTACAATTTTACGCTGCACACGTAAAGCAAGATACATCTGTACATATGACCAACTCTATGTTTGTGTCTGTGCCTTTCTAAACCAAAGGTTAAACATTTGCGGGAAGAATGATTTCTTCTTCTGTACCTTCTTTTCTGAAACAAATCCATCCCTGCTGTTATCTGACATGTGCAATTTTGATTCAGTAAGAACTTCCTTATCTCCCTGGTAAGAGGCCTTGTGTTCAGCACTCAAAGGATTAACTGCATGTTTTGCAGCTTCATGAGCTTTCCGAACCTGTGCTTGTTCAGATCTCCATTTTCTCAACTGCTGCTCGGCATTAAGTTTCCCCTCCTTTGCGCTGTCAGCCCTCTGTGACGCGATTTTGAGAGCATCCTTCTTTTGGCCCATCTCCCTGGACACTTCATGTAGTCTCTCCAGGCTTCTTGATTCCGATTCTTTTGCCAACTCTATTTGCGCCAACGCTGCCTCCACCCTCTTGTTGGCGAGCTCTTCAGCTTCATGAACCCTCTTGCTAAGTGCATAGTAGTCGCTTACTGGAATTGTCACTCCTCTAGGAGAATCTTCAACACTTCTTGCCTCCTCACTCTCTTGCAATGCTTGAGCTGCCACTAGTGCTAGCCTCTCAGATGCCTTAGACGCCTCAATTTCTTTCAAAGCTGCCCGTAACCTTATTTCTGCAGTTGTGGCAGCAGCCTTTGTTTGCTCGGCTTCTTCCTTGGTTTTTCTCAGTTCTTCTTGTGCTGATTGAGCTGCCACCTTAGCATCATCTGCTTCGTGGGCCGCTTGCTGCAACATCTTTGGAATCTCTACCATTTTTCTTCGGCATTCTGCTTCGTTGGTGTATAGCATTTCTATCTCCTGTTTTGTTCTGTTGAGCTCAGCTTCTAGAGAAGAAACTGTTATAGATGCCATACTCTCCCTCTGTTGCAATGCAACAAGTGAAGCTTTCTCCTTATCTAGCTCTGAATTGAGTGATTCTGCAGCAACTCGTACTAAGTTGGCTTCATTTTTGGTTTTCTCTATGTTTCCTCTAACATCCTCAAGCTCCTTTCTTGCTGATGCTAGAGCTTGCTGGATTGACCTACTGATTTCTTTAGCTTCATCAGAACCATTCTCGTGAACTGCTCCAACTTCTTCACTTGATTTGCTTTCCATATAGGCGGCCATATCAGCATTGAGGCTAAGTAGACTGCGGGTATTTTCAACAAGCTTGGATTCCACAGAAGTTTTGGATAGGAGTTGTTCATTGAGTTGCCGTAGTTCCTCTTGTGCCTGCTGTAACTCTCTCTCCCAGGCCAGGCAATCCTGCTCTTTTGCCAAAGCTGCTCCAAGTCTGTGTTCTTCTGCTTCATGATGTGCGGCATGGGCCGACTCGAGCATTTCTTTGGATGCGATTAGTTCTAAAGTGAGTTCCTCGACTCGCTTCTCAGTTTCCTTCGCAGCAGAAGCAATTTCATCTGCTCGTTTGATTGCAACGCCGCTTTCTCTTACTAAGGTAGTATACTGTTCACGTGTTGATCTTGATTCCTCCTTCACCAACTTCAGTTCCTCAACGGCCTTTTGATTTCTTTCTTTCGCAACTGCCAACTGGGTTTGGGCTATTACACTAGCTCCATCATCAATCCCATGTTCTATTTCTTGTGCCCTAAGCTGTGCAAGTTCAGAGTCCTGCTTTGATTGGTCCAGTTCAATCTCTGCTTTTTCCAGCTTGTGCTTCAGCTCCTCTATAAGTCTTTTAGTTCTCTCTAGCTCCTCAACCACTTGTGTCCTTGCCATCTCGGCATTTTCTGAATCCTCTTTGAGTTGTGGGATATCTTGCTGAACTTTCTGAAGTTCAAGTTGCACTGCCCTGCGTCTCTGCATATAAACAAAGTTCTTTAATGATAGTAGGTAGTAATCTGCACGATTAAAATTTGAGTGTGTTACGTAACATCATGAATGGAACATATTCTGTGTCCCTACTGTTTGTCCAAAAAGAGAGAGCACATTTCTGTTGTGGGATGCAAATACATATAAAGCAAAATAAATGTACACATTTTACCATGGTTCCATGTGCACTTTTCTTTTATGTTTTAATTCTTGTCCAGAACATCCATATGCAGTGCTAGTAAAGTAGCATTACCTCCAACGTATGAGTTCTGTATGCTTTCCAATCAACAATTCCTCCGAACTTGGTGACAGCCTCTCTAACAGACTCAAATGGTGCAGCAGTGTCAACAAGACCTCTGTATGGCCTTTCAGACTTACTTTCAGTTTCTGCTTTCTCATTTGGGATGGCAGCAATGTTCTTGTGATGATCTATGTTGTCCCCGTTAGATTTTGTTTCAGTTGTTACCAGAGTACTCTGACCGGATGAACCATTCTCAGATGTATTGTTTTCTTCAGTCTTATTTGCTGAAGTAGCAAGATCTATCTTGCCGTTCGATGAACCGCTGGATACTTGAACTTGATCCAACTGGGAGAACGTTTCTGGTGATGCAGGTACGGTATGACCTATATGATTCTTCAAGTCCTGGTGCTCTGTCAAGTTGTGAGGTAACTTTTCTTGAATTACCGAGGATTGGTCTTGACTCTCAGGAGGAACTGATGCCGGCTTTTCGGCTTGCTGTATGCTTGCATTGCTGTGATGCATGCTATCGAGGGCTTCCATAATAGCGGAGATATCGCTGACTCTGGAGAAGTCCCTCCGTTGTAGGTAAAGATGAATTCAGAGCAGATTCTCTCTTGGGTTCTTTTGTTCAGCAGGATTAGTCTATTCCACTCCCGATGCTTATGCCTTTCACAAGATTTTATCCTGTACAAATTTCGAACAGAAAGAGGGCCAGCTTAGAGAAGGTGAAGTCGTGAGCTTTATCATAAGTACAAATAGAATTAAGCAGAGTGAGTTTTTAATTTAAGACCAACCCATGAGGCACTTGCTCGGCTTTATGTTTGAGAGCCAAATAAGTAGAGGAGTTTAAGGGAATACGAATTTGCTGGCCTGCTGGGTGGTATTCAGATTAACCGAAAAGCACAGCACACATGCAATCCTCCACATTACGGAACAAGATAAGCTAGGACAACAAATTCAAGCTGGTTTGCATTTGCTCATATTCTGAAAGTCAGCCCGGTTTTCATGTCTTTGTCATGTCGCCATCGATGAACACCCTTGTGCAGTGGAGGCATGCCACCATAATAGCAAGCACAAGAGCCATGATCATTAAGCATTGACATGGATTGTCCTTTTTTTTTCGAAATGGGGCAGTGCCCGTCCTCTGCTCATGGATTGTCCTTTGCAAAGCAACTATAATTCAGCAACTGTGCCACCTAACCTTACGGACGATTTCCATATAGGCACGTAGCTATTGTTATTTTAGAAAGGAAAAGGCAACGAATTTACAATATTTTATCCTAAAATCATACTTCTTATGAAAGCTTAGGAAACATCATCACTAACCAAGGACCAGCTATCTCAAGTTCATGTCCTGGCATTGTCTTAATCGCCAATTAAACAATCAAGGACCACACAACCGGTGATATCCATGGAGTGTCTTCTGGGTTCCCAAAGAGAACAATTTTGTCTTTGCCAAAGTATATGTCTTGCTCGGACATAGGATGCAAGCTTACATCCCTGCAGATATCCATCAGTATATTACTAAATGGAAACTACCTCGCTCTGGCTGCTACTATATCAATTCCAAACCAAGAGAAGTTAGTCAGCCTTGTGCATGCCTGTTGATTTGATCAACGAAAGGGACACTCATTGACCCGAAAATTAAAACCCAGAAAAAAAAACCGCGTAGAACCCTCGGAATCCCCCACGAAGAACTTCCACAAGCCCGAATCCATGTCAGGGGAAAATCCGCCTGAACTCGCACAAGCTCCAGGTTTTGAACCGAGCTCCGGGCCTGAGCGGATGAATTTAGCAGCAGGAACAAAGGAAGGTACGATGAACTTTACCCGGCAGCGGGATGAATGGATGAACTCCTCGCGACCTCCTTTCTTCTTCTTCTTCTTCTTCTTCTTCTTCTTCTTCTTCTTCTTCTTCTTCTCCCTTTCCGTCGTCCCCCTTCTCTTTTCTTCTTTGAATTGCTCTGCTTTGCGCTGTGTGCTCTCTTTTTCTGGAGGGGAGACCCGAGACCGGGACCGGGTGGTGGCTTTGCTTGGAGCTGGGGTGCTACGGTGTAGCCCGCGTCACTGCGCACTCCTCGTCGCCGTCCCGCTTGGTCCTGGGGCTATAGTGATTACGTAGCAGCGGCGGATTAGGATGGGATTTGGTGGAGTTTTTGCGCGGGGCACCCTCTGCTTTGCTAAAACCTCCCATATTATTGCCGCCAAACGCCATTGGGAGAACCGAGATGCTAGCTAAGACTATTGTGGGCCGCCAAACGACAGCGACGGCGACAGCTTTAGCTCTTTTGTCCCGCCACCTTCTCCATGTAAAAGGGATGTTGCTCCAGGAATTAGTTCATCTAATAATTCGACAATTCCTCGTTCAAACAAGGAAAAAAAAACTAGTATATCTTCTACTTTCCTTAGATCCATACACTACTAGAAAAAAATGGCTAGGCATGGCGCACCGAAATTTGCCACCGTGCGCCACGTGTACCACGCCACGCCTAACAGGTCCCCGTGGTGCACGGGCATAGCGCAGATAGCCGTGGCGCACACAAAGCATAGCGCAGATAGCCGTGGCGCACACAAAGCATAGCGCAGATAGCCGTGGCGCACACAAAGCATAGCGCAGATAGCCGTGGCGCACACAAAGCATAGCGCAGATAGCCGTGGTGCACAGCTTTAGCTCTTTTGTCCCGCTTCCCATTTTCTCCATGTAAAAGGATGCTGCTCCAGGAATGTAATAATTAGACAATTCCTCGTTCAAACAAGGAAAAAAAAGTATTATCTTTTACTTCCTTATTAGATCCATACACTACTAGAAAAAAAAAGTTAGGCGTGGCGCACCGAATTTTGCTATCGTGTGCCACGTCTACCACGCCACGCTTAACAGGTACCCGTGGCGCACGGTTCGGTGCGCCACACATAGCGCAGATAGCCGTGGCGCACCACAAAATCCACCACAGGTAACTAGTCATGGTGCGCCATGGGTATTTTTTTCAATAAATAAATAAATTAAACCCAAGATCTAGATCTGGTCGCAGCTTCTACGCCGCTGAACGGTTTTGCCATCAGATGCTCATCGTCGTTAGGAGGTAGGAAGCCGCAGCATGGCCGGTCACCGGCGTTTATGGAAGCGGTGGAGCAGGGCATGGTCTGTCGAGCGCCGGCGTCCATGGCTGCTAAGTCTGGATGTTTCTTCGCCAACCTATAGTGGTTTAAGGTAGGATCACTTTCCTCTTCACTGCGGGGAATATGAGAAAACTCCGTACCTATCAGCTCCTTGGTTTTATGCCCCCTTATCTCAGTGATTACTTCTATAAATGTTGAAAGACTACCCGGGCAACCAGAGGGTCTGAGAGGGGCAAATGCTCGTTGGCCGTTGGATGCCAGGGATTCACTCCCGCTTTTCACCTCAGCCATTAGATGCTATCGCTTTTTTATCACCTTTTGCTTGTCCTTCCGAGTCCATGACAGACGGGACCTTATACGTGCGGGGGCCACCGGTCATAGGCAGCCACACATGCTCGTTCATGTCACCCTTCTCGTCTGGGGCAGTGAAAACCTAGACGGGGCCAGTCTCTTTTTTTTTTTTTTGAAGAAAGACGGGGCCAGTCTCTCCTCCCCCAATCCCCACCTCCTCTCCCGTCCCGTGCCGCCGCCTCCTCCCCCAACCCGTGCCGCCGCCTCTCCTCCTCCCAAGCAGGATGATCCGCGACGACCGGAGGCGGCGGTGGCGGCGGCGACCGGAGGCGCCGGGCGCGGCCAGGGACGGGCCGACGCGGGCGGATCCGCGGCAGCCGGAGGCGGCGGTGGCGGCGGCGACCGGAGGCGACGGTCGCGGACAGAGACGGGCCGGAGTGGGGGCGGCCGCCTCAAGAGGAAGGAGCTGGGAGACCGGCGGCCGCCGCGCATCGGCGACCTCGGCCTCCCCGCGCATCCTCCTGGCGGAGCCACCACCGTTGCTCGTCGTCTTCCGAGAGCTCGCCGGCGCAGTTGAGCGGCGAGCAGACGGGGCTGGCCGGCGGTGAGGAGGTGGCCGCCGGGCAACGCCGCTGCGGCGACGCCACGTCAAGAATGGCGGCAGGAGTTTCTCCCTATTTTGCTCAGAGGTAGGTTATGCCATGAGCAGCTAACCGCCTTCTCCGCCCTCCTCCCATCCACGAGTGGCCGTCGATCTGGAGCTACACACTGGTGAGCACTAGAAATCTGGACTCCATTTTGTGATCCCGTCCATCCCATCCATCCCTTTCTCTGAATAATTGTTTTTGCAGTTGAGGGCATTAGAGGTTGTTAGTGTGATGTATGGATCTGGAGGTTGTTGATGTACTTCAAGAATGTAGATGCACTACTAAAAGATTTAGCAAAAGGATCTGTTCTAACACTTATTGATCTATTGGTGCAGGTTTGTCGTTTCTCTGTTGGTTTGCTTGAGTTGTGTTTTGGTTCTGCGTGCTGGCGTTTCATAGGTGTGCAGCCAAAGCTGCAATCATGGTAAGAGCTTAATTAAGAGGTTCCACTAGCCTAATTATATTCTCTAGGCATCCTAAATTTTGGGCAGCTAGCACTAGCTCATGCAATTGCTGAATTGTTTGCTCCCTATTTTGCTCAGAGGTAGGTTATGCCAAATTTGTTTCTCAATTTATTTTTAATTTTTATCTTGTATTTGGTCAATAGCATGTTGTAGCACCTAACCTTGTTGAGTAAAAATCTGGAATCCGAGTGATATGCACAAACTAACTTTTATTCACTTCCATCTGCTTGTCAGACTGGAATTATTTTGCTTGGGAATTAGCAGAAGGGGACAACACGGGACAAGGGGCCTGGTGTCAGCATTCGTGTCCTGTTCTACCCCAACCCGGAGCATGGCGACGACGGTCTCTTCTGTGGCGCTTCCTATCCCCCATCAGCCTTGCGGCCAGGAGCAGCAGCTTGAGGTATGCCAGTTTACTCGACCTGTCAGCCGTGGAGATGACGAGGTCATGGCATATTTGTGACCTAAATAAAAATGTTGTTTGATCCTTGGTTAGTTTCAAGGTTTTCAAAGCATTTATAAAAGCACCCATCTTAATTATTTTGGCACTGCCAGCCTTGCGGCCAGGAGCAGCAGCTTGAGGTATGCCAGTTTACTCGACCTGTCAGCCGTGGAGATGACGAGGTCATGGCATATTTGTGACCTAAATAAAAATGTTGTTTGATCCTTGGTTAGTTTCAAGGTTTTCAAAGCATTTATAAAAGCACCCATCTTAATTATTTTGGCACTGCCTTGCTTGATAGTGCTTAATAGTATGTATAATACGTAATGAGAAACATATTAGCCTGGTACAGTGTTTGGCCTGATTTGAATCTGGTATGATCGATAGTCATCATGGCTCTAACCTAAGAAAAATACCAATGGGCTTGATTTTGTGACTCGTAAAGTTAAATGATGCTTATACATGTTATACGGGTATGGTGTTTTGCTTCATTAAGAGCTTCTCTGGTCAATAATACCACCATGTTTCTGTTGACCATATGCTTACATGAGGGCTGCCATGAAGCATCTCCATGTTGTACTCGTTCTGGTTGTAATTCTGAACTTTACTGCCTATAATATAATTTCTGTTGTGTTTTCATGGGTAGAGCAGGGCCAGAGTGCGTCACCGCCTTGACCAGATTTCTTCAACCTCCCTGTCAGGTTCCTACTGGAGATGCTTCACCGACTTAGAATCTTGCTATTGTTTCTTGTATGGGTTCTTACGGTCGGTTTGCAGGTTCGACATGCCAGTGCCGAGCAACACACCCGAGTTGAAGAAAGACCTTGAGATTTTGCAGGTATGGTGGCATCTGGGTGAATAGTTTGCAGTGGTAGTACTTTTGTGTGAGGCTGCATTATGCAACCGTGGAAAACAGAAATATTTAATTGAGCATGTAGGAAGAAGGTCCTAAATCCTGATGAGAAAGCATCAGCATTTTTATAGGCGTGTACTAGAATGTAGAGCATATATACTCATGGATTTGTCTTCTGCTTGTGTGTTATTCTCATAATAATAGCATGTTCCACCTGGACTAAATACAATTGTTTTCTTTACTTTGATCTCGGTAGCAGAGAAAATAGCAATTGAGGAAACATGAATGGTTTGGTGAACACTTAGTACCATCCATATTTTATTGTCGACATGTACCGTCTTTGGAGGCTTATATGATAGTACTACAATCTGGTCTAACTGTGTTAATTCTAAGAAGAACTGAATATTATCATATTGCTTATCAAACTGTATCTGTACATGCTCCATTTTTCTCTTTAGATGCAAAAATGCCTTTATGTCCATGCAGTTTATATCATAGCTTACAAGCTTGTGAGCTGAATATATTCAGCTCTAATGAGCACAAAGTGGCATGTGGTACTAATTTTATCTCTTCTAGATTTAGCTGGATTGTGTCTCAATGCTTATGTGATAAAGTGGGTGATTTTCCGAAGATAGGTTGGTTGCAGAATTGGATTATTAAAGTTTATAAATTAAAGTCCATGACTCCCTGATTACTATAAGAATTAGATTTAGTTGAAATAACGGGATTGTGGCTCATTTAGAGATTTTGTTGCATCATCATTATTTGTCTAATGTTATGTGGTGGATTCATGTATCGTGTTGCATAGTCAGGCCTAATATTGGATGATTTGGATGATGCAGTGTCGGGCGGGAGCAGGTGCTAGCGCGCCTCCACGAGATGGGCGGTGGCGTGGAGGATGACCGACGAGCGCGACGGAGGCGGACGCAGCTGACCTCCTTCTCTCCCTGTGGGAGCATCATCTTCTCTTTATTTTTACTGACTCCTTCTAATTCCTTCCTCCCAAATTTTATTTTATTTCACAGATAGAGTTTGGATGTCCAGGAGATTCACCGAGAGCGACAACAACCACCATTGGCCTTTGTGGACTCCGTCGCTGCCCCAGGTATGCTCATCCTCTTCTCTCTTTTCATGTTTATTCTCATGTACTCTGTCCAACTCCATATGCTATTTCTCAAATATGTGCGCCCTCTCGTCAGGCTATGGAATCCTCGAAGGTTGGGCAAGAACTGCAAATAAATAACCACAGTATATGGTTCTCATCCTCCCTCAACTCAGGTTTGTCTTTTTTTTGCATATTTTTTGATTTCAACATAAGCCAGGCATGTAAATTCCCCACATCGTAATAACGTAGCCCTTGAGTTCGCACAATATCTTGAAACTGTCAATTTTTTTTGCATCTGGATATGTGTTCTGCGATTCTTGTTGAACATGATCACGATGTTAAGAAACAACTACTCGTGTAATATAAAGAACTGAAGCTAACTGATAGATGGCTGACTTAAACACCTACTCGTGTACAGGTTACAGTTGCTGTATTGCAGTTACCTTCTTGGGCAGCTCTACCTCTGTCGTGAACTGTGATGGTTTTCCCTTGCTCCATTTGAGGTGAGAATGCTTCCATACAAAATACAACTACACGCTACATTTTATAATCAAGGGAGTTATAATGCTGTTGTTGTTTTTGTATATTTAAGTCAAACAATTCGATGCCATAGTGTGATTTTTCTTTGGCATTAATATGTTTTTGAATTTCTTGGCAAGCTTACTTCCTTTGTTACAGATCAGGCAATATAGCTATTGTGTTTTTTTTTTTGCTTTGGCATCTTGTGGATGCTATGCATTTGGGCTTATGCCATTAGCAGTTTTGGTTGATATCTTGGTTTGTTTTCTTCATGGGTGCGGGGTTCCAGAGTTAGAGCAGAGAGTTCAGCAGTGGTAGCGAATTGCACAGATGCCTTCAATTTTGCACTCCCTTCTTCCATACATTTATTTAGCCAATTGGATTCCCTCCGTTGGATGCTTTATCTGAAGAATTAAAGTGTTTATTCATGCCGAAAAGAAAGCATGTAACACAGTACATTGTTTGGTCCTATTTCACATTTTGAAATGTCGCTAGAGATTGGAAAACCATCCAACTACTGCCCCACAGGTATAGCAGTGTACAATGAATTAACCAGGTTGCTTGCCTAATAAATAGATATTTGTTAGCTGGGTTCTGAAATAAACATGAGTGATTGAGATAAATAAGAGTTGAAACAAATATTTGTTAACTGGGTTTCTTGTCTAATGATGCTCACATGTTGAAAATTATTGCTCTTCGTTACTAAAATTTGGATGCAGTATTCAAACAGAGAATTATGAGTGTTGCAGTGCAATATGGTGCCTGATCTGAAAAGTAATATTCTAAAAAACAGTTCCATAAAAATGGTGCAATATGTAGCAATGAAGAACTGATTTTATTTCCCCTTGAATGTCCTTTGAGCTTTTCCCTAAAATTGCTTACCTAGGCATTAAATAGTTTTCTGGAACATTACCTAGACATTAAATACTTTTCCCTAGACAATGTATCTTTTTTCTGGAACATTAGGATGCTCATGTGGCCTAAAATGCCACTATATGAGATAGTACTGCATGGCCTCATTATTTTATTTAGCTCATGTTACCAGCTTCTTATTTCGGGTACTCAAATTATTGTTTCTTTGTATGGGAGTATGCATTTAATTTACCTACTGATTTTAAAAGGTTGCTTTCAACCATGCACTTCTATGCTATTGTGAAATTGAGTAGGACTTAAACTGTAACTTTAGTTTTCATTCACTGTCGGTGCAATCTTATTGAACTGCTGGTTATAGTTTACTACAGGAAATCCAATACCCCTTCTAAAATTCATGCCACACTGTTGCAATGAGTTGGCGGTGGTTAATATATGAGCTCAATAGCACTATGGGCCTCAAGAATACCACACTTGAGGTTGCTAATATACCTGATTCAAATATCAGAAACCAGTCATTTGGATAGCAGAGCAGAATGAAAAATTGGCTTGCATTCCAGGTTCCAAGGTGCATTTCTTTCCTTCATTTTCCTTTTGGGAAATTAGGAATGACTCACTCTGATTCACTTTGGTCATGTTGTAGGCTCGCCGGGTTTTTTTTGCTGATAAAGAGTTGCCCTCATGTACCTGATCATCTAGGTACTTCTATCTATTGTCTGTTAAGTTGTATGTTATCTGGAATACCACCTCTTGAAGCCACCATCCTATCATGTACCCTTATCTTTGTTTTTCATGCTTTACTTCCCTTTGCATTTTGGGTAGGATTTGGCTCGAGATAGCAATTGCCTAAAAGATAAGTTAGCTTTGAGTTATTTATTCTGGTTTCTATGCACTATAGGTAAATATACATATGCCTAATGAGTTCTCCGCGGTCTGCCAGTCTGCAACACATAACTCATACATACTTATACACTGACATCCAAGCCTTTAGCTTTGTGCTGATCATAAGCCACTGCATTTCCAGTGGGCCATGCTGCTGAAGCTTTAGCCCTCAAAAGAAGATTTAAAGAGGCTGCACATGTTCAATGTCAGGTACATCTCTCAAATCTGCACTATACATTCTACACTTCTATACTTTCAATATGCCATTGGTTTAATGTTTTTCAGATTAAACCTGATGTGTTGGTTATTAAACTAAGCAGCAATATATCTACTACACATGTTGTTGGCAGTGTGATGTCATATTTTTTTCAAAAAGAATAGCAGCTGGAGGAGGGCTGCAGCAGGAGTGTGCGAATCTGCAAGGTCTTGTTGTAATGCAAAATTTTCTATTACTTTGAATGCCTATAAAGTTTGTTTGAATCCAGTATGTTCGTTTTGGCTTGCAAAATTCTGATGTTGATGCTTATGTTAGGCTGTGCACGAGCTCGAGGATGGCGCCGATGGGTCAGCCAACTCCCGCGGCAGATATTTCTTGGATGGGCTCTGTGGATTTTGTGTTCTGCTACTGCCAGGTTCAAATGGGAGTTGAGAGTACCATGTGCGGCGTCAACCATAGTGTGCACTTTTTCTTTGTTCTTAAGAAATCAAGTGAGGAACTAATCTTTTTTTTTTTGCTTCTTTCATAGTATTGAGTGTTACATTTTGTATTGTGCTGAAGTTGATCCAATTTCAGCACCGCTCCTCCAGTTCTTGATAGCAGGAGAGTTCTCTTCTCACCCTATGTGAAATGCTTTTATTTTCTGGCGAGATTGCAATGAAATATAAATTGGATACCTTGCTGACCACATCGCCTTCCGTTTGCCTGCTCTTCCATACGAACGCTAGCTCTGCGTGGTGGCCACCGCAAGGTTTTGAGGCTGGATTCTGTTCTTGAGCCTGAGTGATGGCTACTGATGGGAGAAATATAGATTTTTAAACAATACATCAACACATTATATGCCCAAAAAATGTCATTCTGGACCTCGTGCATTTACAAAGTATGCAATACAAATATTTGCGGTATACTTAGGAGGTTTGATTGATGGAGAATTCAGGTTGTTAGCATGCACTTACATGTGAACAGAATCATTAGACTGAAAATTTATTTACTTTCTTGCATTGTTAATTGTTGTGGTAAAGTGTATCCCCAAACTAAGGACTTAATTCCATGTTTACCTTCAGGCTAAATGTTGTCTTAATTATCTGAAATATCATATGATGTTTATGCTCAAGACAGAGATTATTACTGATCATTTTATCACCCATGTTTAGCCTACGTACAGGGACGACTTGCTTGTATATTGTATTGCTTCTTTTGATTATGTGGCTAGCATTAATCATATAGTGCATCTTTCAGTTATATGTTCCATGAGCAAGGTGCTATTGTCAGGTAGATGAAGGATTCATTCATGGGAACAATAATGGTTCTCAGATTTAGAGTCCGTGTTGTTGTCCATCGTGTATAGGTTTATATTTTTTATGGTATCATTTCTGGACCTTGTTTCTGAATGTACCATTCTAGACCTTCTTTCTTTGCAGGGGTTGGTTCTGTTCAATCCGGGGTTTCTTCATGATTGTGCTTGCTGGTCGCTTGCCCTGTCTGTTAGGTAGTTATTTTTGTTGGCCTGACTGTGTTACTTATATGCTATACTGATATTTCCCTCTTGCCTTCTTATCATGTTATCTCCATATATTTTGCCAGCTATTGATTTGCTAGCCAGTTGGTAGTTTTAGGGTGCTACATCCTGCGGCTGTTCTTGGTTGTTACTTTTGCCTTATCATATATAAAAATAAAAGGGAGTTACCCAACATACATTTTTTCTGATCTTGGCCTTTTGTTTGCATCTAGATTTTTCGAAATGTGTCAGCATGTACTAACTCATATTAATTTCTTTTCAGTTGTAGTGGTGCAAGCTCTGGCTCAGAGGAGGTGCTCTGATGGCCTGTGGCATATTTCACCGAGGAGGCTCATCAGCATGAGTTCCAGGAGGAATACAGTGCAAGTGAGCTTTACCTGGCAAGTTCATGAGCAAGAAAATATGGTTTGAGGTGATTTTACTGTTTCTCTAAAATTTCTCATTGGTATATCCATGAAGGACTAATCATAGCATACTGAATATTGAAATATATTTCACACACATTTTTAGCATCAAAGATCTTGAATTATTGTTATTCTCACATGTTATCACTTGTCAGAATATACCTTTCACGTTGAAGAGGCGGTGCCATCTGGTTGCCGGTAACTGCGTGTTGAATCTTCTGCTGGATGCCATATGTCCGATAAAATGCCTGGGAGAAGCACCACTAGCATGGTTGATCTATGTTCCTAATGCATGGGTGTCCAAGGCTATGTTCCTAACTTTGGCTCATTGGCAGCTTCACATATCGGCTTTACAATCAGGCTATTAACTGCTTACTTCTCCAAGTTCAGTCCATGGTGCAGAAACTGAAAAGTTATTTAGTTAGTTTTAATGGATAGAAACCATATGTCCAGTGCATTCTCTATAAAACTAGGTCAAGTAATAATGTCTCATGTTGCGTTGTTTCAGTTCCTGAGGGTCCTGGAGAGGGAGCTGGCTGTAACTGCGAAGACCAAAGAGGCTTTCTTTGCAGACTTCACCCAGGTGACTGACTTTTTGAACTCTATTTCTTTTGTGCCTTTTCTTTTTCATCATCTCTGGTTACTCACTACAACCATCTATGTTCTGTCACCAAGAGGACTACAACCGCCATGATAGTTTTGACGTGACAGTACTTTATGTGGCATGAATGCACCAATTTTGTCTTTCTTCTTTGCCTAGAAATGGCCAATTCTGTATGTAACATGTTCCTCTCTTTTGCTTGATACTTTAATAACCCCTCATTCTTGCTATTCTTTTCCCTCTGTATATGTATGCGACTTTCTGATAATTATTTTCTGGCTTGACATATTTTTCACTTCTAGAGCAATGCATTGCTTGCATCTTTATATGCTATAATATGTTGAGTAGATGTGGTCTTTTAAGTTGTTAAATCTCTCCATTATGACATGATATCTTCTTTTCTTTACAGGTCAAGACATCATTTCCAAATACAGAGCTGTCCATCCAAATTTGTGCATCTAGCCAAGCAATTCTTGATGTTGCTTTGAGCTAGCTGTATGGTTCAGAGATGGTTCTTCATTTCGGCTTCTCTTCATTTGTGGCTTGTACTGGCTGCTTCTTTCAGAGCTTATGTGTGAGTTTCCCTCTTTTCAAATTCCCCTCTGAACCTATTAATTTGTTTGATGGTAGATGCGAGCGCCATTTGGACACTCCAGTGTCCTGGTCAATGTAAATGCTTTGGGGGTGTTAACTTCTGTTTAATCCATTTATTCTCCGCATGAAGGCCTGCACAGATCTAGCCTCATTCTGTTCCCCGTCTACATTACTAATTTCATTAGGAAAGCATGGAGATGGAGGTTTGAGCATGTCAAGAATATCGCTGCTTATTTACTTTGTTTCACTGCGAAGCATATATTGCACTTGTGCCTTCTCTTCTATCTTACCGGGAAATGGATTGGATAGTTTCCTTTTATGAAAGAAATATTATTTTTGTTGAGAGCCTCCATGCATGGGACTGATCAAATTCCACTACTTGCAGGTTCCCTCCTTTCTTACTCCTCGGTCCATCGAGTATTCATAAGTCGTTGTTTGCAAGTTGCAGATCAACCAGAAAGCCTTTGCGCAACCCAACGATGGCTATAGTGCTGCTTTTCATCTTGTACATGAAGTTAGCCTGTTCTTCTGGATGTTCCCGCACTAGCTTCTGGCCATGCTACCTTATAATATGCAATTAGCAATATCCACCAAGTGATTGAGGTGCCACATGTTTGCTTTTGTATGCGTCTTAGGTTAATTATTTTATCTAAGAACTTCAAATCGAAGACTCCAAGTAGCATGTTTATGTAGCACCCAGACAATGCTTCTATCTAACAACTTCGAATCAAAATATCCAAATTGTTTCTTCTGTTGCATGAAGCTGGTAATGTAATTTGTGCATTTAAGCACCATATCTTTCATATATTATTTGTAATCTATCTGTATTATAGTAGTATTGTAAAAGCTACTAATTTGAAGCCAGGTGATAGCAGCTGATGTTTATTGATACTTCAATCACAGAGATAAATTAATTATTTCTGGATGTGGGTTAAAGATAAAGAAAAAAAACTAAAGAGTGGTAATGCCCACCTGTTGAGATCAAGTAACAATCCAACCGTAAAATTTAAAACCACTTAGTGTGCTTGCAGGAAGCAGGGTATAAGGATGTACAATTTTGAAGTTGATTGTTTAATTGTTCAAAATAGAGCTTCAAAGGGGCATATTCTCAGTGCCATTACCTTTTTAGATTGTTGTTTTGTAAGGGTGGAAAAGGAGGGGTGCAATAGTGCCATTAATATGTTTTCCTCTTCACAGATTTAGGCATTTCTTGGTTTGGAAGTACATGTTAGCAGTTCATGTATTGATTCTGAGAAGATGGCTTTATACGCGCCGACGCCTCCGCTCCCTCACCACGTCACGAAAACGACCCCTCCGTTTTCTACGTCTAATTTAAAAAAAACATCGGCCTAAATGTTTTTTTCCTTTATAGATCATTCCTCCCATCTACAATTTTTCGTCCCAAAACATGACAATGTGTAGCTTGCACACAGAAAACAAATGATGTGTGAATATCACACGTCTTATGTTGTGTTTTGTTCTACGTCTTTTTTTACCACACGTCACATATGGTGATACTTTCGGAGAAAGTAGTGTAGATTCAAAGATACAACATAGCCATGTCCATAATTTTCTTCACATGTTTTGGAAACTCAAATGTGCAAGTAAAACGAAATAAGAAATCGCAACCACTTTTCGGTCATGGCAACTGGATTGCCCAAAGGAAAGTGGAAGAGATATCGAGAGCACTACCCAAATGAAAGTACAAGGGCCGTCGAGGGCGTTTCCTCCAACGAAACACACTACATACTATTATACCTCACCATAGGACGCCCCGTCGGATACTATTCTACTCGATCCAAAAGCTCTACTCCAACCTTCGGTACTAAAATAAACCAAATCCTATGGGTAGCCTCCGCCATTTGCGCGATAGCACAACGGGTATTATTTGAAAGTTATTAAAACACCGTCCATAGGTACACTTAAACATTGCGATGAAACACAAATGTGCACGTGAGAAAATAAGAAATCGCGGCCACTTGGCCATAATATTTCTGTGATGGCAAGTGGATTACGCAAAAGAAAGTGAAAGAGATATTGAGGGCATTACCCACATGAGAGCACAAGGGATGGTTCAGATCATACGAGGGGCAGAAGGAGCCGTGGCATGGGAGCAAAGGGAGTAGCCAAAGGACGGTGCAGGGACCACCGAGAACATTTTCTCCAAATCACGCCATCAGATGATGTTATAGCTCGCCTGGATGGCTACCCAACCCGAATGCCCTCCCTTTACCACTACGGTGATGACATCGGCAAGAAGAGTAGAGCTCCGCTCCAAGCCTCTGATATTAAAATAAGCCAAAACTTATGGTTCAAATTCTTATTGAATTATGCTATTTGTGCGATAGCACAACGCGCTAATTCGGTACTAAAATAAGAGAAACCCTATGGTTAGCCTTCGTCATTGCGCGATAGCGCAACGGGTCATCTAGTGGCCCTAAACACGGTGATGTGATAGGCTGCCCTAATGCTATGAGCTTCTCTAGATATCTTTACTTCTAGTCTTCTTTTTGACTTCAGAGGTGCCCTGTGCATTTATGTTTTGCTTCCAAAAAGGGGCAAGCGAGATACCACTTTGTCTTACTTTATTATGACTATTGCAATCTTGCAAGTGTTTATGTTTCATGTTGCTTATCACTGCTATTGGTATCCATTCATGGTTTGCATTACTGCTGATTATGTTGTTTCACATGCTCCTTTTTATGAATTAGCTAAGTACTTGATCATCCTTGAGAATATATACATCTTACGGAACAAATAGGTTCGTAAAAGTCTTTTATCGCACTCAGTTGTCACTGAATTGCTTGAGGACAAGAAATAGGCTAAGCTTGGGGGGGGGGGAGTTGATACGTCCAAAACGTATCTACTTTCCCGAACCTTTTTGTTATTATTTGCCCTCAAACTTGTGTGTTTTGAATGCAACTAACACGGACTAACGCTGTTTTCAGCAGAATTGCCCTGGTGTCTTGTTTTTGTACAGAAAATCAACTTTCGGGAAAAATCCCAGAAATATACCCAAATGCCTTATTTTCCCGGGGAACTCACGGAGCCAGTAGGTGAAGAGCAGGGGGGCCAAGAGTTGAGAATACATGGCCCAGGCGCGGCCCAGGCATGGCCGCGCCTGGGGGTTGTATTCGCAGCTCCTTCGTCGTTTTGGCCTCCCCTTTCGACTATAAGATCCTCGTCACGAGAAAACCCCAGGGGTAAGAAGTTATTCCAGAGAAAAGTCTGTAGCGCCACCGCCTCGTGAAACCCTATTTCGGAGGCAGAAACTCCGTTCTGGCACCCTGCCGGGACGGGGAATTGGAGGAGATCATCGCCATCACCGATGCCTCTCCATCAACCATCCATGATTCCCCTATCCATGTGTGAGTAGTTCCCTCGCTGTAGGCTGAAGAGGATGGTCGGGATTGGATGAGTTCGTTCATGTAATAGCATTATAATTGTTAGGGGCATAGTGCATAGTATCCGTTGTGAGTATTTTATGCATTGTTGCAACGTGTTATACTTAATGCTTGTCACTTTGGGCCCGAGTGCCATGATCTCAGATCTGAACATATTGTGTTTTCATGACGATGTTTTATATATTGTTCTTGATCATATCTGCAAGTTGTATACACATGTCATTGTCCGGAACCCGAGGCCCCGAAGTGACAATAATCAAGACAATCGGAGGGGATGGCTTTGATGTGAGGATCACGTGTGTTCACGGAGTGTTAATGCTGTACTCTATTAAAAGCAGTACCTTAATTACCAGTAGTTTCCCTCGAGGCCCCGCTGCAATGGGCTGGTTGGACAAAAGATGTCACGCAAGTTTCTCATTGCGAGCATGTGCGACTAAATAGGAACACACGCCTATGGTTATTTTATTCTTGGATACTTGTATCACTTTATCTGCAAATTCCCATGTTAGCTATTATATGAGTCGTCTCATTCATGCAGCGGCCGGTTATCCATCCATGTGCCTACAGTATTTTAATCCTGATGTTTACCGCATCCATCACTGCTACTGTTTTTACTTTATTTCTGCTGTTACTTTATTACTGCCACTGCTATAAAACTGTTGCTACTGATAAACCTCTGCGAGCTAGTCTATTTCCAGGTGCAGCTGAATTGACAACTCAACTGTCAAGGCTTATATTTATTCTTTGGCTCCCCTTGTGTCGAATCAATAAATTGGGTAATACTTCCCTCGAAGACTGTTGTGATCCCCTATACTTGTGGGTCATCACCCCGCAATCCCCTGAAAACCTGAGATGTTAGACTAAGATAGGTGCATCCATGTACATATGCAAATACACCACTAGTGACTGATCTCAAGGCAACATATGGAGTTATTAAGACATAAGTCCAACCACCGCAATAAGTTTTAAGGTCCTCGATAAAGAACCCCCTATTGAAAGTCTAAGAATAGGGACATGGTTAGTGTTAAATCCAAACATATGTACTCTCTTCCTCACTATAAGGTGCAACCCTATGATCCCATATAGGTGAAATAACTCAGGAACATGGAAAAGTACTTGCAACGTTAAACCATGGACATGATCAGTGGCACATGGATTACAACACAATCTGGAAATATAACTTCACCACAAAACAATCTCAATAAGCCAAGTACAAGCATGCATAAAACAACACAAAGATGTTCTAGGGTTTTAGTCTACACAAATTGTGAGGGGGATGAAGTCAATCATTACAATGGAGATGGTGCCGATGTTGATGATGGTGATGGAGACAGTCCTCCCTACACCAAGGAGGTAATGTCGGTGGAGGCGATGTGCCTAGCAATGATTGGGACAACGGTTCCCCCCTTGAGTTCTCCTCTGGCGGTACTCTGCGCATCCTCTATTATTCTCTGCCTCGTAGCACCGCCTTCCCTCACGAGAAAGATTCCCCAAAGGTATTTATAGTAGGTTTCTCGGCAAAACAAAGCCAATGGTGGTGGAATCAACAACACCCGAGGCTTGGTGCTCCAGATCCACTAGCTGGCGCGACCTAACTTGTTGGGCCTACCATTTGCAGCTCACTAGGCCATTGTGACAAGGGATTAACTTGTCAATGCCTACGGGTTGTAGACTAGGGTTTAGTTGGAAGTAGAGGGCAAGTAGATCTCGAAGGTTTCAGCCGAAAAGTACTCGACGATATGAAAACTAGGGTTTGAGAGACAATGATTCGATGCTATCTTTGTCCCTCGACTCCCCCTTATATAGGAGGTGGAGCCGAGGGATTCGTATTGTACAAGTTACAGAGTCCGGGAGGGTTTTCCAACTCATCCCGCAAGATTACAAATATTATCTCCTAATACAACTCTAGCTTTCCTTACTAACAACTTGGGCTTCCGATTCTTCATATTCTTCGAGTCGTGGGCCTCCAATAAACCCCGGGTACTATCTTCGGCAGGCCCATTGGGGATGCCTATGTCAGTAGCCCCCGAGATTTTGCTTGAATCGTAGAGTCAGGGAAAATCTCCACTGTTTATTTTTACTCTACAACTTTAAACTTCTCTATATTTCTTCATATGAATTTCTATATTGTACAGGGATAATGGTAATTGGGGCTAGTTCATCTGACGGATCAGATACTAGTTAACTGCTCTAGTGGCAATCCGCAAAAACCTACTTCAAGATCACGTCCCTGGACATGATCTCGGGATACTGGTGTAAACTTCGGCAGGTGCCGCTTAAGGTCTTACCATTCTGTCGAGTCCCAGTCATATTTATCGGGTACCTAACGCGTCCGTTAGGATTTTTCTTCGTATCTGTTGATACGGATAAAAGTAGCAAACCGACGTCAGAGACGGCGCCACGCCACACAGAACGGATCTGGGGTCTTACCTTCGCAAAGTTTTGCGGCATTCAGAAATTGTTCGCAACTTTGGCGTTCTGAGAATATATTGTCGAGTGCTTATTCGGCTGTTGGAATGGCACATTTTATTGAGTCAACAGATGACTTATATTGATCTCCCGATGGGAGTATATGTAGAGTTACTTATAACTCGAAATATACTCTCCTGTTCTTCTATCTTTATCTTTTTTTTATAATTTCATCGGGCACGCGAACAGCGTTCCCGATGGGAGTAGCCCCCGAGGCTACAGCCAAGAACTTGTGCTTGGGTGTAGGCTCCACACCTTATGGCGCTATATTTTCTTTCTCTCCCGATATTTTCAAATCTCTCGGGTGCGCGAACAGCGCTCCCAATGGGAGTAGCCCCCGAGACTATGAGCAAATATTTGTATTTCATCATAGGCTCACACCATTTCTATTTTGTCTTTCTCGAACTTTTCATTTTTCCAAAGTAGCCCCCGAGCATTTGATCAAAAACTTGTATTTGATCAAAGGCTCTCCAATTATCTTTTGTTGTCACCTTTTTTATGAAATTGTTGAGTCGAAATTTTCTCTTTGCTAAGATGACATCATTGCTGACGATAGCCACGACCACTGTTCCTGGAAATCGCGAGAAGTTCTCTCTCGCTGCCTTGCGGGCCCAAATTACACATCGTATTGACACGTCGTACAAGTGGGGGACACACGTCCTCCGCTTTTCCTAGCGCACACACTGTAACTCTTCCAGGGTGAAATTACTTTTTTACCCCTGTTCCACGTGTACATCATCTGCCTCACGCTTTTTCCATCCAACAGTACGCCGCTTCGCCGCAACTCTATTTAAGGTCTCCATCTTCTTCCTCCAGCACTTTCGCTCGTGCCGCTCCTCTGCTCTCCTCTGCAAAAATCCCCTCTTGCGCCCCATAACTCCTTGAGCTCAGCCACTCTCACACTGTACTCCTGCGCCATTGTTGATGCCAGCGCGCAGATTGATCAGGCACAACACTCCTGAATCAAAGATGGCTTCCGCAAATCTAGGGAGCGCTGAGTGGGAGAGATCCAAAATCTCTACCCAAGACATCAACCTCCTGAAGAAACTGGGGATCAGCAAGAAGCCAAAGGCGCTGTGCTTCCCCAGCGAAGAGAGCTACCCAACCCCTCCAATGGAGTATCGGGTTAGTTTCGTCGATCATCTCATCTGCGGTCTCTCTGCCCCCATTCACCCTTTTCTTCAGGGGTTGCTTTTTGTTTATGGACTGCAACTTCATCACCTCACTCCCAACTCTATCCTCCATATTTCCATCTTCATCACCCTTTGCGAGGCCTTCCTTGGCGTCCAGCCTAACTGGGCGTTGTGGAAACGCATCTTTTTCTGTCGCCGTAATGGCTCTCCCAATGTCGCCTATAACATAGGCGGCGTTGTTATCTGCGTTCGCCCTGACGTCGAGTACTTCGATGTCAAATTCCCTGACTCAGTTCAAGGGTGGCGCAAAAAATGGCTGTACATCCACGAGGAGAATCATGGGTGTGCTCAAGACAACATCCCTCCTTTTGATGGTGCCGAGAAAATCTACCGCCGCCGCTCCTGGGATGCAGAGGCTACCGACGAAGAAAAAACAGCGACGGAGGCGCTGATGGCCCGCATCCACGAGCTCCAAAGCACCCGCGGTAAAGAACTGTCGGGTATCCAAATCACGGCGTATTTCCTTAGGATCAGAGTGCAGCCTCTGAAAGCTCGCAAAAATCCCCTCTGGAAGTATGCTGGCGATAATGATGTTGATCGGCTGTCGGTGGATTTGCCGGTCAAGGATTTAGAAAAACTTGTCCGGAAAATCTCCTCCCTCAGCAAGAAAGATGCTGTCCCCTCTTCTTGTCGCGTAAAACCATATAGCGCCACCAATGCGCTTCCCAAGGTAACTGTCGTTGCCTAATCGACGGTACCCCGGAGGAGGGATCCTCACGAGGGGGAGAAGAAGTAGGGGCCATAGGGCGGAGTGCACACGGGACGGTGGTACGCGATTTACCCAGCTTCGGAACACCTGCACGATGACAGGGCCTACTGCTGCTTGTCTGGAATTATCTGGGCGCTTTTGCGATGTTACAATGAGTTGAGGTTCTGCCTCTAGGGCTCCCGGGATCCGGCTTATAAAGGCGCACAGATCTAGGGTTTACATGGAGAGTCCTACCCGGATACAGGTTTCCTAACTACGGTACAATGTCTTGCCTTGTACGCCAAGGATCCGCCCTTCCATCTACGTCGTACCGGATCCGGGTCCCTTAATGGGCCTCCGTGGATCCGGGTTCCTCCTCAATGTCGGTTGGATCCGGCTCCCTGCTCCTGGGCCGGACATCTTCCGTCAGGATCAACAACAACTGGGCCGCCCGATGGGCCACATGCCTCACCACCATCTGTGGGCCACCCGGGCTTGCCGGATCTAGGCACTGTCGATGGTACACCCATGAAGTATACCCACAACAGTAGCCCCCAGAGTTCTCCGAGTTTCACCTGCGGTTTCCGCCTTGCTGGTCCATCATGATCTCCGGCAAATGTTGGTAACGCGGAGAAACTTGAAGAACTCCAACTTCACTTTTCCTTCTTTTTCCAACTTATAGCCGGAAAATGCTCCCATCCTGCGGGACTTCATCCATCGACGTTCCAAAGAACATTTCCGGGTTACTCCCTGCTCGCGAATGAGAGCCAACTTATCCTCACGCAATTACCCGGAATCTTAAAAGACTCAAACGGTTCCGCCAATTCTGGCGCCATTTTCGCGCGATTTGTGCGGTAACTTATCTCTAGCCATTTTTACCGCTTAGGGTTTAGGACACGTGTCACGCATCCAACGGTGCGACGCTTGCGTTCCGACCACAGGATGCGGAGCACGAATCTCGTCCCGCCGGCCTATAAATATCCGCCGTCGACTCCTTAACCCTCATTCACCCCCCTTCTCACCTCTCTGCCAAGCGCCGCCGCGAGCTCCCTCTCCGCCGTGCCGGAAACTCACCGGAACATCGCCGGAGTTGCTTCGCCACCGCGTCGAGTTCATCCTGTTCTTAACATCAGCGAGCCACCGCGCGGAAACCTCGTCGCCGGCGACTCCGACCGCCGTAAACGCCATTATGGTTAGTTCTCGAACTTTGCTCTCGCGCCGTAGTTGGTAGGGATGAACTTGGGGAAGACGATGTTTGGATCTGACTAAAGAACATTCTCCGCCATCGGTATTTTCTTCAGATGTCTTCAACGACTCCGCCTCCAGCCTCTGAACCGATCATGGCCACCCCGATCTCCTCCGCCCCTCCACCTTTCGTTCCAGTTAAGCTGGGTCCTTCGAAGGATTCCGGCAAGGAAACTGAAGGGACTTCCGCTAACCCGGAGAAGGCCTCCGGGGAGGATCAGGCGGAGCATAAGGCGGAAGAAGCCGCCGCCAAAAAATCAAAGGCTCGCCAACGAGACGTTGAAGCCAAAGGAAAATGGTGGCCTTGCACCACCACCAAGACGGAGCTGATGAACCTCGAGACGGAGGGCTTCCTGCAACCCGGAAGCTGGAGGTCGGTTCCTAATGAACTAGCCCCAGCTCCGGAGGACAATGAGATTGTGCTGACGAAGGCACTGGTGGAGCGGGGTTTTTCGTTTCCGCCTTCGGACTTCTTCCTGGAGATCCTGAAGGTTTACGGGCTCCAACCCCACAACATTTCTCCAAACAGCGTGCTTGCGATCAGCAATCACGTCACCCTGTGCGAGGGCCATCTCCGGGTAACTCCCGAGCTTCCTCTGTTTCAATATTACTTCACCGTCAAGAAGGAGAGGATCCGGAACTCCACCGAGCTCGCAACATGCGGATCCATCACCTTCATGATCCGCCCGGGCCGCGTCTACCCCCACACTGACCGCCACGAATCCGCGCGGTACTGGTCCGGAGGCTTCTTCTATTTGAAGGACGTTTCCGACCCGGCGAGCACAAGGAGGCTGCCGCCGTTCAAGAACTACCCCGCCACCGAGCTTCCGACATGGACGCACTGCCCCATCTCTCCGAGTCGCCCCAGCTCACTCGCGCTGTCAGGCGGATCTGCAAGCTCACGGAGGAGGGGCTGTCAGGGAAGGACTTGACCCTTTCCTGGTTCACCAAGCAGATCCAGCCGCTTCAACACAGGGACCGGCTGATGTTCCAGTACTCAGGGCGCGACGACCCAATGCGCGCCACAAAAGACAATCTTTCCGCCGACGCCATCGACAAGAGTGTTGGGGGGATAACCCCCGGTATGCCAAAGGCATGCCAAACCGGATGGTTTGAGCCATCGAGATACCGGTTTAGTATTCTTATCGGTAACAAAGGTAGGAGTTTGGGCTAAGTGAAGCCAAGCCGGCATCCCCAAGGGGGTATGCCAGAACCCGGTAAGGAAGATACCGGAGTGAAGGGCCTGTCGGCAGGACTGGTCAAAAATTCTCTTCAGAGCAAGAAGACAAGGATGAGCTAAGCAAAGTGTCTTTAATCAGAGCCCTGGCGCCAAAGAGAGAGGTGACGCTGAAAGAAGCCGGTGGACGTCAGCGTTCCTGATTAAAGAGGACCCCGGCGTCATCTATGATTAAAGTAGCTTTGTAAAGTAGTTTGTCCAGTCAAAGATGCCATTAGGGTTTCTTGCACTGTAAGCCACCCTCTCCCCTATATAAGGAGAGGGGGCAGCCCTCCTTAGCGACGCACGGAAGTAGCAAGGCACGAAGCACAAACCTGTAACCTGTGTGAATCAATGAAGATAGTGATCTAGAAGCGAGTTCTTCCTTGTGTCTTTCTTCTTCAACCTCTGGCCCTGGCCAAGTTCTTGAGGAAACCATCCGGAAGTTCGTCCCATCAGATCACAAACCCTCTCCCGAATCCTCTAGCGTCCATTCGGCCCCAATCTAAGCCATCCTATGGCATCTGTCTGTTCACCACGACGACAGTTGGCGCCCACCGTGGGGCCTGAAGTGGCGCTTGAAGGAGTTCACATTCGGGCGGGCGTCCTCGAGATCTCCGGTGAGCGTACGGTGTCCGCGCTCGTGCAGCGCATCTACGCCATGGACTTCATCAACGACAACGCGGGCTGCTTCGCCAACGGCGGCGTCTTCCCCAAGAACGGCCGCATCATCGAGTTTGGCAGCCACCGCGTCTACTTCGGCACCGTCCCTGTGCGCCAGCGCCTCTCGCCGGTGCTGGTGGCACCGGACCCGCCAAGATGGCTCTGTGCTGGCCGCGCCGCCGACAGCGTCGAGGTAATGGTGACCGGCGTGGTCGGTGCAGGAAAAGAAGCTGTGGGTGAAGGTGCTGGTCGTGCGGCTGCGACCCGTGCGGCCAAGCCACCGCTGGAGCGCGACGCAGGCGCAGCGGGAGCATCATCTGCACCACCGGAAACACCGCTTCAAGCGGCGATGAACGTCCTCGCCACCCCCATCGCGCAGAACATCGACCCGGCAGCGGCTCAGGCGGAGCTGGAGGCGCAGCGCCAGAAGGTGCTCGAGAGCGGCAAGGACATCATCCGGGCGCAGCGCGAGCTAAACCTAACCCTACGTGAGTATAACGCTGCCCATGGCTTTGCTTCTGTTAGCGCGCATGCTGCTAGGATACCGGAGAACCGGCTGAAAGCTCGCAACCTAGATCAGGATTTGCGCAAAGAAATTCATGCCGGCAAAAGTACCTCTGCATCTGTTAGCATCGTGGAAAAAACCTAAGTACAGTAGCCCGGATAAAACTATAAAAGCTGCTAAAGCTGCAGTAGAGTTATGCGAGTCGCTTTCCGGAGATGCTTTGGCAAAACAGCAAGAGCGTGTTAGAGAGCTGCTGGAAACTATTGAGCAGCAAAATGCTGAGCAGCTGGCTAAGCTAAACAAGGCCGCGGCCTCAAAATCCGCGCGTTCAACAAAGAATGCCGGAAGCAAGTCCCATGGGCAGGCATCGTCCCCCCATCCGGACAGAAGAAGAGAGAAAGAGATGAACGCACAGCAGATGACTGTGTACGATCCGGTTCTTGCCGGAAAACAACAAGCCGGGCAACATGATGCCGGTAGAAAAAGTCAAGGGGCAGAACGAGGCTACGCCAGAGGAGGCTATGCCGGAAACAATCATGCCGGTAGATACGAAACCGGGCAAAATTATCGAGCTGCAAGGGCAGCGTATGATGAGGAGGAAATAGATCCCCCGAGGTACCGGCAGGCAAGGGCCGCGGTACCGGAATGTTATGATGAAGCTGATTCGGCAAAACCGGCAGCATTCCGGAACCCATTGGGAGAACGCCTGGGAGAGAGATACTTACCGGAACGGGATGCGAGGCACCGTCTGGATAGAGTGTATTTGTCAGAAATGATTGAGGAGGAGGGTCCCCCAGGCGCAAAGTGCTTTGGCCCAAGGATCATGAAAGAAAAACCACCAGTGCGCAACTTTATGTTACCCCGTGACACAAAAACATACGATGGCACTACAAAGCCGGAAGACTGGCTCGCTGATTACGTGACCGCGGTATACGTCGCAGGCGGTGGAGGAACCGTAGCAGGAGGAAATCGGCGTTGGGCCGTGAGGATCATACCATCGTTTTTGGTTGGACCGGCAAGAATCTGGCTAAACAACTTGCCGGCAGGAAGCATAAATGGCTGGCTGGATTTTGAGGAGGCTTTTGTGAGCAATTTCAGCAGCACCTATCAAAGGCCAAACAGGCCGCAACAACTCGCTCTGTGCATACAGCGCGCAAACGAAACAGACCGGGATTATCTGGCCCGGTGGAACACTACAAGGAACTCCTGTGAAGGGGTAATCGAGGCACAGGCCATTGCTTGGTTTAGCAGTGGGTGCAGAAGAGGTTCACCGTTGTGGCAAAAGCTGCAGCGGAACATGCCGACAACATTGGCAGAGATGATACGTGTGGCGGATAGCTATGCGTTGGGAGACCCAACGCAGCCGGCAGTGCAACCTGAGCCGGAACAGCTGCGCCACGAACAACACCGGGATAACCGGAATAACAAAAGAAGAGAAGATTTTCCGGATCGAAGGTACGGTCCGCAGCAAGTTGCTGCTGTGCGGGGAAAACTACGAGGCCAGCGGCGATCGGAGGCAAAGAACCGGATCGCAGCCGTGGGCAGGTCCTAAGAAACAATGGGTGGAAAAGAAACCCTGGGTCCAGAAAAGAAACTGGCAAGAACCCGCAAAGTACACCATGGAAGCTGCCATGGACCAACCTTGCCGGTGGCACACACCAAATCCGGCACACCCGTCAAACCATCTGACGAAGGATTGTACCTGGACCAAGTACTTGATGCAAAAGGGAACGGTAAAAGATGCACAACCACCACAAGACATGCTGCGGCAACAACAGTTACCGCCACCACCGCCACTTACCGGGGCAAACGCCTTACCGGTGCAGCCAAACCGGCAGCAGTACCAGCAAGTTAACCGGGTGGAGCAAGATGATGATCAACCACCTCCACCGGCACCTTTAGGCCGGAATGTTTACGAGGGTCCGCATATGTGCTGTGTTGTCTTTGTCACTGAGCCAACAGACAGGCAAAGTATACACCGCCGCTCCATGGAGGTCAATGCCGTGATGCCGGCAGTCCCCAAGTACATGCTGTGGTCAGATCAGGAAATTACCTGGTCATTTAAGGATCACCCTAAGATCATGCCGAATCCGGGTGGATACGCTCTTGTTGTGGACCCAATCATGAAGGGGCCACAAACTCGAGTAAAGTTCAGCAAGGTGCTGATAGATAACGGCAGCAGCATAAACATCATGTACAAGCATACCATGCATACACTGGGCATAACAGAAAACATGCTTCAGCCAACACGTACAACGTTCCACGGAATCGTTCCGGGTTTGTCCTGTGCCCCGATAGGAAAAGTTCGGGTGGACGTAGCATTTGGAGGACGTGACAATTGCCGGGTTGAAAATGTTGAGTTTGAGGTGGTGGATCTAGACAGTCCTTACCATGCGTTGTTGGGAAGACCAGCATTGGCGGCTTTCATGGCTACCACTCATACGGCTTACCTCAAGATGAAGATGCCGGCACCTCGTGGACCCTTAACTGTGGTGGGGAACTATAAAGTCTCACTGGAAACTGCATCTGCCGGATCAAACTTAGCGGAATCGCTGGTGATCGCGGAGGAAAAGAAAAGGATGCAAACGGCGGTTGCGCTAGCTCAGTCCTCACAGTTGAGTTTAGCGGCAATGAGTGGAAACTTGGGCTCACCGGCATTCAAGCCGACAAATGAAACAAAGGACATTGTGCTGGATCCGGCTTACCTAGAGCGCACCGTTCGCATCGGTGCCGGACTCGATCAAGCATAGGAAAGCGCGCTCGTCAGCTTCCTCCGTGAGAATCGGAATATCTTTGCCTGGTCAACTGATGATTTGGTAGGTGTTCTGAGGGAGCTGGCTGAGCACTCTTTAAACGTCCGGAAGGATGCCAAGCCGGTGCGACAACCCTTGCGCCGGTTCGCTGAAGATAGAAGGAAAATCATAGGAGAAGAGGTAACCAAACTGCTTGTTGCCGGATTCATTGTGGAGGTCACGCACACAGAGTGGCTGGCCAATCCGGTAATGGTCGAGAAGAAAAAAGATGAGAACCTGGAGGCAAAAGCTCCGAAGGTGTGGCGCATGTGCATCGACTACACCAACCTAAACAAGGCTTGCCCAAGAGACCCTTTCCCTCTACCACGGATCGATCAAGTGATTGATTCAACTGCTGGGTGTGAGTTGTTGTCCTTCCTGGATGCGTATTCCGGTTTCCACCAAATTCCCTTGAAAAAGGAAGATCAAATAAAAACTGCGTTCATTACCCCGCATGGGGCTTATTGCTATATCACTATGCCTTTTGGTTTGCGCAACGCTGGTGCAACGTACCAGCGCTGTATGCAAAAATGCTTGTTCGATCAAATTGGAAAGAATGTGCAAGTCTATGTAGATGACATTGTGATAAAAACTAAGGTAAAGAACACCTTAATCGATGACATCCGGCAAACATTCGATAACCTAAGACGGTTCCGGATGAAACTTAATCCGGCAAAATGCACCTTCGGTGTCCCTGCCGGCAAGCTGCTCGGTTTCCTGGTATCAAGCCGGGGCATAGAAGTCAATCCGGTAAAAATCCGGGCAATAGAAAGAATGACTGTCCCTCGAGAGCTAAAAGATGTGCAAAAATTTACCGGAAGCTTGGCATCGCTAAGCCGGTTCGTAAGCAGGTTGGGAGAAAAAGCTCTGCCACTCTATGCTCTGATGAAAAAATCCGACAAGTTCGTCTGGACCCCTCAGGCAGACGCAGCGTTTAAAGAACTGAAAGCAATGCTGGCCACAGCACCTATACTGGCTTCACCTCTAGAAAGAGAGCCTATGCTATTATACATAGCCGCAACAAACCGGGTTGTGAGCGTAGTGGTTGTGGTTGAAAGAGAAGAGGAAGGAAAAACCGTCCAGAGGCCGGTATACTACCTGAGCGAGGTGCTCTCCCTCTCAAAACAAAATTACCCTCACTTCCAAAAAATGACTTATGGCGTGTATATGGCCGCCACAAAACTCAAGCATTACTTTGAGGAGCACCCCATGAAAGTGGTGAGTGAAGCACCGATCTCCGATATCATGTGCAACAAGGACGCTAGTGGAAGGATTGCAAAGTGGGCAATCCAGATATCACCGTACGTGCCGGTATACGAAAGAAGAGATGCCATAAAATCACAGGCTTTGGCTGACTTCCTCGTCGATTGGGCGGAGATGCAATACAAACCGCCAGATCAGAGGATAGAGTACTGGAAAATGCACTTTGATGGGTCCAAACTCAAAGAGGGCCTAGGTGCTGGTGTGGTGCTTACCTCGCCAAAAGGGGATCACCTCCGGTATGTTTTGCAAGTGCATTTCAGGGCATCGAATAATGTCGCTGAATATGAGGCCCTGATCCATGGATTAAATGTCGCAAAAGAAATCGGTGCGCACCGGATCATTTGCTACGGAGATTCAGATCTTGTGGTACAGCAGTGTTCCGGAGATTGGGATGCAAAAGATGCCAACATGGCCTCGTACCGGTTTCACGTGCAAAAGATTGCCGGATTCTTCGAAGGGTGTGAGTTTCACCATGTGCCGCGCGCGGAAAATGAAGCCGCGGATGCTTTGTCCAAGCTGGGCTCATCCAGGCAAGAAATTCCTCCCGGAATAGCTTTGGCTCACTTAAGAGCGCCATCGATCAAACCAAGCCCGGAATCGGAATCAATTTTTGTACCGGAATCGCATGTAGTACCCATGGATATTGATGAAGGAAACCCGGGGACTGCACCGGTAAACTCGGGGACTGCTGCGGCAAGCTCGGGGACTGCTGTACCCGTACCGGAAGAAATGATGCTGGTAGATAGCATGGAGATAGATGCACCGGTGTTTTTGGTTCGAGAGACACCGTCGTGGGTTAAACCTATTAAGGAATTCCTGATCAACGGCACCTTGCCGGATGACGAAAATGAGTCAAGGAGAATACAAAGAAGGTCCAAAGCATATACATTCATCAATGGTGAGGTGTACAAGAGAAGCGTTACCGGTGTCCTTCAAAGATGTGTGGAACCGGAAGAAGGGAAAGAAATGCTTGAGGAAATTCACCAAGGAGAATGTGGCCATCATGCTTCATCAAGGGCGCTGGTAGCAAAAGTATTCCGGCATGGATTTTATTGGCCCACTGCCTTGGAAAACGCTGAGGATTTGGTAAGAAAATGCAACGGGTGCCAGAGGTACGCCAAGCAAAATCATACCCCAGCATCTGGTTTGAAGACAATACCATTAACATGGCCGTTTGCCATTTGGTGCCTCGATATGGTTGGCCCATTCAAAACTGCAAGAAGCAGCATGACTCACATCTTGGTCATGGTGGATAAATTCACCAAATGGCTAGAAGTGAAACCTATCGCGAAGTGTGATGGGCATACAGCGGTAAAGTTCTTAAAAGATGTCATTTTGCGGTATGGATACCCGCACAGCATCATCACTGACAATGGAACCAACTTTGCTCAAGGTGAGTTCAAAAGGTTCTGTGAGGACAACAACATCCGGTTGGATTTGTGCTCAGTGGCACACCCACAAGGCAATGGCCAAGTGGAAAGGATGAATGCTTTGGTACTTTCCGGTATCAAACCAAGACTCATTGATGCTGTGGAAAAATCACCGGGATGTTGGCTCGATGAGCTACCATCAGTACTGTGGAGTATAAGAACAACTCCAAACCGGTCTACCGGATACACTCCGTTCTTCATGGTTTATGGAGCAGAAGCAGTCATACCAACTGACATCATTCATGATTCACCAAGGGTACAGCTCTATACTGAGCAAGAGGTCAAAGAGGCCAGAGAGAATGATGTCGACTTGCTAGAAGAAGCAAGAGAGCTAGCTTTGGCAAGAACATCCATTTACCAGCAAAACCTCAGACGCTATCATAGCCGGAAGGTTAACCCGAGAGTTTTCCGGGAAGGAGATCTCGTGCTACGCCTAGTGCAGCGCACTGAAGGCCGGCATAAGCTTTTGCCACCATGGGAAGGTCCCTTCATTGTAAGCAAGGTGCTTCACAATGATGCATACTACTTGATTGATGCACAAGAGTGGAAAAAAGGAAAGGCGGACAGGTCCGGAGAGGAGAGCAAGCGTCCATGGAATGTAGCTCTGTTGCGTCCTTTCTACTCTTGAAGTTGTGGTGTAAGAAGTTCCTTTTTGTACCTTACATGCTATGAATAAAAGATGCCGGGACCTTGAACGAATCTCGGGGACTATCCCAACTTAAGCTGCATGTAACTTGTTTATTTTTTCAGTTTACCGGTTGTTTATTGAACGTTTTTTCTTTCCGGTTTAGTAGTGTGCTAAATCCTACCGGAGTCTTCGACTCTGCTGCTGTCTGCAACCCGGCTTCATGGCAAGCAAGATAAACCGGTAGGAGATAAGCACATGAACTGCGAAGAGGGAGAGCAGGAAAGAACAATCCGGAAAATTTAACTAACCCCGGTTAAACCGGTTTTTTGCAAAATTTCGAAGTTATTTCTAAGTTCAAGAAAATGCTTGTTTGGTGAAAGAACCTTGTGCTCATACGCCAAAGAACGCCCAGAGAAGGCAGGCAGAGCCAAGGCAAAAGAACCAAGTATGCATCGAATTGGATGCGGAAGCAATTTGGAAATCTTTGCAGTGCAGGATAAAAGCAAACCCAGAAGCAAATATGCTAAGACAAACTTAAGATAATTAGCAACCGGTATAACTTACCGGCATAAAATGTTGTACGGCAACCACAAGCGGACTTAAGGTTTTACATCATAAGCCCCGGCATACCGGGGCAGAATTTAACAGGACATTGTTTTAAAGCACGCAGGACTAGACAGCATGACAAGGGTAAATCTTAAGGCAGGTAATCAAGCAGCGGGGGCTTCAGGAGGGGCGTCGCCAGCACCAGCGTCGTCCAGAGGCTCCTCCTCGGCTTCATCCTCCTCCTCATCAAGATAATCTTTGACGTCAGGAGGGGGAGGGATGAAGGTGCGCATGTCGGCGTACTCCGCGATGTGGTACGCACAATCCTGCCGCTTAGCGGTGAGAATCGGGTCCAGATCGGTTTCCGCGCCTTCGCGCACTCCGGTAAGGGCATCCAGGTTCAGCTCCGGGTACCAGGAGCAAGCGACGCGGAGGGCAGAGTCTGCTCCAGCACGGGCAGCAGAGCACTGCCACTCGCGGATCCTCTTGCCGGCGCCCTTGAGACGATCGCTGATGAGGGAGAAAGTGTCCGGCACCTCCTCGCCAGGCCATAGAGTCCTGAAGAGCTGGGTAGCTACATCAGGAATGTCAGATAAGTTGCGATCTATCGCGCGCATGTGAGACACCCGCGCGTTCAGCGCGACCAGATGGTCATAGGGCGTCCATGGCACGGCAAGATTCGCTTGGCCCTGGGCGGTGCGGCGCTCGTCAACCTTCTTGACAGCATACTTCTGAGAGTCCGGAAAGAGGCCTGTGCAAAGAAAGAAAGAGGCTAAGGAAAGGAATCCGGAAGAAAATGCAACCGGAATGAAAGATGCAACTGGAAGAAAATGCGGTCGGGAGAAAAAAGGCTTGCGGGCAGTAGTAAGAAAGCGCAAAGGCAAAGGACTTACGATAGGCAAGCGTGTCGGTTTGCAGCACCATCCTGTTGCACTCCTTCTGCTCCTCCTCCAGCCGCGCAGCTTTCCCCTCGGCAACCTTCTGGGCCTTGGCCAGCTCCTCCAGCTCAGCTAGCAACACCGAGTTGGCGTTGCCGGCATCTTCCAGCGCCTCATCCATCTTGGCCGCTGCATCAGCTTCAGCGGCTTTGAGGGCCTTGGCATGATCAAGCCCCAACTGGATGAGCTGGGACTTGAGCTCCTGGTAGCTGGTTTTCTGGGCGCTCAGCTCTTCCTGATGCCGCCGGATGAGCTGGTCCTTCTCCCCTGCAACCCGGAAAAGAAGATGTTAACAAGATTGTGCTGGTAAAGATGAAAAGAAAACCAAGTTAACAAGAGAAGGGAAAGAGTTGTACGTTGGGCGGCAGCGAGCTGCTCCTTGAGAGCCTCAATGGAAGCTTCCGGGATCACTGTTAAGCAAAAGTTATAAGTGTTAGAAGGAAAAAAGGTTTCCGGTAAAAAGATGCCGGTGGTACAAAATTACCTTGGCACTTGTCGTGTGCCTCAGCGAGGTCCCGGTGTTCCCATAGGAGCTCCTCAAAGAGGGCCTTCCGAGCGTCAGCCGTGAGCTGTTCAAGAAAAAGAAGTAAGTTAAGTTTTGCGCTAAGAACAGAGTTCTTAACCCGAAACTCGGGGACTGGCAGTGCCGGTTTCGCGCGTTTCTAAGTTAAGTTTTGCGCTAAGAACAGAGTTCTTAACCCGAAACTCGGGATCGGCGATGCCGGTTTCGCGCGTTTCTAAGTTAAGTTTTGCGCTAAGAACAGAGTTCTTAACCCGAAACTCGGGGACTGGCAGTGCCGGTTTCGCGCGTTTCTAAGTTAATTTTTGCGCTAAGAACAAGAGTTCTTAACCCGAAACTCGGGGACTGGCAGTGCCGGTTTCGCGCTAAGTTTTTATGTTAAAGTTTTGTGCTAAAAGCTGCGCTCTCACCACAAAACTCGGGGACTGGGAAGATAGACAAGAGAGAAACCGGCATGAAACTAAAGAAAAAATCCGGAAGCAAGGAAACCGGTAAAAGTTGAAGACAGTCAGTAAAGCGTACCATCAAGTTGTTCGTGGCATCGTACCACGCGCTGTCGAGCTCCTTCACGGCGCTGCGAAGCCGCATGAAGTGCTCCTCGGAAGACCGGTCCCCAACAGCGTCAGGCGCTGGTAGCCTGTCCTTGCCCAAACCGCGGGTCGCCGGAGTCATGTCCGCGGCGTTCCACTTTTGGGCGTAGGGCAGAAGATGCCCCAGGTCCCGGCCTTTGCGCTGGAACTCAGTAATACGGCCAAGGAGGCCGGTGGCCTTCGCGGCGGTATCCTTGGTGGCCTTGGCGACGTGCAGCACCAGGGGCTGCTGGCCGCCGGAAGGGGCGCTGGAGGCCGTCGCCTTCCCCTTGATCAGCTTGGAGGTCTTGGGCGGCGGCGCAGTTGGAGCAGCCCTAGAGGGCTTGGTGCGAGGAGCATCTGGCGGTGGCATGAGGATGGTTCGTGGAGAAGGGGGAGCGCTGGGCGCGTCACCCGGGTTGGAACTTTCCGGCGCGGAAGTTGTCTTCTTTTCGAGGGCGGGAGGAGCCGAAAGCTCCGCCCGCCCGGCAGCTTCTTCCTCGGCGCCGATGTTGCTGGCGCCGGTATCCTGGTTCTCTGGGAGAGAGGAAAGATCCTCCTCCGTGCGGTGATCTGATGATGAAGGGGCCGCACGCCCCGAACTTGTTGTGCCCCCCGAAAGGGAGGCAGAGATGTTGCCGGCACCAGATGGTGCCGGGCTTGAGCGAGGAGGAGGGGTTGAGGTCCTTGCGGAACCTTCAGAGCCCGATGGCCTTGAGCCAAGCTTGAGCGCGGGGCTGAAAGAAAGAAAGAAGGATAGTTGGAAAAAAGCAACCGGAAAAAGAACTTGGCGAAATGAGGCAAGAAAATAAGAAACTCACCCGGAGGCAGTCGGCATCAGCTTGCGCCCGTAGCGGCGCACGCCCACTTCCTTCTCCCCCAAGGGCTCAGTCCGGAAGCGCTTGGAGGGAGGGGCCTGGCTGGGACCGGCATTAGATGCCGGCAGCTTGTTCTTTTGTCCTTGGGCCATGAGTTTGTCCACAAACTCCTGGCCGGCCTCAGCGCGCAGGGGCGGCGCGCGCTCGTGGATCTGTAAATTAAACATAGCTAAGGAAAAATTCGCAAGAAACCGGAAAAGAAAATACCTCAAGCATGGTCAGGTCATCGGAGGACCCGGTTGGCTCCGGCGGAGACCGGCCAAGGCGCGCAGCCGGAGTCTTGCCCATCTTCAGATCCTTCCAAAAGATGTAAGGATCTGGGTCGAAGGAATCAAGGGCGCGCTTCACGCAGATCCCGCGTCGCTCTGCTTGGATGAGGGGGAAGCGGTCCTTGGCCTGAAACACGAAAAAAGAGGGTTAACAAGAGCAGAAAGTTACCGGCAAAAACAACCCCAATTGCGTAATCTCTTACTTCTTGGGTCGGAGGATTAGTAGTGCTGAGGGGAAGCAGGCCCCATTCCCATTCAAACGGCATAGCAGTTTGGCAAATCTGCTTAGCCTTGCGAACAACGTCCTTCTTGCTAAGGGGACGGCCTGTGATCTTGGTAGGATCGCCAGCGCCGTACATCTCGCTCATCCTATGCACACGGCACTTCAGAGGAAGCACCCGGCGCGAAATAAAGGTGCGGATGATATCATCCGAGCAGATGTTGGTCTCCTTCTTCAAAGAGGCCAAGAAGCGTACCACCCGGTTGGTTTCGGCATGATCCGTCTTCGGGTTGTAGCTCCAATTGGTTCTACTAGGAGGCCCAGCTTGGAACGGAGGAAGATCAATAAGATTGGCGCGGCCGTCATTCTTCACATAGAAAAAGGTTCCTTGCCAAGCGCGGCAGGACTCAAGGCCGGCAAACTTAAGGAAAGTGCTCCCTTGGCGGGAGCCAACGATGCAAGATCCGCACTCCACAGGTGGCTTGGGCTTGGGGATTTCCTTGCCCTGGACAGAATTAATCCGCAGACAAAAGAAGCGGGCAAACATCTCACGAGTGGGACGAATGCCGATGTAGGCCTCCATGAAGGTGGCATAGCAAGAAAGGTAGAAAATGGCATTGCCAGGAAGGTGGTGAGGTTGGAGTTTGTAAAAATCTAAGAACTCCCGGAAAAAAGGAGAGGCAGGAAGGCCGAAGCCACGCTCAAAATGAGCAAGAAAAACAACATGTTCACCGGGCTCGGGGTCCGGTTCGATTTCGTCACCGGGAATCCGGCAGATTACTCCTTCCGGAATCCTGCGGGACCGGTATAACCAATCGATCTCATATTCAGTGACATTGGAGCCCATCCAGGCTCCGCGGGTGATTGGGGAAGGCTCCGCGCCGGATGATTGGCTGGAGCTACTAGATGCTTCGCCAGAGCTACTTGCTTCAAGGTGGCTACCGGATGCTTGGCTAAAGCTACCGGATTCTAAGTGGCCACCGGACTCTTGGTGGCTACCGGATTCCTGCTGGTTGCCGGAATCGGTGTCCATCGGATCTGAAGCCGTGGATTCACCGGGAGATTGTCTACGACGCTTAACGGAAAGGGAAGAAGAAGATGCGGAGGAAGATTCCTCGTCAGACATTGGATGGGTAGGCGAAAAAACTGAAATCCCACACTTGAACCCCGCGTGAATATCTACGAGTAAGAAGAAAACCAAAGAAAAAGAGGAAATAAGAACACCGTAGACCCAAGATCTGAAAAGCAAGCAGATGGCGAGCGAAGTAGGATTGCTACCAACCTTGAGCGGCGCAGTCGCTGAGGAAGATGTTCGCCGGTGAAGGAGCGGACCTGCGGTCGCCGACGAACACCGTCGGCGGCGAGGCGAAGAAGGTCACGAAGAAGCAAGAATGCAGCGCGCTCGAAGAAGATGCTGCAGAAGATTCCCGCACGACGAGGTCCGATGGAAGCACGGCGTAAGTTCGCCGGGCGACGGAGCTCGAGCGAGCGATGGCGGACGGAGAGCGGCGAAGGCGCAGAGGCGAGGAGCACTGTGCGCGAAGGTTGGGGAATGCGAGAAGAGGAAGAAGAAGAGGCAGTTGTCCTTATAAAGGAATGGGGCGATGTGGGCCAGAAAAACCGCTGGGCCTCGGTGGTTCAGATCGTGGGCCGCGACGGTTCGCTCCACGGGCCGCCACGTGGCGCACACACACGCGTGCGGAAAACCGTTTGCCACAAGAAGGCCACACGGATCTGGAACGGCCGCGGGGATCTGATGTGCCGCAATAAATGCTGGCGCAGAAGCCGAAGGGAAGTGACCCTTGACACTGGCGCGTCAGTCACAGTGCGCATGTCTCTGTCAGGCGCGGGGCCCAAGATATTCTTGACTTCGCCGAGGAGGTGTTTAATGGCTAAGTTACCGGAGGATAAGATGCCGGAGAATGACTTGCAAATAAAGATAATGAAAATCCGGGCAAAGATGCCGGATCCGAGCCCAACGCCGGATGGATTAAACCGGTATCCAAAGACATGAGAACCTGGCATGGTCTGTTGGATAGGATCCGCCAGACTATACCAGCTTCGGGGACTAATGTTGGGGGGATAACCCCCGGTATGCCAAAGGCATGCCAAACCGGATGGTTTGAGCCATCGAGATACCGGTTTAGTATTCTTACCGGTAACAAAGGTAGGAGTTTGGCTAAGTGAAGCCAAGCCGGCATCCCCAAGGGGGTATGCCAGAACCCGGTAAGGAAGATACCGGAGTGAAGGGCCTGTCGGCAGGACTGGTCAAAAATTCTCTTCAGAGCAAGAAGACAAGGATGAGCTAAGCAAAGTGGCTTTAATCAGAGCCCTGGCGCCAAAGAGAGAGGTGACGCTGAAAGAAGCCGGTGGACGTCAGCGTTCCTGATTAAAGAGGACCCCGGCGTCATCTATGATTAAAGTAGCTTTGTAAAGTAGTTTGTCCAGTCAAAGATGCCATTAGGGTTTCTTGCACTGTAAGCCACCCTCTCCCCTATATAAGGAGAGGGGGCAGCCCTCCTTAGCGACGCACGGAAGTAGCAAGGCACGAAGCACAAACCTGTAACCTGTGTGAATCAATGAAGATAGTGATCTAGAAGCGAGTTCTTCCTTGTGTCTTTCTTCTTCAACCTCTGGCCCTGGCCAAGTTCTTGAGGAAACCATCCGGAAGTTCGTCCCATCAGATCACAAACCCTCCCCCGAATCCTCTAGCGTCCATTTGGCCCCAATCTAAGCCATCCTATGGCATCTGTCTGTTCACCACGACGACAAAGAGGATCCGGCTCCTCATCAAGGTTCCGCGTGAACTTCATGTTCACGTGTGCAACAAGGACATTCACACGAATGGTTCCGGAACCGCGGTACGTCGTCTCGACTTTTTAGTCCATTGCTTTTCTTCGCATTCAAACTTTTTGTCTAAGTGTTCAACACTGCATTAGCTTGAGGCGCTCGAAGAAAGTGAACTCGGAACTCTTCTCCGGGTTCCTTCCACCGGCAACACGGATCAGGAAGCTGCATCAGAGGCGGAAGTCCACGAGGCCCCGCGCCCTCCTAAGAGGAAGAGGCCAGCTCCTTCCATCCCCGCCGCTAAACGTGCCCGCGAAATGCCTAGCACTGCGGCAACTCGGAAAGCGGAGGCGGAAAAGAAACGCCTCAAGCTGATTAATACCAGCAACAAGGGGCAGCCCGCCATCCAGCACTTCTTCAAGCCTTCCGGGTAAGTGTCTGTTTCCGAGATCCAAGTTCTAGTTTCACGAGCAATTCCTCATGTAACTGTTATGCTTTTTTCTTTCTACTGAAGCTCCGGCAGCCAGCCCTCCAAGGCTCCAAAGGTCTTGAAGAAGAAGGTCAAGCCGTCTCCGGCTTCAGTTCCTGTTACTCCAGAGGTGGAGGTCCCACCCAAAGCTTCATCTGCTTCGAAGCCAGATCCCAAGGACATCATCGACCTTGAAGATCTTCTGGAAGATCCCGCAGACCACGGCGATTCCACCAAGGGTGCCTCCTCGTCTGCCCCTCCTCAAGATCAACCAAGCGCCACTTTCGCGGAGCCCACCGAGGAAGAATATGAGGAGAAGGTAAAGCTCGTTCAAGCCTCCAACGCGATCCGGGTGGACCCTCGTCCGACCCAGTCTCTGCAAAAGCTTACACTCGCCGAGCGCCACACGGAAGTTTCCGCCATGCTGAACAAGGTCTGGGGGAAGTCGGATGAGGAGATGCAAGAGCTCACCGTCCTGGAGAACGATCTGAAAGATTTTTCGCCAAGCACAAAGAAGTGCGGCAGGTAATACTAGCCCCCAAGCATTGGGTCAGACATTTCCGAGTAACATGTGTTAGCCGATGCTTTCTCAAAATGTACCTTAGGCGGAGATTTAATAATTTATTCCTTCAAGACTTGAATTCCTCACCAGCCCCCAGATTTTAAATCTCCGGCTAACTCCTCTCTACTTCTCAGACGACGCGGAAATTGCACGAAGATCTCCGCGTTCATGTGCTGGAGCAGATCACGGAGATCGAAGGGCTGCGTCAGAGCGCGGAAAACAGCAAGAATGCTATCCAGCTTCTTGAGACCCGCCTCCGTGGTACGTCTTCCAAGCTTTGCGTTCGTATATTGATATCTGTTCATGATGTTTGATATGTGCAACTTTCCGCCTTCAGAAGAAACTGCCAAGCACTCCTCGTTTGATGAGCTTTCCGCCAAGGTCAAGGTGCTTGAGGCGGAGAACGAGTCCCTCAAAACCTTCATTCAAGAATCCTCCAATAAGGAGACTGAGGCAAGGAAAGAGCTCTCCGAGAAGCATGCCCGCGACCTGGCGGAGCTGAATGAAAAACTGGAGAAGAGCCAGGGCCGCGTGATTTCCGTGGTAGCCAAGAACAAAGTTCTAGAAGCGGAGGCGGAGGCCATCGACAAACTTATCTTCCGTAAGCGTTTTTCCGTGTCGTTGCTCCGACTATCTTATATGCTTTCTCTCTAACGGAACTGGACCTCCTTCTTCCACAGCAAGCCTTGGCTTCGAGTGGTCAAAAGAGTCGAACCTGAAGAGGACGGAGACATACGATGAAGCGCGGATTTCAATTGACGCGTTATTTGAAGCCTGTCGCGGAATCGCCAAGACTCTGTCTCTGAAGAAAGCCAAAACTACAATCATCGATACGATGACCAATCTTATGGAACAAGTGCCGGATTTCATCAAGGACTGGCAAAAATCTTCCGCACGCGGAGTCGCCTCCCTGTTCTTGGCCACCTGCAAGGCTCACTTCCCTTCGCTCAACTTTGCGAGTGTTGCACGCGGAGCCCCGGAAGGTTCCGACATGGGCGCCATCCTTGCGGAAACCCAAGGCTATGAGCAGTTGTTTGTCAGGCGAGTGAATCACTCGTTCTGGTATAACAAATACGATCTGCCCAAGGGATTTTCCGATGCAGAGGAGGAAGAGGAGGGTGAGCCAGAGTATTATGGCGAAGGCTCCGGGTCAAGCGTCGAGCATTCCGGAGAAGGCTCTGGTGATGACTCCGAAGCCGGATCCGGTGACAGCGACGGCGACGACTCCGCCTACCAGGAATCTGAAGAAGAGGACTCCGAGTAGAGTTCCTGTTTAGACAATGAAACAAGTTAAATCATTTTGGCCCCAGAGTGGGTTTGTAATAAGACTTTAAATTCTTAAGTAGCTAGGAAACGAAACGACTATGCATGGGGCGGAAACACTTATCCTGCTATCCGTTAATATTATGCGCATGTTTCGTTTTATGTTGGAAAGCAAGTGCTGATTTTATTGTTTTCCGGCTAGCCCGCTTGACCTTCCGCGAGCCGGAGGACCTTAGCCGGAAACACTCGCCAGCGGCGACGAAGCCCAATGGCAATCCGTCAATAACCGCGGAAACAAGCCCCCAGGCATAGGTGCCGGAATCGCTACTAGGAATCCACGAGTTCGCAACAGACAACAACTTAATCAGAAAACTTAAGCTTACGTCCTAAAGGACGATTTTTGAAAATCACAACTTTTATACACGCCTAGGCGGAAAAATCCAGCTCTGCGGTTTTAGTCGGAAAACATACATGATCTAAAAATGAACAAGTAAAGGAGGTAAAAGACTCGGAGAGTGAACCATAAGCTTTATTTCATTGATCATGTATAACTATTACAGAGTTTATAACTCGAAAAAAATATGCTAAGTGTAGAAAGGACGTAGCTGTGCGATGTTCCAAGGGCGATCTGTCTCATCGTAGATGTCATCTGGATCCTCACGCTTGCGTTTCCGGTGCCAATTAGCAGGTCTATCCTTCAGCTCGCGGAAATCAACAAGGTAGTACGACCCGTTATGAAGCACTTTGCAACGACGAAGGGTCCTTCCCATGGAGACTGCAGCTTATGGTCTTTCACCTGTCGAAGGCGGAGGACCAGGTCTCCTGCCATGAAGGAGCGATTCCGAACTCGACGACTGTGATAGCGTCGGAGCTTCTGCTGGTAGATGGCGGAACGCTGGTCAGCTAGATTCCGAGCTTCCTCGATCAGGTCCACAGATAGCTGTCTGGCCTCGTCAGCTGTTTCTTCATTGTAGGCGGAAACTCGCGGTGAATCGTGGATGATGTCGGAGGGAAGTACGGCTTCGGATCCGTATATCAGGAAAAATGGGGTAAACCCTATTGATCTGTTAGGGGTAGTTCGTAAACTCCACAAAACAGCTTCCAATTCGTCAGCCCAAGCTCCAGCTGCTCGTCGCAGCGGTTCTTCAAGGCGCGGCTTAATTCCTGATAATATTAGGCCGTTAGCCCTTTCGACCTGACCATTCGATTTTGGATGAGCCACAGATGCGAGGTCCAGTCGAATCCCTACCGTCTCACAGTAATCCTTCAATTCTCCCTGTGTGAAGTTTGTGCCATTGTCTGTGATTATGCTGTGTGGGATGCCGAATCTCATCACGAGGCTGCAGACAAATTTTAGTGCCGTAGCACCATCGGCTTTCCTCACTGGCTTTGCCTCGATCCACTTGCTGAACTTGTCAACAGCGACCAGAAGGTATTCAAAACCGCCAGGAGATGATCTTTTTAACTTACCAACCATGTCGAGCCCTGCACCGCAAACGGCCAGGTGATAGGTATGGTCTTCAGCTCTTGGGCTGGAGCGTTTGGTTGAGTAGCGTAGTACTGACAACCTCGGCAGGTCTTGACTAACTTGTCAGCATCTTCTTTAGCTGTGAGCCAGTAAAAACCTAGCCGAAAAGCTTTTGCAACGAGTGACCTGGGGGTGGCATGATGCCCGCAGTCCCCTGCATGGATCTCTCTGAGGATTTCAATGCCATCTTGATTGGAGACGCATTTGAGGAATACCCCTGTTGCGCTTCGTTTGTAGAGCTGTCCGTCAACAATTGTGTAGGATCTTGCTCGTCTGATGATCTGTCGCGCGAGGACCTCGTCCTGGGCAACTTACGATCGATGAGGTAGTCCAGGAAAGGCTGTGTCCAAGCCGGAATGATAGCCATCACTTCCCTAGCCGGAGACACTGCCACTTCTGGGTTTTCCGGGTTAGCGCCCTTCACCGAGGGTATCCGGAGATGCTCCAGGAAAATTCCAGGCGGAATTGGCTTCCTGCCGGATCCGAGCTTGGATAGCATATCTGCCGCTGCGTTGTCATCTCGCCTGACGTACTTGACTTCGTATCCAAGGAAATGTTTGGCGATCTCGTCAACTTCATCTCTATAGGCCGCCATGACGGAATTTCTGGCGTTCCAGGTTCCGGCTACTTGCTGTGCCACCAGGTCTGAATCTCCGCAACATATAATGTGCTTGATCCCTATCTCCTTGGCGATGCGCAATCCGTGTAGTAGAGCCTCGTATTCCGCCATATTGTTTGTAGCTTCGAAGTGTATCTGCAGAACATACTGCAGTTCTTCTCCGGTAGGGGACTTCAGGGTGACTCCGGCTCCCGAGCCTTGATGCTGCTTGGATCCATCGAAGTGCATAACCCATGTCTCAGGTTCCGGCTCCAGGTTCATATCCGGAGCTTCTGTCCAATCTGCGACGAAATCTGCCAAGACCTGGGATTTGACCGCGGTCCTGGCTTTGTAGTTGATGTCGAAGGCGGATAACTCAATGCCCCATTTTGCTGTGCGTCCTGTTGCGTCAGCGTTGTTGAGAATCGTTGACAGCGGAGCCTTGCTCACGACTGTTACTGGATGCTCCTGGAAGTAGTGTCTCAGCTTCCTGCTGCCTAGGAATACTCCGTATGCTAACTTCTGAAAGTGAGGGTAGCGCGGTTTGGACTCCGTAAGGACTTCGCTAATATAGTAGACTGGCCTTTGGACTCCGTACTCGTGACCTTCTTCCTGTCGCTCCACCACGATGACGAGGCTGATGACCCTGTTGGTGGCTGCCAGGTAAAGGAGCATAGGCTCTGACTCTCCTGGAGCTGCTAGGATAGGTGGGGAGGTGAGTATGTCCTTCAACCCTTGAAGAGCTGCATCTGCTGCCTCGTCCCAGACAAACTTGTCTGTTTTCTTCAATAGCTTGTACAGGGGGAGTGCCTTCTCGCCAAGACGGCTAACAAACCTGCTGATTGCTGCGACACAACCAGTGAGCCATTGCACATCTTTGAGACAAGTTGGCCTTTTTATGCACAAAATTGCCTTGATTTTTTCCGGGTTAACTTCAATGCCCCTATTAGAGACAATGAAGCCAAGGAGTTTTCCAGCTGGTACGCCAAAGACGCACTTTAGCGGATTCAACATCATCTTGTACCGACGGAGATTCTCAAAGGTTTCTGTCAGATCGCTGATCAAGTCGGATCCTTTCCGAGTCATGACCGCGATGTCGTCGACGTAGGCGTGTACGTTCCGGCCAATTTGGTCCTTCAAGCACCGCTGCATCGTACGTTGGTAGGTGGCACCTGCGTTTTTCAAGCCAAAAGGCATAGTAACATAGCAGTAAGTGCCAAACGGGGTAATGAATGAGGTCGCCTTTTGGTCAGACTCCTTCATCCGGATCTGATGATACCCGGAATACGCATCAAGAAAACACAGAAGTTCCGCCCCTGCCGTCGAATCAATGACTTGGTCAATGCGCGGTAGGGGAAACGGATCTTTCGGGCAATGTTTGTTCAAGCCAGAGTAATCGATGCACATTCTTAGTATTTCAGTGTTCTTTTTGGGTACAAGGACGGGATTTGCGATCCAATCAGTGTGGATAACTTCTATTACAAAACCTGCCTCTAGTAACTTTGCTAATTCCATTCCTATGGCGCGGCGCTTCTTGTCTCCAAAGCGTCGCATAGCTTGCTTCACCGGTTTAGCCCCCGGGTTTATGTTGAGGTAGTGCTCGGCGAGTTCCCTTGGTACTCCGGACATGTCAGAAGGCTGCCATGCGAAGATATCCATGTTAGCGCGGAGGAACTCGACGAGCGCGTTTTCCTATTTGGGGTCCATGTTGGCTCCGACTGAGACCTGCTTGGAATCGTCGTCTTCCTTGAAGTTGACTTTCTTGGTCTCTATCGCGGCCTTGAAGGAGTTTTTGTGCTCGGAGATCTGCTTCTTGGTGGTCTGCATCTCAGTCGGATCCACCGCGGCTCTGTAGCCTTTCAGCTCTTATCCAGATATCACAGACTCTGCGAAGGCGGCTTCGCCTAACTCGCACTCATGAGCCTTTTTGTAGTCTCCGGATATGGTAATCATACCTTTAGGACCCGAAATCTTGAGCTTGTTGTAGATGTAGCACGCTCTTGCGTGGAACTTGTGGTAGGTGGGCCTGCCGAAGATGACGTGGTAGGAGCTCTTGAAGGGCACAACTTCAAACGTGATCTTCTCTTCGCGGAAATTGTGAACATCGCCAAAAGCCACGGGAAGTGTGATGCTGCCGAGGGAATTCGCCTTCTTACCCGGAACCACGCCATGAAACTCAGTGTTGCTGTGTTTGAGCTATTCCTTGGTGAGGTTCATCCGCTCTAGAGTCTCCAGGTACATGATGTTCAAGCTGGCTCCACCATCCATGAGGCACTTGGAGAAGTCATACCCGTCTATGCGGGGACTTACAACCAAGGCGTAGCATTCTTTTGGCACAATGGCAGGGTGATCCTCCCTATCAAATGTGCACGGGACTTCCGACCACCGACATATCATGCACGGCCGAACCGTGGCGTTCAGGATCCGGGTAGCTGACTTGGTAGCGCGGACTGTTGGGGTTCCGAGGAAAGTGTGGTAAGCCCCCACGCTCTTTTTCTCGAATGGGTTGGATTTACCTGCGGACCCTGCCTTGGGATCCGGCGAGTTATCATCCTCATCCATCGCCTCGGAACTATCTTCCTCTTTGTCCTTGTTCTTGCCCTTGCCTCCCTTGCCGCGTGGGCGGTGCTTCCGGGCTCGCTTGTATCCTGCCTCCGGGTCGTTCTTTAGATCATTGACCCATTTGCAGTTGCGGTTGGTGTGAGTGGACTTCCCTGTAACCGGATCCAAGTGGGCCAGGCAAGGCATGTCTCTGTACTCCTCATAGGTTTGCGGGGCGCGGGATCCGCCAGCCGTGACCTCAGTGCCATACTGCTGACCCCTGCCGGCTCCGCCTCCGCGGCCGCGTCCTCTTCCGCCTCCTGAACCTCCGCGTTGAAACGCCATGGCGACCATCTCGGATCCGCCACTCTTTCCGGTCATCGTGGTTCTTGCGCTTATGGCTGCTGCTGTTGCCGTTATCACGGTTCTTCTTTTGTTGATGTAGGGGGATTGCTGTAGCTGCGAGATCACCGCCTGCATCATCATCGGCGGCAGTATGATCACTGGCAATGGAGATCATTTCATCCAAAGTCAGTTTGTTTGAGTTAGCCAAACGAGTGAGCGTATGCCTCAGCAATCCTCCCCTCTGCAGTCCACCAATGAAGGCGTACATGGCGGTGGTGTGGTCGACGTTTTCGCACTCGTTCCTGCATGCCAACCATCGTGTGAGGTAGTGTCTTGAGGTTTCTCCCTTCTTCTGGATGCAGGCTTGCAAGTCGCTTGCCGTGGCAGGTCTTTTGTAGGTGCCTCTGAAGTGTTTCTCGAAAGCGGTCTTCAGGTCAAACCAGCAAAAGATGGAGTTCTTCTCGAGGTCACTGAGCCAGATCCGGGCTGGACCTACAAGGTACAACTGGAGCATGCGGCAGGCGATGTTAGGGGTTCCTCCGGCAAAGGTTACTGCATTATAGTAATCCTCAATCCAGGTATCCGGCCTTTCGGTGCCATCATAATGCTTCAAGTTTCCTGGTAGCTTGAGGTTCATCCTTGGCTTTGGTTCCTCTCGAATCATCCTGCCAAAGCACTTCGGACCAATGTAGTCGGTTCTGTATTCGTTAAGGCGTTCCCGCGCGTCGCGCGGGCCGTGGCGAGGAGATTGTGAGCGAGAACGAGATCTCCGGCCGTCGCCTCCGCCTCCACCTCCGCCGCCACCGCTAGGTGGTGGTGAGGGAGACCTGCGAGGTGGTCGATCCAACTTCTTGCTTCCGCCTTCCGATTCTCCTCGGCCTTCCCGGTGCTGGCTCCGGCTTCTGTGGCTGCCTTCGCCATGGCGCTGGCTGCCCTGGTCGTTCCGGCTCCGGCGAGGCTCCGAGTCGCGGCTCCGGCGAGGCTCCGGGTCGCGCTCCTCATTCCGACTCCTCCTGGGCTCGGGCTCACGATCGTTGTTCTGGTTCCGGCGAGGTTCCGGCGAGCGCTCCCTGTTTCTGTTTCTTGGCAGCACGTTGTCGCGGATAACAATCCCACCATGCCCTGGGGGCCTGGTGTTTCCGGCTGGACTACGGCGGCGAGGGGGTCGCGGGTAACCATTAGGCGGAGGAGAGGGGTTGCGGTACTTGTCTCGTCCAAAGTACATTGCATCCTTTCCCTTTCTTGGATCTGACGGAGGCGTCTTTGACGGCACGGGGATCGGATTTGGGTGTTCCCTGGCTTTTCTTCTGCGCTCCGAGGATCCGGTGTGTGATTCATCGTCGAGATGTCGATTGGCGCGAGCATCCTTCTGCGCGGTAGATACACAGTTATCCGGATTGGATTCTAACCTGCGCGAGGTATCCGCCTTGCTTTGCTGCTGCATTGCTGAAGCGACAAGTTTGCGGAGGTAGTTGATATCAACCTCTTCGTCCTTCTTTTTCAATAGCTCCGCAGCTTTTAGCATGTTATCCTTTGGGGTTTCCAGCGGCTGCTGCTCTGCGGGCGTGGCGAAGTTAATTCTGCGGGGCGGAATTGCTTCTCTAACGATTCGATCGGCCTCCGCCTGCGCATAGGTCATCTTTACTTCCCACTCTTGCCTCATGCTCTTGACATGCTCGAGTGTGTCAGCGATTTCGCGATCCTGTCTTTCGAAGCGGTCCATCAAGTTTGCAGCTTCTGCCCTTTCATCCATTATTGCGGCTGTGGTATTGGCGAGCTTCTTGGCTGTGGCCAGCATTTCCTTTCTCGTGGCCTCTAAAGCCTCCGGATCTGCGGCGTCGCCCGAGGTTATGGGTTTGTTAAGAATATCCGAGCGATAAACTGCATCCATGCCTGCTTGTGCAACCATCTCTTCAGGTGACAGGAGTTCCTCCGAGGAAGAATCCCTGCGGGGTCGCTCCCGTGACATTGGAGATCCTTGGCGGGATGGCTGAGGGTCGGATTGGTTGGTTGCCCCTTCTGATCCAGGTTGTCCCAGTGCCGCTACGGTTGCAAGGACTTGCTTAGGCTGGGCGGAGTCGACTTCAGGCTGATCACCGAAACCGTACTCCCCTAGCTTGCGGTTGAACTCGTCAGTATCCATGGAGGGGGTATCTCCCGAAATTGGGCTCAGATTGCCCAAAATCGACTCTTCAACCGGAGTTTCGCTTTCTCCGACAGGCTCAGCCTGATCCGGATCCGCGTCGTTTTCCGGTGCCTCTACTGCTCGGGACCAGCTCCGTCTTCTTGAGGGGCAGTTCGGCGGTATGGGCCAAGAAGTGTACGAAGTGGCACCTCTGCTTTTCTAACACCGGGAGACCCAGTGCGGATCCGCATTGGTCTTCCACCGTTGTTTCCTGCTCAGGGCGGATTGGGTGGGCTTTGAAAATTCCAGCATCCGAGGCGGAATCTTCCTTGGGAAGCTCCCGCATCTCGAGATCGGATCTTCGCGACAGCGTCAGCTCTCCGGCGGTCGCGTCTGCGTTACTTACTGCTGGGTTTCCGTCGGAATCGACGGTTTCCCCGATGAAGATGTGTATGCCGCCAATCGGGACGATGGAGAGCTTGACAGGGTTTGTCCTAGCCGGAATCCAACACTCGTCGGAGGGACGATCGGCAGATTTCCGGCGTAGAGGACGCGCCCACAGCGATGGTGTCGTCGTAGCTTCCCATGGCGGAACCCTCCGGTTCCGGCCTCCGTACGCCGCAGCCCCACGGTGGGCGCCAACTGTCGTTGCCTAATCGACGGTACCCCGGAGGAGGGATCCTCACGAGGGGGAGAAGAAGTAGGGGCCATAGGGCGGAGTGCACACGGGATGGTGGTACGCGATTTACCCAGCTTCGGAACACCTGCACGATGACAGGGCCTACTGCTGCTTGTCTGGAATTATCTGGGCGCTTTCGCGATGTTACAATGAGTTGAGGTTCTGCCTCTAGGGCTCCCGGGATCCGGCTTATAAAGGCGCACGGATCTAGGGTTTACATGGAGAGTCCTACCCGGATACAGGTTTCCTAACTACGGTACAATGTCTTGCCGTGTACGCCAAGGATCCGCCCTTCCATCTACGTCGTACCGGATCCGGGTCCCTTAATGGGCCTCCGTGGATCCGGGTTCCTCCTCAATGTCGGTTGGATCCGGCTCCCTGCTCCTGGGCCGGACATCTTCCGTCAGGATCAACAGCAACTGGGCCGCCCGATGGGCCACATGCCTCACCACCATCTGTGGGCCACCCGGGCTTGCCGGATCTAGGCACTGTCGATGGTACACCCATGAAGTATACCCACAAAAGTAACCTTTGTCGACTTGCTCATTTTTGTTTGACATCCTTTGCATAACTCTTTTACTGACATCCCCCGCTGTTTGTTGCACAACCATCCAGATCTTGTTTCTCTTCCTCCCCTTCCTAAAGGTGGGGAAGTCGAAGAACGAGCCGTTGTCAGTGATGACAACCAAGATGCTCCTTGCCCTGATAGTGAACCCGCAGGTTCTCGAAAATCTGCGGGATCCTCTAAAAAGGAGGCTGGCTCTGAGGCTACCACATCGGCACACTCTCTTCCTCCTGCTGTTTCTCCAAAGAACAAAAGGAAAAGGACAGAAGTCGAAGATTCCGGCACCTCCAAAGCCGAAGAAACTGCTCCTTCAAATCGGAAGGCAGCTTTTTGATCCATACCTTGAAGCCCTCATCAGTTCGTAAGTCACCCCTTGTTTCTTACTGTTTTGCTATTTGAAGGTTTTTGTCCATCTTGCTTCTTATACTGTCGCTATTTAATCGTAGTGGTGATGAGGAAGAAATGCCAGCTATTGATGTGACTGCTCGAACGAGTACGTCGCATACTTTAGTTGTTTCTGAGGTGCAAGTTGAAGGAGAAGAATCTTCGCCTCTTCAACAAAACACCGACGCGCCTACTCCTCCTGCAAGCCCCCTCGTCCCTTCACCAAAAAGGGCGAGGGTTGAATCACTCACAGAGCCTACCTTACAATTGGGTAGCTCTTCGAGTCCTCTTTTGGATGATGTAAGTCCTTGAATACTTTCTGATGCTATCGATGTTTTCAATGTTTGCTTCTTTTCATTTTGCGCTATCACACTTTTCCTCATAGTGATGTTTTCTTTCTCTATCTTTCCTTAACAGCCTTTGATCAAGGAATTCATCCGCTTCGGTGCCCAATTCGTTGGGTACCGCGAGTATGCTAGCAAAGTTGAAGGTAATGTATTTTTGCTTCTCTTTACCCTTGCCTTCTCACTCCTTTCTTGTCGTGATTTTAACTAGATTTGACTATCTTGGCAGAAAAACTGGCGGAGGCCAACGAACGTGCCAACACACTTGCTCAAAAATTAGAGCAAAGTGAGGAGGCTCGTAAGAAGGCCGAATCAGATGCTAGTAAGGCTAGGACAGAGGCTGACAAGGCCAAGGCCGACGCTGCTGGTGTCGAAGATCTTCAGAAGAGGCTTCACGACGCCGAGACTTCGTTGAGCGAGCATATAGCCGCACAATCTGCTCGTGAAGACGCGATTACTAAACGCCTGAAATCGCAAAGTCATCGCTTTGTCAGTGAGTACCCGAACTATTTTGTATTCTTTGGACTTTCTTTCCTTTACTCGTTTGTTGATCAATAAATTTCTGCCTCGACAGGTAAAACATCTCAAGAATATGAACTTGAAGATCCCGACAATGATCCGCTTCTTGACGCACTTGCTTTCCTGGAGTTTCACGCCGATGAAGCACGCGAAGGTCTTACTGTGGCTAGGAAAGGATTGTCGCGGTTGTACCCTTACTTCTTCCCGAAGAAAGAGGAACCCGCGACTTTCCTTGCTCTTGCCAAGTGCTTCAATCCCCCAGAAGATCTTGGACTGAAGCTTCGCCAAGAAAATATGAAGGTTGCCATTGAAAGCACTGTCGCCCTGGTTGCAGACAGCCAGCAAAACATCGACTGGACCAAAGTTGGCGACACACAGGAGATGGAGACCACGAAGTGGCGATCGCTGATCAAGGCTGCGAAGCCCAACACAAAGAAGATCCTTGCTTATCTTGGATTCAAGCCTATTCCTGCTCCTAGCTCGTCAAAGCCGGAGGTCTAGTAGAATGCCCTATCTATTTCTGTTTTTCATTTTTCTGTTTCTTTTGAGGTTGTCGTCACAGTAGCCTTGGCGACAACTGTCGTAGTAACTCTTTTGAAGACTCTTTCTGTAATATCTGTGTAAATTTCCCGAAGATCAATGGAATTCTATTTTGCGTGATCATTGATACTGAAATTTTCTTTTCCAGTTGATATTTGATAACTACTCCGCAAATCCTCGTCCTACCGACACTTTTCCTGCTTCCTCCTTCTCGAAGAAAACACCTGTCGATGATGACCTTGTCGAAGGTTCTTCAAGTAAACACTCCTCGCAAGATTTGTAAGAACTTCGCCAACAACTTCAGTCCATGAAAAAGCAGACTCTTGCGATGATGGAGCAATCTCGCAAAGCATCCGAAAGGGAGAGGATTGCCCTTCAACAAGCTAAAGAAGCCGTAACTGCCAAGGAAGCTGCTATTTCGAAAGCTGAAAAAGCAACTACTCGAGAAAATAGTATGCTCGAGCTAATGACTGAAGCTAGTGTGGATATGTTGGGTATGCTTTTTTCAACCTAGAACTTCTTCTGTCTTTTGCTGTACCCCCCTTTTTTTTAAATTTCTTGTTCTTTCGCTTGATAGGTTCTGTTCTCGACACTGCTGCTGAAGATGAGAGGGTGAATGTAATGATGAACCTCCTCGTTAACCTTTCTCTTAACCACGGCTGTCTGTTCTGGGCCACTCCCGAGCGGACCCAACAAATTGTCAGGTTCCAAGACCGCGCCTGCCAGGTTCGCGAATTCCTTAACTTCTGCACGAGAACCTTGACCCTTGTTTACAAGACTATGTTCCCTCGAGATGAAGCTCCCGATACTCTTCTTGGATTGATGGAGAAGTTTCGAGATGCTCCTCGTATTCATAACTTTGTACGAGCTCAGTTGACTGCTGGAGCAAGATTCGCCATGATCATGATACATATTTGCCATCCAAAACTAGATCTGACGAAGATTGTCCCTGACTGCCTGGCTAAGAAATCGCGACGAAAGAATAACATCGACGAAATCAATGAGATGGTGACTCCTGTGGCCGAAGCGATGATGGATGAACTTCTTCGGATGGATTCTGAATTCTTCGTCAAGGGGAGCTATGCTGAGCACAAGACAACTGCTGCAAATAACAAAGGCTTATCCATAGATAGTATATTAGGCCTTGACTGAGTTGTACTATATTGCGAAAAGTTGTGTCTATATTTTTCGTCAAATTCTTTGTATTGTTGAAGTTGTCTATATTGCAAAGTGTAATCTATATTGCGAAGCCCCCGAGCCTTTGGCTGGAGCTTATACTATTTTGTCTTCTCGAAGAATTTACTGTTTTGCGAGAATATATGTATTTTGTTGTCGTGTGTTATGAGCCCCCGAGCCTGTCGAAGAAAAAGGATGTATATCATCACTATCTTTTATTCTATTGCAGCACCGCGAGCCCGCCTCATTAAAAACCTTTCCAGCCCAACCCGGTGCCCTGAAAAGGAAAAGAGTGCGTCTGAAAACTCGCGGGCGTTTCAGTACATTGTATTTTTACAAAGGAGGACTATATTTCGGCTCTAAGCGTAGAACCGCGTGAGCTGCGCCACGTTCCAGGGGTTTTTCTCGGGAACCCCTGTCTTCTTGTCCTTGATCCTGTACGCTCCTCCTTCGATTACTTCTGTGACGACGTAAGGGCCCAACCAAGGCGACTCGAGCTTTTCGGTACTTTGTTGATTGAGCCGTAGGACCAAATCTCCGACCTGGAAAGATCTTGGCCACAATCGTCGACTGTGGTAGTTTTTTAGGTCTTGCTGGTACTTGGTAACCCGTGAAAGTACTTCATCTCGAGCTTCATCAAGCGCATCTACATCGTCCTCCAAAGCTTTTCTTGAGGTTTCTTCATCATACTCTCTGACTCTTGGGGAGTCATGCTCTATTTCGATCGGTAGTACTGCCTCAGCTCCATGGACTAAGAAGAACGGAGTTTCTTGTGTCGTCGTGTTTGGTGTTGTTCGAATACTCCACAAGACACTTGGCAATTCTTCTAGCCAGGTATGTCGAGCTTTTTCAAGCGGTTGATGTCTACGGGTGCTTCTATTCTTGTAGACAGTGTTGGGCCTCCAAGAGCAGAGGTTTGAAGAACAGCAGCAAGTTTCCCTTAAGTGGATCACCCAAGGTTTATCGAACTCAGGGAGGAAGAGGTCAAAGATATCCCTCTCATGCAACCCTGCAACCACAAAGCAAGAAGTCTCTTGTGTCCCCAACACACCTAATAGGTGCACTAGTTCGGCGAAGAGATAGTGAAATACAGGTGGTATGAATATGTATGAACAGTAGTAACGGCGCCAGAAAAGTGCTTTGCTGGCGTGTGGTTGATGGTGGTAATATTGCAGCAGTACAAATGCAGAGAACAAGAAACAAGCAGCGATAGCAGTATTGGAAACAAGGCCTAGGGATCATACTTTCACTAGTGGACACTCTCAACATTGATCACATAACAGAATAAATAAATAGATGCTAGACTCTACACTCTCTTGTTGGATGATGAACACCACTAACTGTGTAGGATTACACGAACCCTCAATGCCGGAGTTAACAAGCTCCATAATATTCGATATTCATGTTTAAGTAACCTTAGAGTGCATGATAGATCAACATAACCAAATAGATCACATCAATACCATCATAGTAATAGTTAACTTCATAATCTACAAGAGATCACAATCATATACTATGCCAAGTACTACATGATGCACACACTGTCCACATTACATCATGCAGGAGGAATAGAGTACTTTAATAACATCACTAGAGTAGCACATAGACGAATAGTGATACAAAACTCATATGAATCTCAATCATGTAAGGCAGCTCATGAGATCATTGTATTGAAGTACATAGGAGAGATTAACCACATAGCTACCGGTACAGCCCCGAGCCTCGATGGAGAACTACTCCCTCCTCATGGGAGACAGCAGCGTTGATGAAGATGGCGGTGGTGTCGATGAGGAGCCTTTCGGGGGCACTTCCCCGTCCCGGCGGCGTGCCAGAACAGAGACTCCTGTCCCCCAGATCTTGGCTTCGCGATGGCGGCGGCTCTGGATGGTTTCTCGTACCGTGGCTTTTCCGTATCGAGGTTTTAGGTCGAGGGGCTTCTTATAGGCGAAGAGGCGGCGTCGGAGGGTCGAAGAGGCGGTGACACCATAAGGCGGTGCGGCCAGGGCCTGGGCCACGCCGGCCTACCTCCTGGGCCCCCTGTGGGTCCACTCTGGCGACTCTCGGGTGTTCTGGATGCTTCCGGGGATTCTAAGATGCTGGGCGTTGATTTCGTCCGATTCCGAGAATATTTCCTTACTAGGATTTCTGAAACCAAAAAACAGCAGAAAACAAAGAACGGCCCTTCGGCATCTCGTCAATAGGTTAGTTCCGGAAAACGCATAAATATGACATAAAGTATGCATAAAACATGTAGATATCATCAATAATGTGGCATGGAACATAAGAAATTATCGATACGTCGGAGACGTATCAGCATCCCCAAGCTTAGTTTCTGCTCGTCCCGAGCAGGTAAACGATAACAAAGATAATTTCTGGAGTGACATGCCATCATAACCTTGATCATACTATTGTAAGCATATGTAATGAATGCAGCGATCCAAGACAATGGTAAATGACATGAGTAAACAACTGAATCATAAAGCAAAGACTTTTCATGAATAGTACTCCAAGACAAACATCAATAAGTCTTGCATAAGAGTTAACTCATAAAGCAATAATTCAAAGTAAAGGTATTGAAGCAACACAAAGGAAGATGAAGTTTCAGCGGTTGCTTTCAACTTATAACATGTATATCTCATGGATATTGTCAACATAGAGTAATATAACAAGTGCAATATGCAAGTATGTAGGAATCAATGCACAGTTCACACAAGTGTTTGCTTCTTGAGATGGGGAGAGATAGGTGAACTGACTCAACATAAAAGTAAAAGAATGGTCCTTCAAAGAGGAAAGCATCGATTGCTATATTTGTGCTAGAGCTTTGATTTTGAAAACAAGAAACAATTTTGTCAACGGTAGTAATAAAGCATATGTGTTATGTAAATTATATCTTACAAGTTTTAAGCCTCATGCATAGTATACTAATAGTGCCCGCACCTTGTCCTAATTAGCTTGGATTACCGGGATTATCGCAATGCACATGTTTTAACCAAGTGTCACAAAGGGGTACCTCTATGCCGCCTGTACAAAGGTCTAAGGAGAAAGCTCGCATCGGATTTCTCGCTATTGATTATTCTCAACTTAGACATCCATACCGGGACAACATAGACAACAGATAATGGACTCCTCTTTTATGCATAAGCATGTAGCAACAATTAATTTTCTCATATGAGATTGAGGATATATGTCCAAAACTGAAACTTCCACCATGGATCATGGCTTTAGTTAGCGGCCCAATGTTCTTCTCTAACAATATGCATGCTCTAACCATTAGGTGGTAAATCTCCCTTACTTCAGACAAGAAGAACATGCATAGCAACTCACATGATATTCCACAAAGAGTAGTTGATGGCGTCCCCAGGAACATGGTTATCGCACAACAAGCAACTTAATAAGAGATAAAGTGCATAAGTACATATTCAATACCACAATAGTTTTTAGGCTATTTGTCCCATGAGCTATATATTGTAAAGGTAGAGAATGGAAATTTAAAGGTAGCACTCAAGCAATTTACTTTGGAATGGCGGAGAAATACCATGTAGTAGGTAGGTATGGTGGACACAAATGGCATAGTGGTTGGCTCAAGGATTTTGGATGCATGAGAAGTATTCCCTCTCGCTACAAGGCTTAGGCTAGCAAGGTTATTTGAAACAAACACAAGGATGAACCGGTGCAGCAAAACTCACATAAAAGACATATTGTAAACATTATAAGACTCTACATCGTCTTCCTTGTTGTTCAACCCAATACTAGAAATTATCTAGACTTTAGAGAGACCAATTATGCAAACCAAATTTAGCAAGCTCTATGTATTTCTTCATTAATAGGTGCAAAGTATATGATGCAAGAGCTTAAACATGAGCACAAAAATTGCCAAGTATCACATTATCCAAGACATTTTAGCAATTACTACATGTAGCATTTTCCGTTTCCAACCATATAACAATTAACGAAGCAGTTTCAACCTTCGCCATGAAAATTAAAAGCTAAGAACACATGTGTTCATACGAACTAGCGGAGCGTGTCTCTCTCCCACAAAAGCATTTATTCAAACAAAAACAAAAAATAGAAACAAACAGACGCTCCAAGTAAAGTACATAAGATGTGGCCGAATAAAAATATAGTTTCAAGAGAAGGAACCTGATAATTTGTCGATAAAGAAGGGGATGCCTTGGGCATCCCCAAGCTTAGATGCTTGAGTCTTCTTGAAATATGCAGGGATGAACCACCGGGGCATCCCCAAGCTTAGAGCTTTCACTCTCCTTGATCATCGTATATCATCCTCCTCTCTTGACCCTTGAAAACTTCCTCCACACCAAACTCAAAACAACTCATTAGAGGGTTAGTGCATAATCAAAAATTCACATGTTCAGAGGTGACACAATCATTTTTAACACTTCTGGACATTGCACAAAGCTACTGAAAGTCAATGGAATCGAAAAATCCATCGAACATATCAAAACAGGCAATGCGAAATAAAAGGCAGAATCTGTCAAAACAGAACAGTTCGTAAAGACGAATTTTATTGAGGCACCAGACTTGCTCAAATGAAAATGCTCAAATTGAATGAAAGTTGCGTACATATCTGAGGATCACTCACGTAAATTGGCATAATTTTCTGAGTTACCTACAGAGAATTTGGCCCAAATTCGTGACAGCAAAGAAATCTGTTTCTGCGCAGTAATCCAAATCTAGTATGAACCTTACTATCAACGACTTTACTTGGCACAACAATGCAATAAAATAAGATAACGAGAGGTTGCTACAGTAGTAACAACTTCCAAGACACAAATATAAAACAAAGTTGCTGTAGCAAAATAAACACATGGGTTATCTCCCAAGAAGTTCTTTCTTTATAGCCATTAAGATGGGCTCAGCAGTTTAAATGATGCACTCGCAAAAAATAGTATTTGAAGCAAAAGAGAGCATCAAGAGGCAAATTCAAAACACATTTAAGTCTAACATGCTTCCTATGCATAGGAATTTTGTAAATAAACAAGTTCATGAAGAGCAAAGTAACAAGCATAGGAAGATAAAACAAGTGTAGCTTCAAAAATTTCAGCACATAGAGAGGTGTTTTAGTAACATGAAAATTTCTACAACCATATTTTCCTCTCTCATAATAACTTTCAGTAGCAACATGAGCAAACTCAACAATATAACTATCACATAAAGCATTCTTATCATGAGTCTCATGCATAAAATTATTACTCTCTACATAAGCATAATCAGTTTTATTAGTTGTAGTGGGAGCAAATTCAACAAAGTAGCTATCATCAAATATATGAGGCATATTGTAATCATAATAAAATTTATCCTCCATAACAGGTGGAACCAAAATACTACTATCATTATAATCATCATAAATAGGAGGCAAAGTATCATCAAAGTAAATTTTCTCCTCCATGTCCGGGGGACTAAAAAGATCATGCTCATCAAAACCAGCTTCCCCAAGCTTAGAATTTTCCGTAGCATTAGCAACAATAGTGTTCAAAGCATTCATATTAATAACATTCCCATTAGTATGCATATAAAGTTCCATGGGTTTTTTAATTCTCTCTTCAAACACATCATGTCCTAATTCAAGATAAAGTTCATAAAGATCTCTCATATTTTTGTTGTTTTCCATTATGCCTTACTAGTGTAAACAAGAAACAAAAAGATGCAATTGCAGGATCTAAAGGAAATAGCTTCGAGCACAAACACAATGGCGCCAGAAAAGTACTGTTACCTGGAACCGGAGTATGAGTGCCTTTTACCTTTCCTCCCCGGCAACGGCGCCAGAAAAGTGCTTGATGTCTACGGGTGCTTCTATTCTTGTAGACAGTGTTGGGCCTCCAAGAGCAGAGGTTTGTAGAACAGCAGCAAGTTTCCCTTAAGTGGATCACCCAAGGTTTATCGAACTCAGGGAGGAAGAGGTCAAAGATATCCCTCTCATGCAACCCTGCAACCACAAAGCAAGAAGTCTCTTGTGTCCCCAACACACCTAATAGGTGCACTAGTTCGGCGAAGAGATAGTGAAATACAGGTGGTATGAATATGTATGAACAGTAGTAACGGCGCCAGAAAAGTGCTTTGCTGGCGTGTGGTTGATGGTGGTAATATTGCAGGCAGTACAAATGCAGTAGAACAGTAAACAAGCAGCGATAGCAGTATTGGAAACAAGGCCTAGGGATCATACTTTCACTAGTGGACACTCTCAACATTGATCACATAACAGAATAAATAAATAGATGCTAGACTCTACACTCTCTTGTTGGATGATGAACACCACTAACTGTGTAGGATTACACGAACCCTCAATGCCGGAGTTAACAAGCTCCACAATATTCGATATTCATGTTTAAGTAACCTTAGAGTGCATGACAGATCAACATAACCAAATAGATCACATCAATACCATCATAGTAATAGTTAACTTCATAATCTACAAGAGATCACAATCATATACTACGCCAAGTACTACATGATGCACACACTGTCCACATTACATCATGCAGGAGGAATAGAGTACTTTAATAACATCACTAGAGTAGCACATAGACGAATAGTGATACAAAACTCATATGAATCTCAATCATGTAAGGCAGCTCATGAGATCATTGTATTGAAGTACATAGGAGAGAGATTAACCACATAGCTACCGGTACAGCCCCGAGCCTCGATGGAGAACTACTCCCTCCTCATGGGAGACAGCAGCGTTGATGAAGATGGCGGTGGTGTCGATGGAGGAGCCTTCCGGGGGCACTTCCCCGTCCCGGCGGCGTGCCGGAACAGAGACTCCTGTCCCCCAGATCTTGGCTTCGTGATGGCGGCGGCTCTGGATGGTTTCTCGTACCGTGGCTTTTCCGTATCGAGGTTTTAGGTCGAGGGGCTTCTTATAGGCGAAGAGGCGGCGTCGGAGGGTCGAAGAGGCGGTGACACCATAAGGCGGCGCGGCCAGGGCCTGGGCCGCGCCGGCCTACCTCCTGGGCCCCCTGTGGGTCCACTCTGGCGACTCTCGGGTGTTCTGGATGCTTCCGGGGATTCTAAGATGCTGGGCGTTGATTTCGTCCGATTCCGAGAATATTTCCTTACTAGGATTTCTGAAACCAAAAACAGCAGAAACAGCAACTGGCCCTTCGGCATCTCGTCAATAGGTTAGTTCCGGAAAACGCATAAATATGACATAAAGTATGCATAAAACATGTAGATATCATCAATAATGTGGCATGGAACATAAGAAATTATCGATACGTCGGAGACGTATCAGCGGTCCTAGCAGGCGCTTTTTAATACCGTTGCAGATGATACCATTGGCTTTCTCGACTTGCCGTTGGTTTGCGGGTGCCCAACTGACGCGAAGTGCAATTTGATGCCTACTTCTGCGCAGTATGCCTTGAACTCCTTGGATGTAAAGTTACTACCATTGTCTGTGACGATGTTGTGAGGTACTCCAAATCGAAAAACGATGCCCTTCACGAATTTTATTGCTGATGCTGCATCTGGTGAATTTATCGGCTTTGCTTCTATCCATTTGGTGAATTTATCGACAGCAACCAACATGTACTCGTATCCTCCTGGTGAAGCCTTGTGTAATTTTCCCACCATATCGAGACCCCATTGGGCAAAGGGCAAAGACAATGGTATTGGCATCAGCTCTGCTGCTGGAGAGTGGGGTCTTGCAGCGAATCTCTGGCATGCGTCATAGGTCCGTACTATTTCTTTTGCATCCTCGATTGCTGTCAACCAGTAAAATCCAGCCCGAAAAACCTTAGCCGCAATAGCTCGACTGCTCGCGTGGTGACCACATATTCCCTCGTGTACATCCTTTAAGATTATCCTTCCTTCTTCGGGTGTAACGCACCTTTGCAGCACGCCCGAAATACTTAGCTTGTATAACTCCCCTTTGACCATTGTGAAAGCTTTGGATCGTCGAATAACTCGCCTTGCTTCAACTGGGTCGTCGGGTATTTCTTTCCTTAGGATATACGATATGTACGCTTGCATCCATGGGACTTCTACCATCATCACCAGCTCTTGGTCCTCTTCTTCGTCTGTAGCTTCTTTGAGAGGCGCCGAAGTTTTCTCCTCCTTCTTCTTCTTCTGCGCCTTCTTTGGCTTTGTAGATCTCTCAGCTATCTCTTCCCAAAACACACCTGGCGGGATTGGAAGGCACTGCGACCCGATGTTTGCGAGAACATCGGCTTCATCGTTGCTCAGCCTACTGATGTGATTTACTTCGCATCCATCAAACAGCTTCTCAAGCTCGTTGTACACTTCCTTGTATGCCACCATGCTATCATTGACTGCATCACATTGGTTCATAACCTGCTGAGCTACCAATTATGAGTTGCCAAAGATTTTTAGTCGAGTTGCACCGCAAGCGTTCGCCATCTTCATCCCGTGTATAAAAGCTTCATATTCTGCTTCATTGTTAGATGCGTTTGGGAACGTCATCCGTAGGACATACTTTAATTTGTCGCCTTCAGGTGATATGAGTATCACTCCTGCACCAGCTCCTTCTACTCTCTTGGATCCATCGAAGTTCATGGTCCAAGTTCTCGACAAATCTGGGGGTCCTGTATTTTGTAGCTCCATCCACTCTGCAATGAAATCTGGCAGAATTTGCGACTTGATTGCTTTTCTTTTTTCATACGTGATGTCCCGAGGGGAAAGTTCTATTCCCCAAAGGGAGACACGCCCTGTAGCTTCTGGATTGTTCAGTATATGTGATAGAGGTGCTTCATTGACCACTATTATCGGGTGTGCCGAAAAATAGTGGCGCAATTTTCTTGCTATCATGAATACTCTGATACGTCTCCGACGTATCGATAATTTCTTATGTTCCATGCCACATTATTGATGATATCTACATGTTTTATGCATACTTTATGTCATATTTATGCATTTTCTGGAACTAACCTATTAACGAGATGCCGAAGAGCCGATTCTTGTTGTCATTGTTTTTGGTTTCAGAAATCCTAGTAAGGAAATATTCTCGGAATTGGACGAAATCAACGCCCAGGGGCCTATTTTCACACGAAGCTTCTAGAAGACCGGAGAGCTAACGAAGTGGGGCCACGAGGCGGCCAGACCATAGGGCGGCGCGGCCCAGCCCTTGGCCGCGCCGACCTGTCATCTGGGCCCCTCGTGTGGCCCCCTGACCTGCCCTTCCGCCTACAAATAGCCTTCGTCGCGAAACCCCCAGTACCGAGAGCCACGATACGGAAAACCTTCCAGAGACGCCGCCGCCGCCAATCCCATCTCGGGGGATTCAGGAGATCACCTCCGGCACCCTGCCGGAGAGGGGAATCATCTCCCGGAGGACTCTACACCGCCATGGTCGCCTCCGGAGTGATGAGTGAGTAGTCTACCCCTGGACTATGGGTCCATAGCAGTAGCTAGATGGTTGTCTTCTCCTTATGTGCTTCATTGTCGGATCTTGTGAGCTGCCGAACATGATCAAGATCATCTATCTGTAATGCTATATGTTGTGTTTGTTGGGATCCGATGAATAGAGAATACTATGTTATGTTGATTATCAATTTATATCTATGTGTTGTTTATGATCTTGCATGCTCTCCGTTATTAGTAGAGGCTCTGGCCAAGTTTTTGCTAGTAACTCCAAGAGGGGGTATTTATGCTCGATAGTGGGTTCATGTCTCCGTGAACTGGGAGTGACAGAAACCTCTAAGGTTATGGATGTACTGTTGCCACTAGGGATAAAACATTGATGCTATGTCCGAGGATGTAGTTATTGATTACATTACGCACCATACTTAATGCAATTGTCTGTTGTTTTCAACTTAATACTGGAAGGGGTTCAGATGATAACCTGAAGGTGGACTTTTTAGGCATAGATGCATGCTGGATAGCGGTCTATGTACTTTGTCGTAATGCCCAATTAAATCTCACAATACTCATCATATCATGTATGTGCATGGTCATGCCCTCTCTATTTGTCAATTGCCCAACTGTAATTTGTTCACCCAACATGCTATTTATCTTATGGGAGAGACACCTCTAGTGAACTGTGGACCCCGGTCCTATTCTTTACATCTGAAATACAATCTACTGCAATTGTTCTACTGTTCTCTGCAAACAATCATCATCCACACTATACATCTAATCCTTTGTTACAGCAAGCCGGTGAGATTGACAACCTCACTGTTTCGTTGGGGCAAAGTACTTTGGTTGTGTTGTGCAGGTTCCACGTTGGCGCCGGAATCCCTGGTGTTGCGCCGCACTACATCTCGCCGCCATCAACCTTCAACGTGCTTCTTGGCTCCTACTGGTTCGATAAACCTTGGTTTCATACTGAGGGAAAACTTGCCGCTGTACGCATCACACCTTCCTCTTGGGGTTCCCAACGGACGCGTGCTGTACGCGTATCAAGCTCTTTTTCTGGCGCCGTTGCCGGGGACCTGAAGAAAAGTCACCACAAAGATTTCTGACTCCCACGTCAACTACACGCCAGCAGCTCTTTTTCTGGCGCCGTTGCCGGGGAGATCAAGACACGCTGCAAGGGGAGTCTCCACATCGCAATCTCTTTACTTTGTTTTTGTCTTGGTTTACTTTATTTACTACTTTGTTTGCTGCACTAAAACAAAACACAAAAAAATTAGTTGCTAGTTTTACTTTACTTGCTATCTTGTTTGCTATATCGAAAACACAAAAAAATTAGTTACTTGCATTTACTTTATCTAGTTTGCTTTATTTACTGTTGCTAAAATGGGTACTCCTGAAAATACTAAGTTGTGTGACTTCACAACCACAAATAATAATGATTTCTTATGCACACCTATTGCTCCACCTGCTACTACAGCAGAATTCTTTGAAATTAAACCTGCTTTACTAAATCTTGTTATGCGAGAGCAATTTTCTGGTGTTAGTTCTGATGATGCTGCTGCCCATCTCAATAATTTTGTTGAACTATGTGAAATGCAAAAGTATAAAGATGTAGATGGTGACATTATAAAATTAAAATTGTTTCCTTTCTCATTAAGAGGAAGAGCTAAAGATTGGTTGCTATCTCTGCCTAAGAATAGTATTGATTCATGGACTAAATGCAAGGATGCTTTTATTGGTAGATATTATCCCCCTGCTAAAATTATATCTTTGAGGAGTAGCATAATGAATTTTAAACAATTGGATAATGAGCATGTTGCACAAGCATGGGAAAGAATGAAATCTTTGGTTAAAAACTGCCCAACCCATGGACTGACTACTTGGATGATCATCCAAACCTTTTATGCAGGACTGAATTTTTTCTTCACGGAACCTATTGGATTCAGCTGCTGGAGGTACCTTTATGTCCATCACTCTTGGTGAAGCAACAAAGCTTCTTGATAATATGATGATTAATTACTCTGAATGGCACACGGAAAGAGCTCCACAAGGTAAGAAGGTAAATTATGTCGAAGAAACCTCCTCCTTGAGTGATAAGATTGATGCTATTATGTCTATGCTTGTGAATGATAGGACAAATGTTGATCCTAATAATGTTCCGTTAGCTTCATTGGTTGCTCAAGAAGAACATGTTGATGTAAACTTCATTAAAAATAATAATTTCAACAACAATGCTTACCGGAACAATTCTAGTAACAACTATAGGCCATATCCTTATAATAATGGCAACGGCTATGGTAATTCTTATGGGAATTCTTACAACAATAATAGGAACACACCCCCTGGACTTGAAGCCATGCTTAAAGAATTTATTAGTACACAAACTGCTTTTAACAAATCTGTTGAAGAAAAGCTTGGGAAAATTGATATACTTGCTTCTAAAGTCGATAGTCTTGCTGCTGATGTTGATCTTTTGAAATCGAAAGTTATGCCTCATGAAAATCATAATAATAAGATTGTTACTACAGCAAATGCCATCCAAGTTAGAATTAATGATAATATAAGATTGATGGCCGAATTGCGTGCTAGGTGGGAAAGAGAAGAAAATGAAAAAGAAGATAATATAGCTAAAGTTTGGACTATTACCACCACTAGCAATGTTAATGCTACACATGTTGCTGCATCTCCTACTAATAATGGTAAAAGAATAGGTGTTAGCAATGTTTCCACTTCTAATGCAAAGCGCGAAAAACTGCCTGAAACTGCTAAAACTGCTGAAACTGCCTGTGATAAAACTGCTGAAATTTTTTCCAACATTGGGAATGATGATCCCATTGCTTTAGATTATAATGGTTTAAATTTTGATGATTGCCACATCTCTGAAGTTATAAAGTTCTTACAAAAACTTGCTAAAAGTCCTAATGCTAGTGCTATAAATTTGGCTTTCACGAAACATATTACAAATGCTCTCATAAAAGCTAGAGAAGAGAAATTAAAACGCGAAGCTTCTATTCCTAGGAAGCTAGAGGATGGTTGGGAGCCCATCATTAAGATGAAGGTCAATGACTTTGATTGTAATGCTTTATGTGATCTTGGTGCAAGTATTTCCGTTATGCCTAAGAAAATTTATAATATGCTTGACTTGCCACCATTGAAAAATTGTTATTTGGATGTTAATCTTGCTGATCATTCTACAAAGAAACCTTTGGGGAAAGTTGATAATGTTCGCATTACTGTTAACAATAACCTTGTCCCCGTTGATTTTGTTGTCTTGGATATTGAATGCAATGCATCTTGTCCCATCATATTGGGAAGACCTTTTCTTCGAACTGTTGGTGCTATCATTGATATGAAGGAAGGTAATATTAAATATCAATTTCCTCTCAAGAAAGGTATGGAACACTTCCCTAGAAAGAGAATGAAGTTACCTTTTGATTCTATTATTAGAACAAATTATGATGTTGACACTTCGTCTCTTGATAATACTTGATATACACTTTCTGCGCCTAGCTGAAAGGCGTTAAAGAAAAGCGCTTATGGGAGACAACCCATGTTTTAGTACAGTACTTTGTTTTATATTTGTGTCTTGGAAGTTGTTTACTACTGTAGCAACCTCTCCTTATCTTAGTTTTGTGCATTGTTGTGCCAAGTAAAGTCGTTGATAGTAAGGTTCATACTAGATTTGGATTACTGCGCAGAAACAGATTTCTTTGCTGTCACGAATCTGGGCCAAATTATCTGTAGGTAACTCAGAAAATTATGCCAATTTACGTGAGTGATCCTCAGATATGTACGCAACTTTCATTCAATTTGAGCATTTTCATTTGAGCAAGTCTGGTGCCTCAATAAAATTCGTCTTTACGAACTGTTCTGTTTTGACAGATTCTGCCTTTTATTTCGCATTGCCTGTTTTGATATGTTCGATGGATATTTCGATTCCATTGACTTTCAGTAGCTTTGTGCAATGTCCAGGAGTGTTAAGAATGATTTTGTCACCTCTGAACATGTATATTTTGATTGTGCACTAACTCTCTAATGAGTTGTTTTGAGTTTGGTGTGGAGGAAGTTTTGAAGGATCAAGAGAGGGAGATGATACAACATGATCAAGGAGAGTGAAAGCTCTAAGCTTGGGGATGCCCCGGTGGTTCACCCCTGCATATATCAAGAAGACTCAAGCGTCTAAGCTTGGGGATGCCTTGGGCATCCCCTTCTTCATCGACAACATTATCAGGTTCCTCCCCTGAAACTATATTTTTATTCCATCACATCTTATGTGCTTTGCTTGGAGCGTCGGTTTGTTTTTGTTTTTGTTTTGTTTGAATAAAATGGATCCTAGCATTCATTGTGTGGGAGAGAGACACGCTCCGCTGTTGCATATGGACAAATATGTCCTTAGGCTTTACTCATAGTATTCATGGCGAAGTTTCTTCTTCGTTAAATTGTTATATGGTTGGAATTGGAAAATGATACATGTAGTAATTTTCTATAATGTCTTGGATAATGTGATACTTGGCAATTGTTGTGCTCATGTTTAAGCTCTTGCATCATATACTTTGCACCCATTAATGAAGAAATACATAGAGCATGCTAAAATTTGGTTTGCATATTTGGTCTCTCTAAGGTCTAGATAATTTCTAGTATTGAGTTTGAAGAACAAGGAAGACGGTGTAGAGTCTTATAATGTTTACAATATGTCTTTTATGTGAGTTTTGCTGCACCGCTTCATCCTTGTGTTTGTTTCAAATAAGCCTTGCTAGCCTAAGCCTTGTATCGAGAGGGAATACTTCTCATGCATCCAAAATACTTGAGCCAACCACTATGCCATTTGTGTCCACCATACCTACCTACTACATGGTATTTCTCCGCCATTCCAAAGTAAATTGCTTGAGTGCTACCTTTAAACAATTCAAAATTTATTACCTCTGATTTGTGTCAATGTTTTATAGCTCATGAGGAAGTATGTGGTGTTTATCTTTCAATCTTGTTGGGCAACTTTCACCAATGGACTAGTGGCTTCATCCGCTTATCCAATAAATTTGCAAAAAGAGCTGGCAATGGGATTCCCAGTCCCAAATTAACTAACAAAAATAGATACTCCTCCATGGTATGTGATTGTTGGACGACACCCGAAGGATTCGGTTAGCCATGGCTTGAGAAAGCAAAGGTGGGGAGGAGTGTCATCACAATAAAACTAAAATAAAAAGGCACTCCTTCATGGTATGAGATTGTTGGCAGGCACCCGAGGATTCGGTTAGCCATGGTTTGTGAAAAAAAGGTTGGAAGGAGTGCCACACAAAAATAAAATAAAATGGGAGCCGCTCTTTGAAGGTTTGTCTGGCAAGGGGGTTAGAGTGCACACTACCATTCGTTGACAACAACAAACACCTCTCAAAACTTTACTTTTATGCTCTCTATATGTTTTCAAAAATCAAAGCTCTAGCACAAATATAGCAATCGATGCTTTCCTCTTTGAAGGACCATTCTTTTACTTTTATGTTGAGTCAGTTCACCTATCTCTCTCCACCTCAAGAAGCAAACACTTGTGTGAACTGTGCATTGATTCCTACATACTTGCATATTGCACTTGTTATATTACTTTGCATTGACAATATCCATGAGATATACATGTTATGAGTTGAAAGCAACCGCTGAAACTTCATCTTCCTTTGTGTTGCTTCAATGCCTTTACTATGAATTACTGCTTTATGAGTTAACTCTTATGCAAGACTTATTGATGCTTGTCTTGAAGTACTATTCATGAAAAGTCTTTCCTATATGATTCATTTGTTTACTCATGTCATTTACATTGTTTGGATCGCTGCATTCATTACATATGCTTACAATAGTATGATCAAGGTTATGATGGCATGTCACTCCAGAAATTATCTTTATTATCGTTTACCTGCTCGGGACGAGCAGAAACTAAGCTTGGGGATGCTGATACGTCTCCGACGTATCGATAATTTCTTATGTTCCATGCCACATTATTGATGATATCTACATGTTTTATGCATACTTTATGTCATATTTATGCATTTTCTGGAACTAACCTATTAACGAGATGCCGAAGAGCCAGTTGTTGTTTTCTGCTGTTTTTGGTTTCAGAAATCCTAGTAAGGAAATATTCTCGGAATTGGACGAAATCAACGCCCAGGGGCCTATTTTCACACGAAGCTTCCAGAAGACCGGAGAGCTAACGAAGTGGGGCCACGATGCGGCCAGACCATAGGGCGGCGCGGCCCAGCCCTTGGCCGCGCCGACCTATCATCTGGGCCCCTCGTGTGGCCCCCTGACCTGCCCTTCCGCCTACAAATAGCCTTCGTCGCGAAACCCCCAGTACCGAGAGCCACGATACGGAAAACCTTCCAGAGACGCCGCCGCCGCCAATCCCATCTCGGGGGATTCAAGAGATCATCTCCGGCACCCTGCCGGAGAGGGGAATCATCTCCCGGAGGACTCTACACCGCCATGGTCGCCTCCGGAGTGATGAGTGAGTAGTCTACCCCTGGACTATGGGTCCATAGCAGTAGCTAGATGGTTGTCTTCTCCTTATGTGCTTCATTGTCGGATCTTGTGAGCTGCCGAACATGATCAAGATCATCTATCTGTAATGCTATATGTTGTGTTTGTTGGGATCCGATGAATAGAGAATACTATGTTATGTTGATTATCAATTTATATCTATGTGTTGTTTATGATCTTGCATGCTCTCCGTTATTAGTAGAGGCTCTGGCCAAGTTTTTGCTAGTAACTCCAAGAGGGGGTATTTATGCTCGATAGTGGGTTCATGTCTCCGTGAATCTGGGGGAGTGACAGAAACCTCTAAGGTTATGGATGTACTGTTGCCACTAGGGATAAAACATTGATGCTATGTCCGAGGATGTAGTTATTGATTACATTACGCACCATACTTAATGCAATTGTCTGTTGTTTTCAACTTAATACTGGAAGGGGTTCGGATGATAACCTGAAGGTGGACTTTTTAGGCATAGATGCATGCTGGATAGCGGTCTATGTACTTTGTCGTAATGCCCAATTAAATCTCACAATACTCATCATATCATGTATGTGCATGGTCATGCCCTCTCTATTTGTCAATTGCCCAACTGTAATTTATTCACCCAACATGCTATTTATCTTATGGGAGAGACACCTCTAGTGAACTGTGGACCCCGGTCCTATTCTTTACATCTGAAATACAATCTACTGCAATTGTTCTACTGTTCTCTGCAAACAATCATCATCCACACTATACATCTAATCCTTTGTTACAACAAGCCGGTGAGATTGACAACCTCACTGTTTCGTTGGGGCAAAGTACTTTGGTTGTGTTGTGCAGGTTCCACGTTGGCGCCGGAATCCCTGGTGTTGCGCCGCACTACATCTCGCCGCCATCAACCTTCAACGTGCTTCTTGGCTCCTACTGGTTCGATAAACCTTGGTTTCATACTGAGGGAAAACTTGCCGCTGTACGCATCACACCTTCCTCTTGGGGTTCCCAACGGACGCGTATCATACTCCATATGCTAACTTCTGGTACTGCGGGTACCGCTGTTTGGAAGGCGATAAAACTTCATTGTTAAAATATACCGGCCTTTGCACTCCATGGAGTTTCCCTTCTTCTTCTCTTTCGACGACTAGCACCGTGCTAACCACCTGAGGTGTGGCTGCGATGTATAATATGAGAGGTTCCTTTTCTTTCGGCGCCACCAAGATTGGTGGTGTCGAAATTGTGCGCTTCAAATCCTCGAAGGCTCTATCAGCCTCTTCGTTCCACTGGAATTTCTCTCCTTGCTTGATTAAAGAATAGAACGGTAACGCTTTTTCTCCCGCCGCGACAACCGCTTAAAGCTGCGACTCGCCCAGTTAACTGCTGTATTTCCTTCAACTTTGTTGGCTTCCTCATTGTTACGATAGCTTGGATTTTTTCGGGATTTGCTTCAATCCCTCTTGCTGAGACTAGAAACCCAAGAAGTTCTCCTGCAGGGACACCAAAGGAACACTTCATCGGGTTCAATTTGAGGCAAAACTTGTCGAGGTTGTCGAAAGTTTCCTTCAGATCCTCGATTAGTGTTGTCCCCTTTTTTGGTGTTATGACGACATCGTCGATGTATCCTTGTACATTTTTTCCAATCTGTGTTGCTAAGCACTTCTGCATCATCCTCTGGTATGTTGCTCCCGCGTTTTTCAGACCAAAAGACATTGTTCTATAGCAAAACACGCCATAAGGTGTGATGAACGCTGTTTTGACTTCTTCTTCTTCTTTCAATCTGATCTGGTTGTAACCAGAATATGCATCCAGGAAGGAAAGACGTTCACATCCTGCCGTGGAGTCGATAATTTGATCGATCCTCGGGAGGGGAAAGTGATCCTTTGGACAATGTTATTCAGACACGTAAAATCGACGCACATGCGAAGGATTTTAGTGTTTTTCTTCGGCACCAACACTGGATTTGCTACCCATGTGGCCTCTGTATGCAGCTCCTTGATAAAACCAGCTTCTCTTAGTCGATCGATTTCTGACAGCACAGCTTTGCGGTTTGGCTCTGAAAAACGCCGCAAAGGTAGTTTGATTGGTCTCGCTAATGGATCCAAGTTTAGGTGGTGCTCGGCAAGTTCCCTGGGTACTCCTGGCATGTCAGCTGGACACCATGCGAAGATTTTCCAGTGCTCTCGGAGGAACTCGACGAGCGCGCTTTCCTATGCGAGGTCCATGTCGTTTGCAATGGACGTCGTCTTTTTTGGGTCTGTCGGGTGGATCTGCACCTCCTTAGAATTTTTTTCAGTGTTGAAAGTTGATTCTTTATTTGGCCTTCCTACATCTGGCAACACATCATAGTCAATCGTGAGCCTTGACGCCATGTACTCTGCTTGCATCCCGAAGGTTTCTGACAGTCGATGAAAATCCTTATCACACTTATCAGCTAGCGCAAAGCTTCCTTTGACTGTGATTGGTCCCTTAGGTCCAGGAATCCTCCATAACAGGTACGTATAATGTGGTACCGCCATAAACCTAGCATATGCTGGGCGCCCCAACAAAGCGTGGTATTGTGATGGGAAATCCACGACTTCAAATTCCAGCTTCTCTATTCTGTAGTTTTCTCGGGTCCCAAACTGGACGTCGAGATTAATCTTCCCCAGCGGATAACTTGGCTTCTCCGGTGTAATACCGTGGAATCGCGTGTCGGTTGGTTTCAGGTTTGCTAGGGATATATTCATCTTCCTTAATGTATCTGCATACATAAGGTTTAAACTGCTGCCGCCATCTATGAACACTCGAGATACCTCGAATCCTGCAATTACTGCTGGTAAGATAAGTGCTGATTGCCCTGGTCGAGGAACTTGCTGTGGATGATCCGCTATTGTGAATCCAATATATTGCCCTGACCAATTTAGATACTCAACCGTTGGTGGAGGCATCTTCTCTGCCATGAACACCTGTCGCGAGATTACTTTCTGAGCTCTATTGGATGGCATGCCTTTCTAAATCATCGAGACCGCTCCGTTGGAATTGGGGTCAACATAAGGCGGTGGTGCAGGTGCTGCCGCAATTCTGAGCTGATGTCGATTATCGTCCGTAATTGCGGGAGGAGGTGGCAGGTGAATCTCACTCCTGGGTCCTTGAGGATTTCTGGGCGCTGCCTAAGCATTGGCATGCCCTGCCCACCTTAACATTGCCTGGAAATTTCGGAAATCCTTTTGCAAGTGTCCTGACTGTCTTTTTCCGTTCTTGTCGAGATAAAAATGCATCTGACACGGCCCGTTCATCATCTCCTCGGGAGACACGAAAGGCCTCTGAAACCTTGACCCTGTATTTTGCCTGTTGTTTCGAGAGTCATCTCTGTTGTCGCCTCGCTGCTCCTTTGATAATCATCTCTATTGTTTCCTCCGGCGCTTGCTCGGAAGCCAGCCGAAATTTTCCCAGGAGCATCATAGCCCGAGTACTGCCGAGGAAATCATCGCCTATTTTGATAATTTCGGCCGCGGTCCTCCTCTGGTGACCTATGCCGTTTGTTGTGAACAGCATCTTCTCCATCTGCCCATCTGTTTGCTATCTCCATTAATGCGAATACTGTCTTTGGATTGGTTCTCCCCAAATCCTCGACAAAATCTCCTCGCCTGATTCCTGCGACAAACGCATCTATCGCTCTCTCGTCAGATATATTCTCTGCCGAGTTTTTAATGATATTTCACCTTTGGATGTATTTTCTCATTGATTCATCTGGCTTTTGTCGACACGCCCTCAATTCCTCTAGCGATGCGGGTTTTTTGCAGGTGGACCGGAAGTTCTTGACGAACACGTCCTCGAAACTATCCCAACTGTCGATAGATCCTGGAGGGAGCTTCTTTATCCAAGATCGCGCAGCTCCACTTAAATGCACCTGGATGCTTTGCATAGCTGTTGCTCTGGTTCCTCCTGTGAGTTTCACCGTCTCGAGGTAATCAACTAGCCAATCCTCTGGATCTTGCAGGCCGTCGAATTTTTTGAAGTTATCAGGCAATTTAAACCCTGACGGGACTCGAGTTTTTCGGACTCTCCTCGTGAAGCATGGCAAACCGCACATATCCTCGTCGTTTAATTCTGGGGAATGCCGATGTTCCCTTCTACTTTGCCGTGCTCTGTCCACCCTTGCCTGCGCTGCCGTGTCTCTTGCTCCACTTGTTCCTTCGGGAGCCGCTGCTGCTGCCGCAGGTCATGGACTATTTTGCCTCGCTGCTCCTTCGGGAGGTGTTGATGTAAACGCCGTTCCCATGGCTCCGACTCCTGCCATTGCCATGTTGTACGGTGCCTCCCTTGGATCTCCTGGAGGTGGCCTGGATGCAAGCATAAAGGCCTGTGTCGCCATATACCCAGCTTCTGGTGTCTTGGGGATAATATTCCCTCTCGTGTCTATCGACATAAAAGACATATCGAGGTTTTGAACCAAGTGCTCTCTTTCTCCTTCAGGTATATGTTGCAACCTTGATCTTACTCTGTTCTGAGCTTCCCTGTGGCTATCTCCCGAAGTTCCAGATTGTCGACTCAGCTCTGCCCTTCGCCTGCTTGACGCGGAGGCTGCCTCCTTTCTTCTGTTCAGAGCAGCTGTCTGTTTTTCCAATTCCCTCACAGCTCGTGCGAGCCTATATTGATATGCTTGCAACTCTTCTGGCGTGACTGTTGTGGCCATTGGTTCTGAGCCATCCATAGCTCTTGCGACTCTATCCCATGCTGCTTGCGGGAGTTGAACCCTAACACGAGGCGTAGGTCTGACATATTTGTTGCCTATACCTCGTCGTAAATCAGAGGGATCGACGTATGGATTTCCCAAATCGTCGAAAGCCTCAGACGTTTCCTCCTGATCGCGGCTTGGCTCACCGATGGCATAAATCTGATGGTATTTTGTATTTAGATCTGTGCTGGGTTTGGTGACACCATCATAAAAATTGGTGAAGACCTTGCCCACTGTAGTGGATTTGTCGATGAAGTTAAAGTTGTCGACACTGCTCGAGTCATCGCTTATATAGGAGTCCGCGGATGACTCGAAGGACATGTCGCTGAAGATCTTGGCGAGCTTTTCGCTTGCCCTGGTGCTGATGAAGCGTGGCGATGAAGTCACCTCTTCGCCTGACTCGATTGACGATGTTGAGCTCGAAAAATCGGAATCGACCGCCGACAATCCCGACGAGATCGGAATTTCGAGACGATACGTTCCCTCTTTCTCGACGCGAAAGTGGAATCTTCCGAATGTCATCTCCATAGGCTCTTCCAGATACGCATATGCATCCAAACGGGAGGGCGGGTGAGGAACAAAATTGATAGGACCAGTTGCGATCTGTTTACCTCGATCCATCGCGTTGCTTGCTGTTGATGAAGTCGACGATCTTGAACGTGCCATCGAGATCAGATCCTTGACGCCTCTAATTCCCACAGACGGCGCCAATTGACAAGGGATTAACTTGTCAATGCCTACGGGTTGTAGACTGGGGTTTAGTTGGAAGTAGAGTGCAAGTAGATCTCGAAGGTTTCAGCCGAAAAGTACTCGACGATATGAAAACTAGGGTTTGAGAGACAATGATTCGATGCTATCTTTGTCCCTCGACTCCCCCTTATATAGGAGGTGGAGGCGAGGGATTCGTATTGTACAAGTTACAGAGTCCGGGAGGGTTTCCAACTCATCCCGCAAGATTACAAATATTATCTCCTAATACAACTCTAGCTTTCCTTACTAACAACTTGGGCTTCCGATTCTTCTTATTCTTCGAGTCGTGGGCCTCCAATAAACCCCGGGTACTATCTTCGGCAGGCCCATTGGGGATGCCTATGTCACATTGGGTCCTACTTTAGCTTATTAGATTTATATGAAAATTTTCTAACCGGAATCTTTTACCTAGCTCCTTTTTGAGTTCCGCAGCTTATTGAAAGTTAAAAAATACGAGAAGGTTTTTGTGTCTTGCAAAGTCAAATACATTAGGACTTTGGAGGAAAGTCCCATAAATCATCTCAACACAGTTAAATAATGCAATCTCAATACAAATAACATAATAAACTTGAGCAATATGATCAAACATTAATGATATAAAATGCACAATCAACTATTAAATGGATGATCGTGTGATTGGATTGGAGACTTTAATGCCCCAACGCGCTTTATCGAGATCCTGCACCTACGTGGCTAGTGGTAGTCCTTTTGGCCTTCTACCTCAGCTAGATCTTGAAAGTACTGCGTATGGAAAAAGTTTTTGTTTTTCGTTGCGTGGCCCAACATGGCTAGCTCATGAAGATGTTGCAGGTGCGGGTGGCCATCAACACGTGCGTTACCAGCATTCAATGCAGACGTTGCAAGTCTACACCCACTAAGCATTAAACTCACTACTTACCAATGTAATCAAAAGCAGTAACACCCTACTACGTAATTATTTTTGTCCGATTATGTCACCCCATCTAAGGTAATAATCTAGGGACACACACGACCCGTTGTAGCCTAAACACATAATCGAGACCAAACAAGCAGAAGTAAGGTGTTACCTCTACCTCAGGGTTCCGAACCTGGGTACCACATATTTCAAACCCGTTCCTGGATCTCCATGCATCCCATATCACACATTCATCCTCTTAAACCATTGTTGAGGAATGATGTTGCAGAATCACCATGACACCATCCTAAACCTAATGGAGGCTTTCTGAGTCTCATGACCTTGACAAGCAGCAAATGCCCTCGGTACCATCACACCTCCGAAGAAAACTCCCAACATGAACATAAGGTAGCCTCTATGTCTTGGCAGCTATACTTCTCCTTGCACTCCGAGACAACCCCGATCCTTGAATCAGCATGTTCCAACCTTTTGACTCCCCTATCGGTGTTGCTATTTTTTATGTAGAGGATACGAGTGCGGAATAATGCCTTCACACGCAGGTCACATGTCGGTTGCATCCTACGGTCTGATTCGCAAACAGAAAACATCGTACGGTCTGCAGTGCCCGGAGGGTTGAGTGGGCGCAGCACGCATACATGTTGCCGACTCTAGTAGAGAAGAGTGACCGACCTGGCTGGCGTCCATCAGCCTCAAGATTCGTGCCGCCGCGCGCAGCTCCGCATCTCTCTCCCTCCCCGCACCCTTCTTCTCCCTCTTTCGGACGGACCTGACACCAACCCCTCCGTCCCCAAATCCCATCACACCACACCACCGCCGTCGCCTCCTCCTCGGCGGTGAGCCACCACCACCACCACCACCACCTCCGCCCCACCCAGCCCTCCTATCAAGGGCAACCCCGCGGTGAGCCTACGCGGGCGCCTCCACCTCCGCGCATCGGGCTGCGGCTAGGGTTTCATGCGCCCCGCGGCCGCCGCAGCCGCAGCCGCCGATGTCGCACCCCGGCAAGTTCGTATCCGTTAACCTCAACCGATCCTACGGCCAGTCCACCCAACCCCACCATGGCGGCCGCCCCTCCCGCCCCGCCGCCCCCTCTGCCGCCGCCGCCGGCGGGGGCATGGTGGTGCTCTCCCGCGGCCGCGGCGCCTCCTCCGTCGCCAAGCCGCCGCAGCCCAAGCTCTCCGTGCCGCCGCCGCTGAACCTCCCCTCCCTCCGCAAGGAGCACGAGCGCTTCGATGGCGCCACCGCAACTTCAGCCGGCGGGGCCGCCTCGGCACCGGCCCGATCTGGCGGGGCCGTGGCCGGCTGGACGAAGCCCGCTCCAGCATCCGAGAAGCCGCTCGGCTCGGCGCCGCTTCCAAGCGGCGTCGCCAGGCCCCCCTCGTACGGGTTTCAGGACAAAGCCGCCGTCTTGCGGGGGGAGGACTTCCCTTCTCTCAAAGCAGCCGTGGCGCCGCCGCCTCCGCCGCCCGTGCAGCAGCGCCACAAGGACGGCGATGGGGCTCGGGCCGCCACGCCAGAGGCACGGCCGATGCCCCTCGGTATGCGGCCTCAGGTCACGCCCTCGCGTGGCGCTGACCACTTGGCTTCTGCTGGTGCTGCTGTCCATGCTTCGGCGGAGAAGGCGCGAAAGCATGATTTGGGGCCGCTTCCGCTGGTGCGCCTTAGGTATAATTCTGATTGGGCTGACGATGAGCGTGATACAGGGCTGAGTCTCCCGGAACGCGACAATAGGGAGACTGGATTTGGTAGGAGTGAACCCATGGCTCCGGGGCGTGACCTTTATATGAGGGAGCCCGACTCCTTTGGGAGAGTTTCCGTTGCTGCCGCTAAAGAGGGCGGGCAAGATGGTCCGTGGCGATCCCCTCTGCCCAACCACACTAGAGACAGAGAAACCGTTACCAGTGGTGCCTCCAAGGATTTGCGGACTTCTAATAGGGAGCCAACGGTCCGAGCCTACGGACAGAACGGGACAGAACTGCATGGAGCTGCACACGTGGGTGAACGCCACATCGATAATTCCAATAACTGGTACAGAGGGAATCCTTTCCATAATAATGCTGTTTCAAAGGTGCAGCCATATCTTGGTAACAAGGGTCCTCCAATTAATGACCCCGGAACTAAATTTGGCAGGGATAAGTGGCTTGTTGGAAGCTCTGCCAAGCCTTTAGTTGAGGATCTCAGCTTTGATAGCATTTCTGCCGTTAATTTGAGCTCAATAAAGAAGAAGAAAGAAGCAACCAAACCATCAGATTTCCATGATCCAGCAAGGGAGTCATTTGAGGCAGAGCTCGATAGGATCTTGAGGATACAAGAGCAAGAGAGACAGCGGGTAGTGGAAGAACAGACCAGAGTTAGAGAGGTTGCTCGCAAACAAGATGAGGAGAGGGAGAGGCTGATCAGAGAGGAGGAGGAGAGGCGGCGCTTGGTGGAAGAAGAGGCGAGACGGGCTGCTTGGCAAGCTGAGCAAGAGACGCTGGAAGCTGCCAGAAGAGTTGAGGAGCAGAGGATTGCTAGGGAGGAGGAGAAGATGAGGGTTGCTATGGAGGAGGAGCGGCGTAGAGAAGCAGCACGCCAAAAGCTCCTAGAGTTGGAGGCAAAGATCGCTAGACGACGAGCTGAACCAAACATGAGAGGTGGAAATCTTCTTTCAGTTGCCAATGATGAACTAGCACTTGGAGCCTCGAAAGACAGAGACGTGGCACAGTATACTAATGCTGGTGAAAGACTTGATATTGACAGAATGAGGGAGCACATCACTACCTCCGCAGCTTTGGAGTCTTCCAGTGTCAACAAGTACAGTGATACAGTTCCAAGGGCGCTGCACACTTTGGGAGATGAACGCTCATGCTTTGTTGATAGAGAACATGTGTATCACAGTGCAGGGGCTGCATTTGAAGGCCAGGAAAATCTGCATTACGGTCCACGGCATGACACTTTGGGTACAAAAAGGGCAAGTTTCCCTAAGAAAGATTCTTATGATGGATTTGGGGCATTGTCAGTCGGGCCATCTTCGAGAGGCCAAACAACTGATTCACCATGGGCACTGGAAGATTACCGTCAAGGAAGAGTTCCAAGGTGGGATGCACCAAGGGAGGATGACAGTTTTGACAAGCAGTCTGAATTTGACAGCGATTTTTTTAACAGTGACAGGTTTGGAGATGCGGCATGGCTGCCTAGTGGTTCCTATGGAATCCCCGCTGCTCAGCAAGGAGATAGGATGTTTCAGAACTCTGAGGCTAATGACTTCTCATCTTTTACAAGATCCCGCTACTCTATGCGGCAACCACGTGTACCCCCACCACCGGCTGTGACTTCAATGCACAGAAGTGCAATTGGCACTTCCACTCAACGCGCCAATTCATCTTTCATTGATGGTGGAATGAGAGAGAGTTCCAGTAGTGCATACCAAGAGGCATCCCTCCAGCACGGGACACCAGCTGGAGACCTTGTTGTCAATGAACAGCATAATGAGGACAGGGCCAGCCCTATTTTGGGCTCACAATCTTCTCTTTCAGTTTCAAGCCCTCCTACCTCACCACCACACGTCTCACATGATGAGATGGATGTTTCTGGTGATTCACCTGCACTGCCAACTTCTGCTGATGGTGATCGAACTGTGGTATCTGACAATGACCTTGCAGCTTCAACTCTAGATGCAGCAAACATAAGCAGAATCGCCACCTCAAGCACAGCGTCTCACATGGAGGATGATGAATGGCCAAGTGAACACAATGAAGCCAAGCAAAAACAGGATGAATATGACGAGGAAGGCAACATCTACCAGGAAGATGAAATCAATGACGGTGATGATGATAATCTTGACTTGGATCATGAGTTTGCAGACAGGCATCTTGACTTGGATGATGGGTTTGCAGATGGGCAGAATACACCTGTAGAAATGGAACCGGTTATACTTGGATTTGATGAGGGTGTACAGGTTGAAATTCCGCTGAATAGTGAGCTTGAATTAACTCCTGTGAAGAGCACTGAACGGGAAGTTGGTGTACACTCAGGTGTTGTGGAGCAAGAGTTCTGTAGTGGTTCAGATGATCCTCGTAACCTTGTTACGGAAGCAGAGAAGAGACTGCAAGACTTGGATCTTGATCAAACAAATGCCTTGACAGGTGAATCTAGTGTTGATCCATCAGGTGGCACAGCCGCGTCAAGCTCCAAGTTACCTCAGGCATCTTTCACCCACACTACTGAGTCATCAGCTTCAACAGTAATTGATCGGAATGATGTTCCTGTTAGTCTGCAGTTCGGTTTGTTTTCTGGGCCATCTCTAATACCCACTCCGGTTCAAGCCAACATTCAGATTGGTTCCATACAGATGCCAATCCATCTCCACAACCAGATCAACCCAACCCTGGCTCAAATGCTGCCTTCATCAGCTCCTTTATTCCAGTTTGGTCAGTTGAGGCATGTCCGTCCTGCGCCTCAGAATGTTCAGCCGCATTCTCAGGTGGTGCCCTCTGTTCATCCCCCCGCACCAAATCCACATGCATCAAAACCGAATGGTTCAGGTTATCTCCCTAATGAGATGAATCGAGATGCAAATCATAATGTTCCAAGCGAGCCAGTCTCTTCTAGCTTTATTGATAAATCAGTTTTACCTTCAGCAGAGCTTGGGATGGATCATATAAATTTTCATCACAATGCACCTGCAAATAACCAAATGGCTGATGTAAATGGATTTCACAGCCGGCTTGACAGTACTTCAATTGGGGAAAATGCAAGTTCTGGAGTTTCAAAAGGTGAATCTCAGAGGAACAATGATCTCTCTCTGAAGAGGAATCACAAATCTACTTCCAACAACAGAGAATCTTCTCAATTTGGCCCATATGGCAATGTCTTGAATGGCCCAAAGGCTCCAGGTGCTGTATCTGGTGGAAGAGGGAGGAGATATGGTTATGCTGTCAAAGAATCTATTATGGGATCAACAGGTTCAGTTGTTGAACCTTCTCATAAAGATTCCAGGGGATTCCAGAGAAGGTCTCGTAAGAATATAAGAAGAACTGAATTTAGAGTGCGGGAAAATGTCGAGAAGAACCCAACCCAAGCTTCCGAGTCATTTAGCCATGATGAGCAGAATGAGAAGCCATTTCCTGATGGATCAGAAAGGGAGATCTCGGTGAGAAATCTGAACAGAAAGGAAGGCGATAGGTCATTTAGGTCTAATGAAGCAAGTGATATTAGTGGAGCAGGTCCTTCATCTACGTCTGCTGATTATTACAGTAAAACAGAGAGAGTTGCGCAGAAGGCTCCATCTTATGAGAGATCTCATTATGGGAACAAGAAATCTAGAGCGGGTACTATCTCTGAAGGAGATGCTAATACCTCGTTGCTGGCAGGAGTTGTACGTGTTGTTAAGCAGCAAGGCATTGAAGTGCCTGTTGACGCAGATGGTTTTATTGAAGTAAGGTCCAAGAAGCAGATCATGAGTGTCAGAAGAGAACAGAGGGAGAAAGAAAATAGATCCAAAATGAGGATGGCAAAGGTGCCCCATTTTTATCTCTTAAATGATTAAATTGTGCCTTCCTACCTTTTCCCCTAAATTAATGCTTTGTCATTTGTTGAACCAGGCTCCCCGCAAACAGCATCAGATCTCCCTACACAGTTCTGGCAGTTCAAGTTTCAATAATAAGGGAACAGTTTCCTTAGGCGGAGCATCTGCAAAGAAAGTTACGAATTCTGTCCCTGCAGTTGAAAGAAGAATTGGCCAAATTGAACCATCAACTCCACTCATTGGTGAAACTGCTTCAGTGACACCCATAGCGCCACCTTCAGCCAACACAGGATCTCATACAAACTGCTACGGCAAGAAGTATGTATCACTGTTTCTAGTTATGTTTATGTTTTTTAGTTAGGATTCTCCTTTGGGACTTTGTTTAATAATACTTTTGCAGGCCTATCCAAGGTCAGGCAAGCTCCAACTTGATCACTTCTAGTGCTGCAGCAAAGCTCGTGGCAGGCTTATCCGAAAACAATAATAAAGCGTCATCCATTGGCACTCCATTTAACATGGGTACCTGGGATAGTTCACAGACAAACCAGCAGGTAGATTGCTTTCTTAAGGTTCCTTTTTTGTTTGCCTTTGGGAACCCGTTATTATTGTGTGCCTGCTGACTTCTCTTCCATGTGCAAAGCTTATGTGGATAGTCCTATGCTACTTATGTTTTCTGTGTAAATAGTGCATTTATTATTTTGAATCTAATGCTGGAGAAAATTATCTCTGCTATCTTAATTTGGCAACTTTTATTTACTACTTCTTTATGGCAGTTCTAACTTCTAATAGGGAAATCCAGTCAAATTATTCGCTGGTTTTATCCCTTTATGCTTTGTATTGAAGGCTTGCACTAAACTTACTGTTGAATACTCTGTTTCCTTTTTGTTTTTGTGTTTTGTACTATGGTTTTAGGGAGAGGTAGGATAAGGGCTCTCACCTAGGGCTAGGGGCAAGATAGAAGTATTCTTGTATTTTCTTGCTTGATTGATAATTCCTTATAGAGGGTTCTCTTTGTTTAGTGGTCTAACAATCCAAAGGTGGGAGAATCGATTATCTCAACATATTGTCGTTTCACATTATGCTTCTTAATTTTCAGACAGCTATTGCCTTGCTTTTAAAGACTGGTTGTCTCTTAACTATAGATGTCCTATAATTACGTGCTTGTTTATCTTTTGACAACTTGTGCCCACGATAGGTTATGTCATTAACTCAAACTCAACTCGAAGAAGCTATGGAACCAGCAAAGTTTGAACGAGCTGGTCCTTTGGAGTCCGACAATGCTTTATCTCCCACAATAACCACAGAAAATGCGTACACATCATCTGCTAGCCCTGTTAACTCTCTTCTGGCTGGGGAGAAGATTCAGTTTGGTAAGCACATCATGTTTGTATTGTACACATCATTAGCATTGTACAATGCTTTTAGTTGCTTGATTGACAGTGAAATAATAACAATGCCCAGGTGCAGTTACCTCGCCAACTGTACTGGCTCCGATCACCCGGACAATTTCAACTGGGCTTGGTGCTCCAGGTTCATCTAGGCCTGATATGAAGATTGACCGAAGGCCTGGTGATGACAATGGTGCTACTGTTTTGTTCGATAAGGAGAAGGCTACAACTAAAGAACCAGGTCCAAGTTCAGAGGAGGTTGAAGCTGAGGCTGAAGCAGCTGCTTCTGCCATTGCTGTTGCAGCTATTTGTACTGATGAGGCAGTTTCATCCACCGCTGATGCAACTGCAGCTTCTACTACAGGCAACAAAAGCTTTAGCAGTCAGGATCTCACTGGGCTAACAGCAGGAGGTATGATCTTTAGGTTGTTAATTATTTGGCTTTAAAATTACCTTTTTTAGAAGGTAGCTGTATTCATAGAGCTTAATCAAACTGAAGCAGGGGCTGTAACAGTTCAACGTGGTCAATCATCTAGAGAGGAACCACTGACGGTTGCTCTTCCAGCAGACTTGTCAGTCGACACTCCTTCAATGTCCCTGTGGCCTCCTTTACCCAGTCCACAGGCATCGGGGCCAATGCTTTCTCAGTTTCCTGGTGCACAACCGTCCCATTTTTCTTGCTTTGAGATGAACACCATGTTAGGAGCACATCCTTTTACTTTTGGACCAAGTGATGAATCTGCTGGCGCTCAGGGTCAACAGCCTCAAAGAAGCAACGCTTTGCCTTCAGCACCATTGGGTGCTTGGCCACAATGCCACTCTATGGTGGATTCATTTTATCGCCCCCCTACTGGCTTCGCTGGTCCTTTCATTAGCCCTGGAGGAATACCGGGTGTGCAAGGTCCTCCACATATGGTGGTCTACAACCACTTTGCCCCAGTTGGGCAATTTGGTCAAATGGGGCTTGGATTTATGGGAGCCACTTATATCCCTGGTGACAAGCAGCCTGATTGGAAGCAAAACCAGGGACCTTCTGTTAGCATTAGCCAGAGTGATCCAAGCAACCAAAATATGCTACCTGGTCAAGTAGCCTCACATGGCGTTCCTACTCAAGTGCAGCATCTACGCCCAACTTCTATCATGCAAATCCCATCCCCATTGACAATGTTTGACATGTCTCCATTCCAGGTATGCAATAGTTCTAGATTGCATGTATAGAGATTGAATTGGTTTATGCTTCATGCGTATATGTTTGGATATACATTTGGTTATCAGAAGGGTGAATTTTTTTGTTGTATAGGATCCTAAAGGATAATCCCTATTTGATGAATCAGTTGAAGGCACTTGGTGTCAGCATTTACTATAGCTTACATTTGGCAGTTTTAGTTTATGTGCATAGCTCGCCGATTTCAAATAAGCATTGTGCATTAGAAATGAATCTTGATTCTCGTTATTTATTACTACCTCTGTCCATAAATACACGTCTGAGTTTTGTCTAAATCTGCATGTATCTAGATGCTATTTAGTGTGTAGATACAATCATTTTGGTTATCAGAAGGGTGAATTTTTTTGTTGTATAGGATCCTAAAGGATAATCTCTATTTGATGAATCAGTTGAAGGCACTTCGTGTCAGCATTTACTATAGCTTACATTTGGCAGTTTTAGTTTATGTGCATAGCTCGCCGATTTCAAAGAAGCATTGTGCATTAAACTGAAATGAATCTTGATTCTCGTTATTTATTACTACCTCTGTCCATAAATAAACGTCTAAGTTTTGTATAAATCTGCATGTATCTAGATGCTATTTAGTGTGTAGATACAATCAAATTTAGATAAACCTCAGACATATATTTATAGACGGAGGGAGTAGATAGCCTGGTTAGAAACTTTATTCTCTCTGTTTTTTTTTATGCCACAGCATTTCCTTCGTTTGTGCTGTAATTAACTCACCTCACTATCATTCCAGTCATCAGGAGACATACAGATGCAACCTTGTTGGCCACATATGCCTGTACAGCCTCTACACTCAGTCCCATTATCAGTGCAACTGCAACATCCAGTAGAGGGTACAGCGGCACCACAGTATGTTCATAACATGCCAAGCGACAAGTCAAGTACAAATGACCGGTTCCAGGAGCCCTCAACATCTGCCATGCCATCAGATAGCAACAAGAGCTTCACAAGTACAGCTGCCTCTCAGTTCTCAGATGAGTTAGGTCTTGTTAAACAGCCAGCCTCCAGCAGTTCAGATGCTAAAACTGTTCAGTCTTCATTGGTCCGGACAGGCATGGTCAGCAATGAAGTCCCAAACAGTGCCAAAGTTATGGTTAGGACCAACGCACCAAATATCAACCCTGGGAATGCTACAGGGGTGACTAGCAATCCCAACCCTGGTCAGGTTGCCAACATGCCCTCCAAGCCACACCAGTCTTCGTCATCACCAGATCAACAGTACAAACATCCAGTTAATAATCAGGATCAGCGGGCCCGAGTTACCCAGAAGACTGGACCTCTGAATGAATGGCAACGTCGGTCAGGATATCCGGGAAGGAGTCAAAACTCCGGTTCTGACAAGAAATATGGCACTGGTAGGATGAAGCAGATCTATGTCGCCAAATCGTCATCAACAAGTGGCCCAGCCCCATCAGGCTAGGGCAGATATGCTTTTGGCAGGAACAGCTCAAATGTCTGTGTATGCGGAGCATATTTCGATGTGTCAATCCATTGTTTATCTGGTGATTATAGACTGTCCGCATTGTTCATTTTTGTTTCATTTTCGTGCATAGAGAAAGAAAAAGGTAGTGTGGTTGCAGTGTTCAAACTCTTTAAAGCAATATTCCGTCAAATTTTGCAGCCGACCAATCTGTGTCGTGTATGTTGACTGTGTGCTATCTGAATTGTTATTACAATCAATATATACTTGTTGCCTGATGACTCAGAGGGCATCTTATGAGGTGCCCATAATGAGCATGCAAACATGCCTTGTGGAATGTGTTCGTCGTCCAAAGTTGAGCTATTTTGTGAGATCATGCACTTCATCGTTCATTTGAAACTGCATCAAAATATGATGTTCCACTTCCTGTTTCCATGATATCTGGTCTAAGAATCTTATGTTTCCTACAATGGCCCTTTTTTAATTTCTGAATCATAGCATCAAAAACCCATGAATCATACACTTATTTGTAAATTAGCCAACCTTTGCACAGTGGACAGTACAGTTTTTTTTTTTTTTTTTTATTAGCGTAACACTTTTTTATTATCAGATCAGAAGGACTAGCTCCTAGCAGAAGAAATGATGGTAAAACTGAGTAATTCATTTTGGAGCCTAGACAGGCAAAGACATCATACAAGTAAATATCGCTGGATACCTAAAAAAAAAGTAAATATCGCTGCACCTAATACTTGCCTCAAAAGGTCTTCAGTCACAAGGTCTGCACCTAATACTTGCCCCGAAATGTCTTTAGTCACAAGGTCAAATAGGACATTTCGATATTCTGTAAGTGGTGTTGTATTACACACTAGTTCAGTCAATTAAATCAACCTGCTAATCCTGGTTGAGTTTGCAGGAAGGAGTTAGCATCTACGTAAACTATGCACCGGACCAGCTACGATTTTGTCACTATCTGGACATAAATACACTGAACTCTCTACACACAAACTGTACTGCCCTTTTCTGAAACGAAAACTGTACGCCTTTCGTTCCATAAAGGATGTCAACAGACGGGGGAGTACTTCTCATGTTCTTTATTTCCCGGCAGGTATCTACTCCAGTCGAAAACCTTTAGACAGACCATCTCTCGATCCATGGCTTTTGCGAGATGCAGGCTCCGTGTTGAGTAACCTGATGTCAAAGTCTGATGAGTTACCACTGTAATCTATTTCCACATGATGAATTGCAGATGGAGCGGCCTGGTCATATATCATCGATTTGAGCAGGTTAACATACGTTCACGGAAAATGGATGTCAGAAAAATAAGAATAACTAGAGGCAGATGTTCATTACCGGACTACTGGTTGTATCAGCGGCAAGTTTCAGTCGCTTGTTGCTACATACTCTCCTTTGTTCCTCGCTAACTTCAGTCTCATTGTCAACAAAATTCTGATCTGATAAATCTGAAGAAAGACAAGGGCAGTCCGCTTCAATACTATTTACAGACGAATGAGTAGCAAATTAGCTTGGTACAGAGAGCCTATATAGGTTATCCCAGTATATGTGCTACTCCCATAAGTGTCGTTGTTTTAGAATGTTAGTAGTATTCTTTGGAAAGGGAGCGGTAAATTGTGTGATAGGGAATGCCACAGAATTGTATATATTTCATGATTTCAAGAGTCATACTAACCATCTGGTCCCTCTGTAAAATGTTAAATGGTACGGTACAGAAGCCTCAAGATAAGCTACCTGTTCCAGAAAGGGAATGCCCATGCCAGTGCAAATGGGAAGTACAAGACCCTCCAAAGTTCTTCCGTCTTGCATAGTAACTGATTCCCTCTTGTCTTGGATCACTAGTTGATGCATCATCATCATCATCATCCATATAATAAGCTTTCCTGTCATCCTGATCCTCGTCATATGAAGGCGTATGCTCAGCCTGTGATAATCTGGATTCGGCTGCATCAGCCTCAACCATCCTGCTATATACCTGCTATTGATTTGATATAAGAAAAACTTTAAATACCAAATGTTTGTTCTTATTGAGGAATGAGACAGTACTGTAAATACCTGATCAACTTCTATGTTTCTGTGATTTCCATTATGATTTTTATGCCTCCATTCACTTGAAGACCAGCAGAGCACCCCATTCGAGTTGACTTCTCCATCATATAATTTAGTAACAAATGATAACTCCAGTGAGCTAATATAGAGCATGTGCTTCTCATCTGTCCATCCAGTCGATGAACCGCCCAGTGTGTCCTGATAGAAGAAAACCAGGAGTAAAGCAACTAACTTGATAATGGCTTGCACAGCAATTATCCGATATATGATTTTTTCAAGAAATATAAAGACTTCAAGTACGTATGTCTGAATAGTATGGCTTAAGACCGGAACAACAGAAAGCATCACTGGGCAGTCTGTATACCTCATAACCTCAATGCTCCTTTCGTGCTATCGGAAATACCACATATTAGTACATCTCAAACTAACAATATATTTGATTCCTGGAACTGAAATCATGCCAAAACTTGTATAACATGTTAACAACCAAGCAATTCTCTCATTACTCTATCAGAAATCTCATTAACAGACATGCTGAGGCAGTGAAAAACAATTAGATGACAGAGCCAGCAGAAACATATCATACTTCTATTATCCTGCACTTTGCAGGCTTCTACATCAATTTCAACGTAAAGTTTGTGCTTTGTGAACTGCAACAAAGACCTGGTATGGTTTGCAGTGAAACCACTAGATTCTCAAAACTGAACTTAGTTTATCACCTTAGCTACCATTCTAAATCTCAACATTTTGTCCCAGATGGCATCTCTGTGTTGTGGCTCTAAATAGGTGGCTTGTATCTGTCTAACTTCGAGTACTATCCCATTTTATCCCAGATGGCATCTCCGTGTTGTGGCTCTGAATAGGTGGCTTGTATCTATCGAACTAGGAGTAGTATCACATTTTGTCCCATATGGCATCTCTGTGTTGTGGCTCTGAATAGGTGGCTTGTATCTGTCGATCTCAGAGTAGTGTCAGTCAAGCAATTCTTGTACTATTAATTATCAACTATGAATAAATCAACTGCCAGCACTTAATAGACCACAGGAGGGCCCCTAGAAAGACAGCTGTATTGGATGCAATCCGTAATCGTGCAATCCAGTACTAAAAGTAACGAAAGTTTGTATAGAAACAATGTACTGTAATTTACCTATGTTTGAAAGTGCATATTCGATCATGACCTAACATGTGTTAGTATGGGAACTCGAAATTTGAACAGACGTAACACTAAATTTGGAAGTATATGCACATTTTTCCTGGCGTTAGCTATTGGATTAAACAAAAATCGCAGCGAGTGCACCCCACTGTATTTCATCTTTCCCTCTTGCCCAAAAGAGTATCAGTGATGCACCAACTTTCCACATTGTTTTTTTTCGTTTGGCTATGTTTGTTGAATGTCTAGAAGTAAAAGAGCGCACTGCATTTGCTCCTAATTTGACACCTACTGAGCAAAACTGCAGGGTTAGTATTTTGACCTTGAGCTGCACTTGGCACCAATTTCGGCTCCAACTCAACATGGCCCACAAACCAAACTATGCACACCCGCAAGTTGATACTCCGATAGACAAAATATTAATTCCAATAGCTTTTCCTATAGTAGTAACCTTTCCAACCGTGATATTTTATGCCACTCCTTTAATTTTTTTTTCTACAAAAGATAACAAATTAATTCAAAAGATCAGCCCAGAGTCGAGAAATGCTGTAAAGTGCAGTGTTACGTGCACGGAAATTCTAACGTGGTGCTTTGCACAACTAGTGTCAGATTAGGTGGAGCAAACTGTGACGTCTTCAAAAGTAACACCACCACCCACCCAGAATAGCAAAACAAAAATAAGAGGATGGAAGGAAAAGCACCCACGCGTATGAATAAACAGAGTAAAGAAACTCCATAAACCCATATAAGGTAACACTTCACTAATGAAAAGCGGAATTCATGCCATGTTCCTGCAATTGAATTCCAAACAAAGAAAAGAAATACTATATGCCTATCTAAAGCTGGCATTATACTTACCATGTTAGTTTTTTTTTCCCCTTCTAACATTTATTATGCGAAAATGTCCCTTGTGTCAAGAGGTTCACTACTGCACACCTGTGTGCTGCAACTGCCCTCTTTGTGGAGGGTCATGCATTTTTTTGCAAGCTAATAAACTTGGGATGTTACATCGCATGCCAATATTGCGTTCTAATTACTTGGTAAATTGTTAGCAACAGTTGGTCAGCTCATTAAAAGTAGTTTGGGATGTACTCAAGTTGGGCCTTTACCTTACAACTTAGCCTCACCAAAACAACTTGAAAAGAAACCTTGATAAAAAAAAGGTCAATAGGAGTGTAATCTTAACCAATCAGGAGGCACTGGATCATACAAGTAACACATATAGCAAAACAAACATCAGAACCACCATAAATTTCTCCACAAGAAACCAGAACAAAAACAGAAGGTAGATGCAGGCAAGAAAAATCGTGCAACCCATTGGGCACTGATTAGTCTATTCAAGCAAATAAGATGAGTGGCAATAATATGAGACTGTTATGTCATGTCAGATGGCAAACTATTGGAAATGAGATGAGTGAGCACATGTGTTGTATCAAAATAACATGAGAGTAAAAAAGCTCGGCGATGAATGCTACATGCTCTATACATCTCACAAGAGGCCGGCGTGCATATTCACATTCAGAAAGCAGGGCTGGATGGAACTTCCATACTGCGTCCTCATCAGACCGTCGTGATTGCTATAATATCCAAGCAACAGAATCCTATTTAATTAGAAACAACCTCTAACTTCAAACATGGCAGCATCACATGATGCTATAGGCAGGTTGGACAAAACAATTCATTCATCACCAGAAATTCCCAACCGCAGGCGCGGAGCATCATCGATTCACCACGCGTACTCCAGCAAAAAGAAAAAAATATCCCGCGTGAATGAATAATAATAACGTAAACGATCCTGACCCGTTACACTGACTGGACCGAATCTAGAACCACTCCTTCTCGCTACAGCTAACGAACAGAGAATCCGCGCAAAACCGAACAGAGAATCCGCGCAAGGTCATTCGAAGGCGTGAAGAAGAGAAGAGGTGCGTGAATAGGAGATTACCCCGAAGCGCAGCGGATCGCCCGGCGTCTCTGCCATCCCGCGCCGAGCGAATCCGCCCATCCGCCGAATCAGCGGGCCTGACGACAACGAAGTGAGGAATCAGACGCTCGCGCGGGTAGGCTGTGGATGAAGAAGAGGAGGAGGAAAGGGCCTGGCGAACCTTGGCGGTGGCCGGAGTTGGAAGCTCGCCGTGGGAGGGGAGGAGAGGAGAGAGGAGAGAAGAGGGGAATGGAAAAGGCAAAAGAGCAGGGGGGGCTCTTTTATCCTGCGTGGCACGTTCGCTTTTCCACGTGGGAGATAATATCTCATGTAGGCCGCTTTGCTTCCGAGCTCCGCTTGTCCATCCACCACCGCTCCAACCTGGAATAGGATCATGGGATCCTCTGCGCACAGGCTTGTATTAAGAATTCTCAAAAAGGGACATTAAGATGTGCTTGCCGCAATAGAATTCGAGATGGTGATTTTTTTGATGCAAGAAATACATTAATATTGTGACAATATTAGTTACACCTCGTCTCTGGTTGCGGCAATCTTCAAGAAAAAAAAAAAGTTTTTGCTGCACTAGAATTTGAGCCAGCGGTTTGACCCAACGGAAATTGTTATTTCTCGATTAAGCCACTTTTCCTCATTCTCCTCGTCTAGCCTTTTTACAAACTTCTCTGAGTAAACGCCTCTACACTTTGAGCCATTGAGGATGTTCTCTTTCTCTTATCCTTCCTTGGCTGGTAATGAGGATGCTCACTTCCGTTTTTAAGATCCGATTCAGTGTTTGAGATGGCTTGGTCCAAGCTCATATTCATAGTGACAGACATGCATTCGGTCGTTAAGGCGATCTATCAAACAATGCGTATGAAGATTTCTGTTTTGGAATACAAGAAGCTCAATGGGCTAGTTTGAAGATCGATCAATAGATATAGTGGATAAAAATGGAACTATGATTCATACTCATTATTAAGAACTCAGAACCAGACTTCAAAATACAAGTAGTTAGTTAAATCAAAAACATTTGTTACCACAAAACTTCATTTAAAACGATGTGGTAGGAAGCAACATGCTACATATAAGGAAAAATCCTAAGACTTTGCGGACCATAATTTTCTGATATGAACTGCAACCTAGGTGTTGCTACAATATTACGAAAGATATCGACGGCACATTTTTTACTAGACATTGTAACCCAACTATTATTTTTTATTTGTTTTTAGTTTTTGGTACTTGAAAAGAAACTAGTGAGGAAATACCATAGGACCTGGTAGTGTTTCAGAATTTTCAATTTTGCAAGGGCTACAACACTGTGTACTTTTCTAAAAGGTAATCGGTTACGTGATTATTTGCATTGTAAAAAGTAACACGCATAAATTGGTTTTTCGCGCTATGAGCTAGTTCGTCAAAACCCGGACCGTGGCAGAATGCTTCTGCAACTTGACTTGTGACAGATGTTTCTTACGTGCTGATGTGGTGCCAAGATAGAAGATTGACTCAAATCGAGTGCCACATATACAATGTAAGGTGCTTAGAGATGGTTAGGAAAATAAATTATTTTTCTTCAACTTTGGTACTTATGGACCTCTTAGATTCAAAAGGTTTCTGTTGGAAATTTGAAAGATCGGAAAATCCTTAAGAAAGTTTTTCTACGTGGGTTGTTTGATTTGTAGGATTGATGCTATATGATTTTTCTGCAAGCAATTGTTTGCACTACCATACATCTCATAGTTTAACATCCACCATGCAATCCCCTTGGTAAGAAGCTTGTTTTCATGTGATGCAAGCAAACAAAACTTGCTACATATGAAATCGATTATGTAGGATTGGAATGAGCATGACATCGTAGCCCTAGGTTTCTCCTATCCATGTATTTTACGATTACTTACTTTAATAGGTACTTGTGTTATGCGACTACAATAAATGCTTTATTTGTTACCTTTGATTAACAGTTTGGCCCCGTCAGGAGAATGGGCCGCGGCCCGCCGGAGGCCGAAGACCCGTTTCGATTTTGGAGAGGTGGTGCGGTGGATCTATGAAGGCAAAAGGTGACTACATGACGAAAAAGGGTGGTCCGTACGCCATGGGCATCATAGCTTAGCTGGATATGCCGTACTATATGTGATGAGTAGTGCAAGTATGTCGGTGTGCATTTTGTTCGCTTGGTTTCCGATCAAATTCGTGTCTCCTTTGGCTTCCGTTCAAACTCAGGGAGGTGTTAGAGCACCTCTAACAGATTCCGTAAAAGTTTGATCCTTAAAATACGTATGAATGACAGTTTGCGTGGCAAAACATGGGTTTAAGGGGCGGCACCGGCACGACCTTCTGCTGATGAATACAATATAATAGCAGGCTTTATCTTTATGGGTTTCACCCGCGGCGAAATTCCGCTGAGTCACATGGCAGGACAACACCAACACAGTCTCTCACGAAGCGTTGACCGGTTTAAGGGAAACCCGTAAAATCGTCTCCAAAATTGTGAATACAAGGTTCCTGTGCGTGGACTCTCGCTAGCCTTAAATTTTTTTTAAGGGTTCCACCACTTTTAGGAGATCTGTTCTAGACAAATTTTTGACCAAAATCATAAAAGCCATTAATTTTAAGGGTTTGGCCACTTCTACAGGATCTGTTACAGATGCTCTTATATTGTTGTGATTTCAGACCTTCAGGGTGGCCATGCAGGTCTATTGCCTACATACATCCTTGTGCGAGACGAGAAAGAAGAATTCTCCGGTGTCTTGATTCACATGTGAGGCCTTGTTCGGTTTCACAAATCTTGAAGAGGGTTGACATGATTTAAGGGGACTAAGTCCCATGTAAGTCAAAATTCTCCCTAATCCCCCCTCGCTGCCCCAATCCACTCAAATACAGTTGATAAGTGTATTAACCGAGCAAAGCTTTAACGGAGAAATGGAAGATGGTGATATGCTCCTCGAGGGTTTTTTTTTCTGCCGGTATCTCCGACATTTCTTTGGAAACGGGGTTTTCCGGTTACCACCAGAAAAAAATACTGGACGAAATATACAGGTATCCAAGGAATTTGAGAACTTTATAGATGTGTGGACGAGTCTTTGAATTCATCTGAATAATCTCGGATGATTTTATGACCAGTATTTCTGGTATTTCCCAAAAAAAAAAAGAACCTCTCCTGAATGCCAATGACGCACAGCGTTAGTACTGCAGGCTATGCCCACGAAAATTTTAAACGAGCCAGAATTGTTTTGTTGGAGACTTGGAGATATCGATGGTTTCTAGATAAACTCCGCGAAGCAAGGTCATACACTCCTACCCTTTTCAGTTCTGAATTATCTAGCTGGTGTGCCATTTCGGGAAGTTAGTGTGCTATTAGACGGACATTTAAAACTGTACAAAATCCTTTTCTTAGGGAAAAAAGTTATAGAACATTCTGCAGCTAAATAAACAATTTGGCTTTGTTTCCCCGTGAGTAACTTTCCTGAGGATATTGGTGTGACAGCGGAAGATTGAAGGCATGTGGTCTGTCTTGCAAGGAGTTCACTTATAATTTGTAGTTTTATCGCTTACATTTGACATCCTTTAGTGTATATCTCTTTATCAACGCATCTTGAGTTTCTTTTTACCAATAATATTTTATGGCTCTCGAGAACTAAGTGCTTACTTCGTGGCTAGAGCTCAGTATATTGACCTAGACTACCCGGGTTCGAGTCGCACACCGTATAGCCAAGAGAGTGCGTTTCATATTTTATGGCTCACATGAAAATATTTTGTCTTCCTCTTCTCCACGCCTCATATTGGCCATAATGCCTCTGAATTTTTGCTGGGTGCTAATTTTCTTCTTACCGTGCATTTTGCGTGTCGTGTCCGTCGAAAGCAATTCATTTCTCTAGTATATACATAGAAAAAGTTGCTAAAATGATCATATCTTGCTCACTCTCGTTATAACTTGTTCTTTCATGTATTGATTTTGCATTTATCAGTAGTATCTTACTTAGAACATTGACAAGATTTGTTGTTTCTCACCACCTTTAGATATTATCCACTTCATATGTGTATGTATGACACTCAAACTACCAATTTTCCTCCGTTTTCTATTTCCTAGATAGCAAGGACATTGATGTTTGATAATTGAAGGCCGATAACCTAGTTTGCAAAGTCAACCCAATACATGCATGTAATCTTGCAATAGCTCCCAATACGCCCTCCTCTCTATCACTTCTAGCTGACCCTTCTTGACTTTACCGGTGTTTGTCGTACCTTTCATGTCCGTGCATTATCAATGGTGTCCCAATAGAAAAAAAAAGAGATACCCAATATATGTCGGTCCCATAGTAAAACTATGGGTGCCCAACATAGAAATCGGCCGCCCATCCCCTCTCCGTAAGGCTGCTTCGGGTACGGGTAACCATTGACCACCATTGTTGCAAGACATATACGTCGACAAGCAACATGCCGTAAAGACGTCGAAGAAGACCGGCATGAGGATGGGCCTCGACGTGGTGCTCGTGACCGGGGATTCGGCTGGCTGCCACACTAAACTCGACAAAGGCGATGGTTTCGTTTTTTAGAGCCTTCCGTGATAAAGGTATGACTGAATTATTTTGTGATTTTGTTCTCAAGTGCGAATAAAATTTTGTGAAAAGCAGGTCTTAAATAGAGAATCTAATTAAATGGCATCATTGAGTATCGGTTTGTGTAATTTTTTGAGCTTTAGGTTCTTTCGCAAAACATAAAGTGGGTGTGATTAGAACCCATTTGGAGTGATTTTGAGTTTCCGACCATTTCAGCCCGTTTGACTAATTTATTGACCGGTCGCCGCACTTCACAAGTTTGTACACTATAAATGGTTCCCATCACTACATCTGTAATTATTTTGCAAAAAGTACTCCTCAATTATAAAAATATTTTAGATTTGTCTAAATCTGGAAATTTCCAAACTATAAATTTGCCTAAATTTAAGACATAGTAGTATTACTACATCACGGTTTGCTGACATGAGGCCCCACCTTCGAGAGGAATCCTGCCGGTCCTAGGCTTCCGCATCCTGGTCTGCCCTCTCGGCCATCGGCACCTCTCTGCTTCCACCGTGGGGAATTTTATTTTTTGCCCCTATTTACTTGGTATCTCTACAATTTGCCCTCAATTAGTTTGAACTCTCCTTTTTGCCACGCTTTAGTTTGGTAACTATATTATTTGCCCTTTTCACCTAGTTTGTTTTGTTTAGAGGATTCAATGAAAAGCCTGAGGACTGAATTGCCCCTGGATACACACCGGACAGAAATCAAGTCACGGAGAAGAAGCGCGTCACGGAGAAGAAGCGCAGCTAGCTCCATGGCAGATTGAACTGAAAATTTCCCAGATTTCAGAAGCACCGTTCTCTCAAACCAACCGTCCGAATGGATTGAAAATTTCCCAGATTACTTACATACATGTAATTGAATTGCTTGAATTTTTTCAATTTTTTCTGAACACTTTGAATTTTTTGTCAAAATTTGAAAGTGAACATTAAAATCGATCGTTCTCTCAAACCACTCATTGAAATGGAATGAAACTTTCACAGATCAGTCACATAGAAATGTTCAATTTTATGCATTTTTTACAGAATATTCTGGGCAAGTGAATTTGAAGTACATTTGGACCATTCGGAGACACTACATGTGACAGTTTGCACATTATGCAAATCAAAAGTAGTAAATAACATAGAGGAAATAGCAGGATGTTAGTAGTTCAAAGTATTACATCCCAAAGTTGGCATATTACAACACAAAATATCGACATAAAGGTCTAGCATATTACTACACAAAAGACAGAGATACATGACTAAGCCATTTTCTTTCTCTTTGGGGTTAACTTTCTAGCTTTTGGGGTTGAATACATGTCAACGCCCATCATCATTGTGCCCAAAGTAGGCGCAGCTAGCTGAGACGGCTCCTCGGCCAAGGCAATAGCCAACCTGCGCCTTGTGATAGGACTGGGGCTGCCTTGAAGACTTGAAGGAATGGTCATCGTCATTGGGTCCATGGTTGATGCAGCTACCTGGGACTGTTGCAACGCCTCCTCTTCTGCCAATGCAATAGCCAACCTCCTCCTTGTGATAGGACTGGGACTACCTTGCAAACTTGCGGGAATGGTGATCATTTGCCTATTAGGAGTGTTTTCAACATTTTGAGGATCATGAGTGTCCTCATCATCACTTGGATATCTTCTTGCCCTTTTCTTTCGTTTCCTGTACACAAAGCAAGTGAATGCAGAATTAGTATACAAGAAACAACAACCAAAGGAAAAGACACCAATGAATTACCTTGGTTTGGGACCATTCAAATGGCATGTAGATTGCCTGTGGCCTAATTCGTTGCATCGTTTGCACCTGTTTTGGCTGCCTAAGCGCTTAGGCTCTTTCTTCTTCTTAGGCCCGCCGTCTCCACCCTCGAGGAACCCCTTAAACCTTAATTTTCTAGGCCTACCACTACCTCTAGGCTTGTCAATTGGAGCCTGCATATCAAAGTCCATGTCAACATGAGGCCATTGAGACCTATCTGTCAATGGCTCAATCTCTCCTGCATAAGCTGCCCTAAACATGTCCAGCGAGAAGTAATTGTCAACATAGTCTTCCCAATTGGGGTTCCTTGCACATATCAAGAATCCAAGCCTTTACATGCATCTGTACATATAGCTAGAGGGGAAACTGGGCCTAATGCTTTGCTGAGTTGTGACATGAACCATGTCCAATTTTCTTCAGTTTCAGAATCGATGAATGCAATTGCTACAGGGAACATCCAATTATGACCATCTAATGCTGTACAAGAAGCTAGGTGACCTCTCCACCTTCCGTTGAGGGCGGTTGAGTCTATGCTAAGATAAGGTCTACAGCCAGCGAGAAAGCCATCAATGCAAGGCTTAAGAGCCATAAAGAATCGGTTGAAATGAATTTTACCGTCAACTTTCTTCACATCCACCTCTACAATGCTGCCTGGGGATCTCAACTCAACTTCTGCTTTGAAGTTAAACAAATACTGAAAACTCTGCTTCATGCTACCATAAATCTCCCTCTCTGCTCTTTCTTTCCCCTTCCACACGGTTTGATACTCAAGTGTCAAGCCATACCTTTCTTCTAGCTTCTCTTGCAACTCCTTGCACCCAATGGTAGGTTCATTCTGAAGTATGCTAATTGCCTTGCTTGCTACCCATCCTTGAGTTGCCATGATGCTTGTGACCTTACTGGTAGAAGAGCACTTGTGTTTCAAAGATATCTTGGTAATCTGTATACAAAACATGAAACCCATTAAAATGTGTGCCATAAAAGGTATGCAAAACAGAACAAAAATATGGTTCACATATCAGATTTCATAGATACATGTTAGCAATAATATTTCACCCTTATGGTCTTCCCATCGGCTCGGAGACGAGCTGTTATCCTCCATGGGCAACCTTCGGCCATGCATTGCCCAAGATATCTTGTTTTGTCACTTTTAGAACCCCAAATTTCGATCTCTTTTTTAATAGCATATTGTTTGATAGCCATCCTGAAATCTTCCATCGAAGGAAACAAAGCACCCAAGTACATCGAAGGGTTCTCTTTGTCATAGAATATCTCCTCTTCTACCGGTACTCTATCATCAACAGGTATGGCTGCATCAATAAAGAGCTGCCGATCCTCTTCATCTGTCATGTACACGGTTTCAGAGGGTGGAGGAGGAGGTGGTTCAGGCAGCTCAGCATCATCCTCGATACCAAGCATATTACACATATTATCTTCGGATATGGGAATATCAACATTATCTTCTTCAGGAGGAGCTATCTCAATGAGGCTCCAATCAATAGGTGCTTCTAAACCAAACACCATAGATGACACACGCATATCATTGCTGTCATTCACTTGGCAACAAGTTTCTGATTGCTCAGCGGGTTGCATCTCATCTTCAATGGAAGAGAATTCTGCATCGTCAACACGGTATTGACTACCCATTGTCCTCCCCATCTCATAAGCAGACAATGGGACATTGTCCACAACTACAGATGAGGTAGCACTGCAATCCACAGAATTTGGAGTTGTCTCTTTAGTAGATTTTTTGGGGGCTGGTGGCTTTTTTGGAGCACGTGGCTTTTTAGGAGCGCGTGGCTTTTTGGGAGCGGGTGTTTTTTTTGGAGCTCTCTTCCTGCCAGCTTTCTTTGCATTAGTTTTCTCCAATGTAATTACCTCACCATACATAAACGAAACTTTGTTCTCAAAGTCTCTATAATTTCCTACAAGATGCATTATAAGCTCTTCGCCACAAAGAATTGGTTCGATGGTCATTGTATTCTTGTCATGTGCAGAAAGGTGCACCACCTGGCCTGGCCCCATTTGGATATGTTCCGCCAATATTTCATGGAACTTAGCAAATGTAAGCCCGCCAATGTCAATTTGGAACACAACATCGTGCTTTTCCACCGCTTCCTGCCTACCATCTTCGAACTGTGCCACATAAGGATCTACCCTAACAGTTATTGTATAAACACACGGATCCCTACTCAAAAATGAGCAAAGTTTGAAAATTTTGGGTTAGTTTCATAATTTTAGCTTGTACAACAGGGCATAGAAATATCTTCACCTTTGCGGTGCTGCAATCACAGGGTCGACGGGACCAATGCCGTCGCCCCCGTCCACATCAGTCATAATGAACAATTATCGGCAGAAAATCATCCAAAATCCATCATCTGCATCAACTACAAAATGACAGATAGTTAGGGCATCCAAACAGCTACAGGAGCAGAGACTAGCGACGAACCGAAACAAGAGAACGGAGCAGCGAGCAGCAGCTCGTCGCCGACAGCCGAAGCCCCAAAATCCTAACCCTAGGTCGCCTTTCTTCTGTGGAATTCGCAGAGAGGGACAGGGAGATGAGAGTACCTACCTTCGCGAGGGAGAGCTCGCCCTTTTCCGTTGATTTCTGCCGGCGGCCGGAGCTGCGTGAAGACTACCGCCGCCGCCGCCGTCGCCAAGTTGGTTCCTGAGACCGGCTCTGTTCTTCGCTCAGTTCCAAGGACGGGAGAAAGAATGGCACGGACTGGATTCTCAACTCATCTCAACTTTGATCGATCTAGTACTAGGGGTATTTTCGTCATAGCTTGTGGGGCCAGCCTGTTAGAGGGCAAATAATATGGTTACCAAACTAAAGCGTGGCAAAAAGGAAAGCTCAAACTAATTGAGGGCAAATTGTAGATGTACCAAGTAAATAGGGGCAAAAAATAAAATTCCCCTTCCACCGTAGCCTTCAGCACCTTCTTCGTCTAGGGTTAGGTTAAAGCAAGACCACCTCTCCGGGCTTCTAGAACCTTCCGGAAGGAGGGGCGCGATGTGGCACGAGGCACGGCGGTCGGAGAAGAAGGTCCATGAGCTCATGGACGCCGCGCGCCGCCGGGCGCAGCGGCGCGCCGCCTACCTCGCCCGCCGCCGCGGCGACCCGCACCAGTCCCTCCAGGTCTCCGGCGCGCGCTGCCGCGTCCACCGCGACGACGCGCTCTACCAGGCCACCGAGGACCAGCAGGGATTGTGCGTGCCTCCCTCCGCTCTCTCACCACCCTCACTTTGTCTCTCCAGTTGATCTCATGTGATTGGCTGTGCTGTGTTGCTTGCTTGTCGTGGCAGAAGTGTGCTGAATTTTCTCAAATTAGCTGGCAGTCTGATGGATTGGCTGTGCGCTATCGATGCAGAATACGTTTCCTGATGTTGTGCCACCAGTAGATTCCTCTGACAAGTGCTAGAAGTAAACTAGTAACAACAGCCAGTGATTCATCAATTAGCTAGGTTGCATCTCCTGCGGCACCTCTCATTCTATCGACGACTGGATTTTGTTTCCAATTTCAAGCCATATGCTTTGTTTGTGATCATGCTAAATGTACTGTGGTACTTGCTAGGGGCTTGATGGTGTGGTGTAGTTGATGAAATGTGTTTTTTTTGTTTCCATAGTGGGTTAGATTCAGCCATGTGTCAATGGATAGATTGATTAGTTCCTTGCTGTGAATATTAGTTGCTTTACTACGATTTGCTCGTGTGGATGTTTAATTTGAGCCATGTGCTGCAAAAGGCCAGGAATTATGTTTTTCACATGCTGGTTAGACTGAATTAAAGTTTAAACATCAATGTTGGAGCTTACGTATTGTTCCTGGTTGCTCTAGTAATTAGCTACAGAAGCAAGTTCATTACTAGCAAAACTGCAAAAGTATCATTTCTCGAAGCATTTCATTTGGTTTTATATGAAACTTTATCCACTGCTATCACACCAATATTATTTGTTCATCGAAATGAACTTAAATATATGCAGCGTTAAAGCATTCACCAGGATCTCTATTGTGAAGATATATCTGTTTGTGCCTGAACCAAACATAGCAGCTTCTAGGGTTGCAGGAGTGCTCCAAGTGTATATGATTCTGAGTTCTTATATCTGTCTAATGTGTTAAATGACCCTAAACAACTCATCTGACATGTGATGGAGTGCTAGCAAAGTAGGTTCATTTCGAATTTTGTTTAGCATACTGCAATAACACAGGCTAAGTTTTGAATATATGTCAATCAAAAACAGTTATGTTTCTGCTCTCTTCCTGTTTGTCTAGAAAGAAAAAAAGCATTGCAATTTTGATTTAATGGTACTACTCACGTACCCAACTTATTGTATTGCAGGATACCATGGAATGGGAAACAAGATGTTTTGATTGACAGGTATGTGTCATCTGTGAGCTGTTAAACCATGTTATGAGGAACAAAGCTGATCTCCATTCTATCGATGTGCAGATTTGATGGCCGTGCACTACTGGATTTCATCCGTGACCCTAGCTCTCGGCCTTTTCGAGCTCAGGAAAAATCTGAAGAAGATGAAGAGTTAGAGGAATTTGTTAATTTTGAACGTTACCGGGACTTGATTAAGCATCGTCGCAGAGGATGTCGGTACCTTTTTGGTTTCTTTGTTTGTTGCCATTGTTATAGGATTTGCTATCCTTCTTCCATTTGCCTACTTATATGTTCATCCTTATGTACTTCAGTTTTTTTGTATTTGGGAGAGGATCCCACTTTTCTATTGCTCTGGTCATTTTGCTTCCCAATGTTAGTTACCCAAACGGATTTTTCCTTTTTTCCTCTGCAGTTTCTGACGAGGCAGGTTTGCAACATGTTGCACAAGAGTTGGAAGCAAAAGCTATTCTTCCTTTTAGCTTTGAGAAGTAAGCCTACTATTCCACTTTTTATCTGTTGGTTACTTAAATGAATATCTTATGTGATGCTCAAAGGAGTTGAAGTGGAGTGCTTTCTGTGCTATACCAAATTAAACATGGATAAATAAATGATACAACACGTGTGGTTATTTATTATTAATGGGTGACCCAGATGGCCAAAGTCATCTCCAAACTCATCACTCCCGACTCTAAATATGTGCATTTTTTTTTTTTGTCGTGCATAGAAGCACTAAATTATTTAATCTATAACTTATTACAAATTTGCGGAATGAGCCAGCTATGTTGCCTCTGTTGCAAGTTTACATAGGTTTATAATAGTTATTTATCCAAAAAGGATAAATATAATCAAATTTATTAGCCTATTGTTCATATATAGATCAAACGTTCATCAAGTTAGCATGTAATACAAGCTAAAAAGCTGGCCATTTGGTAGACCAGCCACATGAACAAGATTATTAATGGAAAGACTATCTGTAACGTTTTCCATTGCGCTGAAGTAAACCAGAGTTATCTATCAACGTGTACAATGTGAATGAACATAACTGAAGGCACTAATGTTTGTTTTTAGAGAAAATTATTTAAAATTACATATAACAGCAATACTTTCTCAACTAAATATTCTACATGCCAGATTTTATAGAAAACTGTTCTGCGAGTTGAAAATTTCAGTTCGAGTTTTGTTTCCCTTACAATTTGTTTTCTGTTATATACGTAACAGGTGTGAAAGTTACCCATGTTTTTACTATTTGGTGTAATTAGCATTGTTGGCATGATGGAAATATATCTAGATTAGTTAGGCAATTATATTTATTAGGCCTGCCAGTTTCTTTCATTGGTCCAGTTTTCTGAGTTATTTTTCTTTTTTTCTGCAGGCCTCAATCCTCGCAGACTCCAGCTAGCAAAGGTTCCTATTCGCAGGTTGGATACTCATATAAAGGGGACGGAGATGAAGATTCTGATGATCTAGACAGTGACAATGAAGATGAAGAGGAAGAAGATGATGATGGCAAGGACTTCAGTAGTGATGATAGCAGTGATGAGCGAATGGAAAATTTAGCTAAGGAATTTGGCGTGAAAAGATATAACTGGCTTGTTTACATGGACAAAAAGGTTAAAGAAGAAGAGAAGCGGCAGAAGGAAATTATTAAAGGCGATCCATCCATCGTTAGTACCTCAATAGCTTCAGATAAGTGTCTCTTTATTTGCCTCTTGTAAGAACTAACATAAGAAAGTATGCAGAAAAAGTTGAGTCGACGAGAAAGAAGGAAGGCTTCTCAATCTGAGAGGGAAAGAGAGAGGGAGGCAGTACGTTCTGTTGGAAGGCTATCTTATCATGACCCTTATAGGTAAAAGCAGCTATGAGCTTTTGAATGAGTAAAAAGAGAACTGTGTGGCAGTTGTATTTTGACTACCATGTTTAAGTGCTCTAACATCATATATATTATAATCAAGGGAACAAAGGAGAAGCCCATCATATGAAGCATATTCAAGGGGCAGAAGGTATGCTACTATGCCTTGTGTTGACTGGAACAATTTGCTTGCGAAGTTCTTTGCTTTGCTTGACCTGCATAGTATTTCATTTGACAGATCAAGGTCACGATCAAGATCTCGTTCACCTTCATATTCTAGACGTCATGCCCGTGGTTCACATGCTGAAAGTAACCATCGAAGCAAGGCGAAGCCTCCAAGAGTTGAATACATTACTGAATTTGGAGGTTCAGAAGACACCAGTGACCTGAAAGTTACAGGGATCTCTCCGCCTTCGTCTCCAAAACGAGTTGGCATACCTAACCGGTCGGGGAACTTGAACTTTAATATTTGCAATAAGATACATTGGGGTGTCGTTTATCCACTGCAGCTTACTGGCAGGGGCTTGTTATCGTAAAACTTATATGTGTCAGAATTAGGATAGGTGAAGACAAGGTTTCAATGGTATTGCTATGGCATAAAATGATGATTGATTGGTAGATAGACATGTGGAAGAGACTGTATTATGTTGTTTACTTGAAAGGAATAAGATATAGTGTACATACACCTACTATCAGCTATGGAGCTTCTGACCTAAGTTCTTTGCTCCTACTTTTTCTTTTCTTTTCTATAACAGTCCTTCATTCTTGCAGGTCATCAGGTGTCCAAATTCTGGAGGCACTTCACAGTGATCCTGCATCTTCTTTGTCTGTGGAACAGGAAAAAAGTGCTAAAATTTTGAAACCACCTATCAGGTTTGTCAACATGGTTACAACGTTATGAAGAGAGCAGCTGTATGTGCAACCAAGCTGCTTGTGATTGTGTATTTGCCTAGAAGCCTTTACATCATTTTCGCAGTCATTATACACTACCTAACCTTCAGCATATATATGGTACCAGTATAGTCGTGTCTATGTTCAGTCTTAACTGGCAAGTACTAATCTTTGGTGTATTTCTGGTTGACAGCGCACCATCAGCACTAGCGAAACTAAAGGGCGCTTCTGGAGGAGTTGGTAAAACTCCCCAGGCTGAAAAGAAAGAAACACCACAAGAACGTCTTAAAAGGATAATGAGCAAACAGCTTAACAAGCAAAGTATGCCACGTTTTTTCGTTCTTATCTGCATTAGTAATTTTGCGCAATGCTAATCATGTATCTTCATATGTACTTTATTCTAAGCTTTTGTTTGTCTCTACAGTTAAGAAAGATACTGCTGCGGAGACTGCAAAGAAACGAGAACAGGAGCGACAAAGGCAGGAAAAACTTGCAGAAGTGGGCCGATACAGGCACCGTAGCAGGAGTAGAAGTCTTAGTCGTTCTCCACCAAGGTACCTGATTCAATCACTGTCGCCTTAAGTTTGTGGGTTAGTCGAGGACCGTAATAGAAACTTGCTGCATTTTCTTTGTAATGCAAACAGTTGCATCATTGTTGATTTTGCCCAGAAAATATGTTTTGATATTAAACTTTACTAGCAAACTATGTTTTCTCAGCTTGCCATGATTTTGTCGAGAACGCCAGATGTTTACTATTCCAATATGCCATGTTTAGTAAGTATGATGGTTTCATGTGCAGAAAGCGACACTATAGCAGAAGCCGTAGCAGGAGCAGGAGCCCAAGAAGACACCGTTCACCCTCGAGTTCGCCCTCTCGCTCTCCAAGGTAATATATGGTAGATATGTTTGTTCAAGCAGATTTTAGGATGTATACCATCTGAAGAGCGGTCACACTGCAGGTACAGAAGCAGATCAAGACACTAAAAGTATCCCAGCCAGCTCCGTGGTTGTCTTCGGTGCTTGGTGCTTCTGTTTTATTCACTTTGGCTTTAAATTCATGTACCGATCAGCCAAGGCCATGGATCCCAACATTGTTGGTAACGTGTAGAACTACTGTATCTTTGGGATTATCATATTATCAGCAAATGGAAGGCCATGTTATGGTCTAAAGAGGAGGGTGGTCCGCTTGGCTGAATTTTGTATTACATGGGAAGTACTGTTGACAGATTATGTACTACCAGTTGCAGTAGTGTATTTGGCTCGGAGTGAAATAGTTTTCCTGAACGGTCTTGTGCACGTGAGGGGTGAGGGCTTCAACAGTTCAACGGCATCCTCACGTGAATGCCGGCTCCACGTCCTTCTGCACGTGAGGTTGCACGTGAGAGTTAAAACGGCTTCTTGTGTTTTGGTAGCAAGTGCACAACCTGACACCTAATCGATTCTAAAAAAAAACAACATAAATAGGTCTTTTAATACGACTAGGAAGGATTTAGATGGAAAATGATTTGAAAGAGAAATTTTCTATATTGAAATCTTTTTGAATTGTATTCTCTGAGGTTGCAAGTTGCAAGTTGCAACCTGCTGAATGCTATGCCATCGCATCGCAGTGAGGTTGAGAGGGACTAGATCTGGAGACTGGAGTTGCTCTGTTAAAAGAAAAAAAACCTTGTGCACTTGTGCTGGAGAAGGACTTTGGTGAATTCATCACCGCGATTAGTCATCGAGAGCATGACCCGGTGTATGGTAGATGGTAGAGATGTAGTACTGGTGAGTGGTGACCAATAGAGATGTACTGGTGACCAATGCGGTCGGGAGCTAAAATTTGATGTCTGGCTGGTAACTTCTCTTCAATTGTAGCCAATGTAATTGGCGAAGATTGTGACACATTATCCGATTAATATACCCTCTCCACGTGAATAAATTCTTGTGACAATCTATTCATGCCTTTTCGTTCTCATAGTACACAAGCACGCTGAGCTGAAAGCCTGAAACTCGGCACGTCCTGTCATCAAGCTAGCATGCTGCTATCTGTTGGGTAATCGGGTTCATCGCCTTTAGTTGATTCCTTGAAAAAATTTAAGGTCAAGCACTTCTTTTCTCAAGGACGTGCAGCTTTACGACCCTGAGTCGATCATATACGGAGCGACGTCGCGGACTTTGATGGAGTGGCTAATCAGATGGAACCTTTCAAATCAAATCGGGGCACGAACTCGACAAATAGGAGTAGTACAGTACATGACATTTTCTGTCTTTTCTCTCTCACCCTTTTCCCGGCGTGCTTAAGATGCTTTTGGACTTCTGGCGCCTGAATCCAAAAAGGTCTCGTGCATGTACACAGGCATGCACTCTTGTACGGGTTACAAGTGGATCTTATTTTAGGTCGAGTGTGGTTAAATCGGAATTAGGGCATGCCAATGCCAAGCTCAATACGGTTTTCATGTTAATACAAAATTCAGCCACACTCGTCATTACCGTGCTGATCATAGGTCATAGTTTTTTACACAAGATGGTCGATGTCGTCGATCCAAGTCACGAATCACCAATCCAAAACCTCATCGTCACTTGGACTTGGACCACAATTACCATTTTCAGATCTCGGCTTCCATGTCATTCTCCGCGGCTAACTTTGCTATGAATGTGTTATAAATATAGTCCCTAGAATTTACTTACTCTCTCTAATTCATACTCCCTACGTTCCTTTCTAGAGTGCCTATAGATTTTTGGCACGGAAATTAGCGCAAGAGTATTTTTTACACAAAACCCCCTGACTGAACGATTTGAGATCATAATAAAATTAGGGAAATCGATAACTTCCTAACTTACCATAACAAATCCCACAAATCTGTCTGGTTGACTATCCATATATGTGCAGCCATATTTAATTAAGGAAAGAAAAATATTGCTTCCTAAATCTAAGCAATCCTTGGGGCCATGCATTAGGAATCTCAATTAATTATTTCCTATTTTGTATGGATTTTTTTTCATGCATGTCGTGTGGGAGTTAACCGGTGGAGGGGGCAATTGAAAAAAAGCCAAGCTACAGCCTTATATTGTGAAACAAATGCCAAAAATCTATAGGCACTATAGAAAGGAACGGAAGGAGTATTATTTATCACTGATATAAATATATCTAGAATTAAAATTTGTTTAAATACATCTATATTCGAGACAATTAAAATGCATGGAAGATGTGTCCACATGCGAAAACGGACTAGAACCAAATTCCTTGGCTTCAGAACCCAAGAGAAAAGAAAGAGTGGTGGCTCTGAGGAAGGTAGACTCAAAGCACGAGGGAAACATGGGCGTGCACGGACGGTACGAGTGGAGTTTGAAGCTGAGGCCTTTGTCTCCACGTCGTCCGTCTCCCTCCTAGTATCACTCTCCCTCTGAGGTTGGGAGCTGGGACCGTTGATCTCAAGAGGAGTGGTCCCGGGACATCGACACGTCGGGAGAATCATCGGCTCATTATCACTTCATTTTCTACACTTGTGTAGAGCTCCAAAATCTCGCTGACTTGGTTTTGATGAAGACAAGGTTGTCCTGGCAAGACATTCCGGCACTTCTTTAATTCGCAGAGAAACAACACCCAAAAGTTTGGACAGCCATCGGACAATTTGCACTTGTTTTTTCTTTTTACACTTGTTCTTGACCCGAAACACACAAATTTAAGCGGCCCAGTTTATCCACCGACCAAGAACCTGTATAAATTCGCGTTTCGCGGTGCTTCGAACTGTGGGGAGAAAGAGAAAGCCCCCGGGCAACCACATTTAGGCGGCAATTTTGAAAAATCTGACTCTTGTATGAAAGTTTAAAACTTCTTTAAACTTAGCAAGTTCTAACTCATTTTGGTACCTCCAAATTCTCTAGCGGTGTAGTTAGACGTTGTACCTCGAGAGGCTCTACCGGTAGCCTTGTACGTGGTACCTCGACAGGGTGAGCGTTTGGCGATAAAAAAGGGTTAGATCTAACTAAAGTTTTGAAGAAATATATATTTCGAGGCTTGCTTCGGTGTCCCCCCTCATCAAAACTTGAAGGGGTAAGTTTTCCCTAGTGCATTCTTCTTTTAGCCCGCAAAAAGTTCATATCGAGCCATATATATACCCTCATATATATATACTAGATGTATTTCATGTTCCTACCAGCCGATGTGGTCGACGGAATATTTTACCCACGGACATTTCGGTTTTTAGCGTACACCTTATCCGCGCAGCTGACTACTGAACAATATAGACTTAAACGGCTACCGTAGGGCTTGTAGTTATGTCTTTTTACATTTTTAACCATTACACCCCTGGTTACGAAGAGGTACATGGCCATTCATGTATTTCAGTTCACCAAGTTGCTCACGGTGTAGGATCATAGGAAGTTAGGACTAGTTCGATAAGTGAGATCTCACTTCCACATGCCGACTTTCGACTATAGACTCTTATTTTTGTTGAATAAATAGGATAATGAAAATTCAAATTTATTAAAAGTACAATAAGTACTTCGCCCGGATCGGTTTAACATGTTAGATGTATATATCTGTATATTGTAGTTTCCCCATATGTTAGGGGGCTTTCTGCATATGTGCACCTATACATGTACTATATATTGTGGCCTTTGGCCCCCTGGTAATACAACAAGCATATTGCCCTAACATGATATCAGAGCAAAAATTGGTCCTCCTCCTCTAGTCCGTACGGCCGACGTTCAAGCTTGTTCCGGCCGATCCAGTTTCTCTCTCCGCGCCGATCTCTCCCCTGCTCATCTGCCCGACGCCCCGGCCGATCTCCGCTCCGCCCGATTCGCCCGCGTGAGGCCGCCCGCCTGCTCCCGATCTGATGGCGTGTATTTCACACGTTCGTTGGGCAACCCCAAGAGGAAGGTATGATGCGCACAGCAGCAAGTTTTCCCTCAGAAAGAAACCAAGGTTTATCGAACCAGGAGGAGCCAAGAAGCACGTTGAAGGTTGATGGCGGCGGGATGTAGTGCGGCGCAACACCAGGGATTCCGGCGCCAACGTGGAACCTGCACAACACAAGCAAAGTACTTTGCCCCAACGAAACAGTGAGGTTGTCAATCTCACCGGCTTGCTGTAACAAAGAGTTAACCGTATTGTGTGGAAGATGATTGTTTGCAGAAAACAGTAGAACAAGTATTGCAGTAGATTGTATTTCAGTAAAAAGAATTGGACCGGGGTCCACAGTTCACTAGAGGTGTCTCTCCCATAAGACGAACAGCATGTTGGGTGAACAAATTACAGTTGGGCAATTGACAAATAAAGAGAGCATGACCATGCACATACATATCATGATGAGTATAGTGAGATTTAATTGGGCATTACGACAAAGTACATAGACCGCCATCCAACTGCATCTATGCCTAAAAAGTCCACCTTCAAAGTTATCATCCTAACCCCTTCCAAAGATTAAGTTGCTAACAACAGACAATTGCATTAAGTATGGTGCGTAATGTAATCAACAACTACATCCTTAGACATAGCACTAATGTTTTATCCCTAGTGGCAACAGCACAACACAACCTTAGAACTTTCTCACATCGTCCTGTGTGTCAATGCAGTGCATGAACCCACTATCGAGCATAAGTACTCCCTCTTGGAGTTACAAGCATCTACTTGGCCAGAGCATCTACTAGTAACGGAGAGCATGCAAGATCATAAACAACACATAGATATAACTTTGATAATCAACATAACAAGTATTCTCTATTCATCGGATCCCAACAAACGCAACATATAGAATTACAGATAGATGATCTTGATCATGTTAGGCAGCTCACAAGATCCGACAATGAAGCACAATGGGGAGAAGACAACCATCTAGCTACTGCTATGGAACCATAGTCCAGGGGTAGACTACTCACACATCACTCCGGAGGCGACCATGGCGGCGTAGAGTCCTCCGGGAGATGAATCCCCTCTCCGGCAGGTGCGGAGGCGATCTCCGGATCCCCGAGATGGGATCGGCGGCGGCGGCGTCTCGTAAGGTTTTCCGTATCGTGGCTCTCGGCACCGGGGGTTTCGCGACGGAGGCTTTAAGTAGGCGGAAGGGCAGGTCAGGAGGCGGCACGAGGGCCCCACACCACGTGGCCGCGCGGCCAAGGGGGCCGCGCCGCCCTAGGGTGTGGCCACCTCGTGGCCCCACTTCGTCTCCTCTTCGGACTTCTGGAAGCTTCGTGGCAAAATAGGACCCTGGGCGTTGATTTCGTCCAATTCCGAGAATATTTCGTTACTAGGATTTCTGAAACCAAAAACAGCAGAAAACAACAACTGGCACTTCGGCATCTTGTTAATAGGTTAGTTCCAGAAAATGCACGAATATGACATAAAGTGTGCATAAAACATGTAGATAACATCAATAATGTGGCATGGAACATAAGAAATTATCGATACGTCGGAGACGTATCAGCATCCCCAAGCTTAGTTCTGCTCGTCCCGAGCAGGTAAAACGATAACACAGATAATTTCTGGAGTGACATGCCATCATAACCTTGATCATACTATTTGTAAAGCATATGTAGTGAATGCAGCGATCAAAACAATGTATATGACATGAGTAAACAAGTGAATCATATAGCAAAGACTTTTCATGAATAGCACTTCAAGACAAGCATCAATAAGTCTTGCATAAGAGTTAACTCATAAAGCAATAATTCAAAGTAAAGGCATTGAAGCAACACAAAGGAAGATTAAGTTTCAGCGGTTGCTTTCAACTTATAACATGTATATCTCATGGATATTGTCAACATAGAGTAATATAGTAAGTGCAATATGCAAGTATGTAGGAATCAATGCACAGTTCACACAAGTGTTTGCTTCTTGAGGTGGAGAGAAATAGGTGAACTGACTCAACATTGAAGGTAAAAGAATGGTCCTCCATAGAGGAAAAACATCGATTGCTATATTTGTGCTAGAGCTTTGATTTTGAAAACATGAAACAATTTTGTCAACGGTAGTAATAAAGCATATGTATCATGTAAATTATATCTTACAAGTTGCAAGCCTCATGCATAGTATACTAATAGTGCCCGCACCTTGTCCTAATTAGCTTGGACTACCGGATCATCACAATGCACATGTTTTAACCAAGTGTCACAAAGGGGTACCTCTATGCCGCCTGTACAAAGGTCTAAGGAGAAAGCTCGCATTGGATTTCTCGCTATTGATTATTCTCAACTTAGACATCCATACCGGGACAACATAGACAACAGATAATGGACTCCTCTTTTATGCATAAGCATGTAACAACAATTAATAATTTTCTCATTTGAGATTGAGGATATATGTCCAAAACTGAAACTTCCACCATGGATCATGGCTTTAGTTAGCGGCCCAATGTTCTTCTCTAACAATATGCATGCTTAACCATAAGGTGGTAGATCGCTCTTACTTCAGACAAGACGAACATGCATAGCAACTCACATGAAATTCAACAAAGAGTAGTTGATGGCATCCCCAGTGAACATGGTTATCGCACAACAAGCAACTTAATAAGAGATAAAGTGCATAATTACATATTCAATACCACAATAGTTTTTAAGCTATTTGTCCCATGAGCTATATATTGCAAAGGTGAATGATGGAATTTTAAAGGTAGCACTCAAGCAATTTACTTTGGAATGGCGGAAAATACCATGTAGTAGGTAGGTATGGTGGACACAAATTGGCATAGTGGTTGGCTCAAGTATTTTGGATGCATGAGAAGTATTCCCTCTCGATACAAGGTTTAGGCTAGCAAGGCTTATTTGAAACAAACACAAGGATGAACCGGTGTAGCAAAACTCACATAAAAGACATATTGAAAACATTATAAGACTCTACACCGTCTTCCTTGTTGTTCAAACTCAATACTAGAAATTATCTAGACCTTAGAGAGACCAAATATGCAAACCAAATTTTAGCATGCTCTATGTATTTCTTCATTAATGGGTGCAAAGTATATGATGCAAGAGCTTAAACATGAGCACAACAATTGCCAAGTATCACATTACCCAAGACATTTATAGCCATTACTACATGTATCATTTTCCAATTCCAACCATATAACAATTTAACGAAGAAGAAACTTCGCCATGAATACTATGAGTAGAAACTAAGGACATACTTGTCCATATGCTACAGCGGAGCGTGTCTCTCTCCCATACAATGTGAATGCTAGGATCCATTTTATTCAAACAAAACAAAAAACAAAAACAAACCGACGCTCCAAGCAAAGCACATAAGATGTGATGGAATAAAAATATAGTTTCAGGGGAGGAACCTGATAATGTTGTCGATGAAGAAGGGGATGCCTTGGGCATCCCCAAGCTTAGACGCTTGAGTCTTCTTAGAATATGCAGGGGTGAACCACCGGGGCATCCCCAAGCTTAGAGCTTTCACTCTCCTTGATCATGTTGCATCATACTCCTCTCTTGATCCTTGAAAACTTCCTCCACACCAAACTTAGAACAACTCATTAGAGGGTTAGCGACAATAAAAATTAACATGTTCAGAGGTGACACAATCATTCTTAACACTTCTGGACATTGCATAAAGCTACTGGACATTAATGGATCAAAAAAATTCATCCAACATAGCAAAAGAGGCAATGCGAAATAAAAGGCAGAATCTGTCAAAACAGAACAGTTCGTATTGACGAATTTTATCGAGGCACCAGACTTGCTCAAATGAAAATGCTCAAATTGAATGAAAGTTGCGTACATATCTGAGGATCACTCACGTAAATTGGCATAATTTTCTGAGTTACCTACAGGGAAAACAGCCCAGATTCGTGACAGCAAAGAAATCTGTTTCTGCGCAGTAATCCAAAGCTAGTATGAACTTTTCTATCAACGACTTTACTTGGCACAACAAAACACTAAACTAAGATAAGGAGAGGTTGCTACAGTAGTAAACAACTTCCAAGACACAAAATAAAAACAAAGTACTGTAGGTAAAAACCATGGGTTGTCTCCCATAAGCGCTTTTCTTTAACGTCTTTCAGCTAGGCGCAGAAAGTGTGTATCAAGTATTATCAAGAGACGAAGTGTCAACATCATAATTTGTTCTCATAATAGAATCAAAAGGTAACTTCATTCTCTTTCTAGGGAAGTGTTCCATACCTTTCTTGAGAGGAAATTGATATTTTATATTACCTTCCTTCATATCAATGATAGCACCAACAGTTCGAAGAAAAGGTCTTCCCAATATAATGGGACAAGATGCATTGCATTCAATATCCAAGACAACAAAATCAACGGGGACAAGGTTATTGTTAACGGTAATGTGAACATTATCAACTTTCCCCAAAGGTTTCTTTGTAGAATGATCAGCAAGATTAACATCCAAATAACAATTTTTCAGCGGTGGCAAGTCAAGCATATTATAAATTTTCTTAGGCATAACAGAAATACTTGCACCAAGATCACATAAGGCATTACAATCAAAATCTTTAACCTTCATCTTAATGATGGGCTCCCAACCATCCTCTTGCTTCTTAGGAATAGAAGCTTCGCGCTCTAGTTTCTCTTCTCTAGCTTTTATGAGAGCATTTGTAATATGTTGCGTGAAAGCCAAATTTATAGCACTAGCATTAGGACTTTTAGCAAGTTTTTGCAAGAACTTTATAACTTCAGAGATGTGGCAATCATCAAAATTCAAACCATTATAATCTAAAGCAATGGGATCATCATCCCCAATGTTGGAAAAAATTTCAGCAGCTTTATCACAAAGTGCAGTTTCAGTAGCTTTAGCGCTTTGTGCTTTCTCGCGCTTTGCATTAGAAGTGGAAACATTGCTAACACCAATTCTTTTATTATTAATAGTAGGAGGTGCAGCAACATGTGTAGCATTAGCATTACTAGTGGTGGTAATAGTCCAAACTTTAGCTACATTCTTCTCTTTAGCTAGTTTTTCATTTTCTTCTCTATCCCACCTAGCACGCAGTTCAGCCATTAATCTTATATTCTCATTAATTCTAACTTGGATGGCATTTGCTGTAGTAGTAATTTTATTATGATGATTTTCATTAGGCATAACTTTCGATTTCAAAAGATCAACATCAGCAGCAAGACTATCGACTTTAGAAGCAAGTATATCAATTTTCCCAAGCTTTTCTTCAACAGATTTGTTAAAAGCAGTTTGTGTACTAATAAATTCTTTAAGCATGGCTTCAAGTCCAGGGGGTGAACTCCTATTATTGTTGTAAGAATTCCCATAAGAATTACCATAGCTGTTGCCATTATTATAAGGATATGGCCTATAGTTGTTACTAGAATTGTTCCGGTAAGCATTGTTGTTGAAATTATTATTTTTAATAAAGTTTACATCAACATGTTCTTCTTGTGCAACCAATGAAGCTAACGGAACATTATTAGGATCAATATTAGTCCTATCATTCACAAGCATAGACATAATAGCATCAATCTTATCACTCAAGGAAGAGGTTTCTTCGACAGAATTTACCTTCTTACCTTGTGGAGCTCTTTCCGTGTGCCATTCAGAGTAGTTGATCATCATATTATCAAGAAGCTTTGTTGCTTCACCAAGAGTGATGGACATAAAGGTACCTCTAGCAGCTGAATCCAATAAATTCCGCGAAGAAAAATTTAGTCCTGCATAGAAGGTTTGGATGATCATCCAAGTAGTCAGTCCATGGGTTGGGCAATTTTTAACCAGAGATTTCATTCTTTCCCATGCTTGTGCAACATGTTCAGTATCTAATTGTTTAAAATTCATTATGCTACTCCTCAAAGATATAATTTTAGCAGGGGGATAATATCTACCAATAAAAGCATCCTTGCATTTTGTCCATGAATCAATACTATTCTTAGGCAGAGATAGCAACCAATCTTTAGCTCTTCCTCTTAATGAGAAAGGGAACAATTTTAATTTTATAATGTCACCATCTACATCCTTATACTTTTGCATTTCACATAGTTCAACAAAATTATTAAGATGGGCAGCAGCATCATCAGAACTAACACCAGAAAATTGCACCCGCATAACAAGATTCAGTAAAGCAGGTTTAATTTCAAAGAATTCTGCTGTAGTAGCAGGTGGAGCAATAGGTGTGCATAAGAAATCATTATTATTTGTGGTTGTGAAGTCACACAACTTAGTATTTTCAGGGGTAGCCATTTTAGCAACAGTAAATAAAGCAAACTAGATAAAGTAAATGCAAGTAACTAATTTTTTTGTGTTTTTGATACAGCAAACAAGATAGCAAATAAAGTAAAACTAGCAACTAATTTTTTTGTATTTTGATTTAGTGCAGCAAACAAAGTAGTAAATAAAACTAAGCAAGACAAAAACAAAGTAAAGAGATGTGGAGACTCCCCTTGCAGCGTGTCTTGATCTCCCCGGCAACGGCGCCAGAAAAAGAGCTTGATGGCGTGTATTTCACACGTTCGTTGGGCAACCCCAAGAGGAAGGTATGATGCGCACAGCAGCAAGTTTTCCCTCAGAAAGAAACCAAGGTTTATCGAACCAGGAGGAGCCAAGAAGCACGTTGAAGGTTGATGGCGGCGGGATGTAGTGCGGCGCAACACCAGGGATTCCGGCGCCAACGTGGAACCTGCACAACACAAGCAAAGTACTTTGCCCCAACGAAACAGTGAGGTTGTCAATCTCACCGGCTTGCTGTAACAAAGAGTTAACCGTATTGTGTGGAAGATGATTGTTTGCAGAAAACAGTAGAACAAGTATTGCAGTAGATTGTATTTCAGTAAAAAGAATTGGACCGGGGTCCACAGTTCACTAGAGGTGTCTCTCCCATAAGACGAACATCATGTTGGGTGAACAAATTACAGTTGGGCAATTGACAAATAAAGAGAGCATGACCATGCACATACATATCATGATGAGTATAGTGAGATTTAATTGGGCATTACGACAAAGTACATAGACCGCCATCCAACTGCATCTATGCCTAAAAAGTCTACCTTCAGGTTATCATCCGAACCCCTTCCAGTATTAAGTTGCTAACAACAGACAATTGCATTAAGTATGGTGCGTAATGTAATCAACAACTACATCCTTAGACATAGCACTAATGTTTTATCCCTAGTGGCAACAGCACAACACAACCTTAGAACTTTCTGTCACTGTCCCAGGTGTCAATGCAGGCATGAACCCACTATCGAGCATAAGTACTCCCTCTTGGAGTTACAAGCATCTACTTGGCCAGAGCATCTACTAGTAACGGAGAGCATGCAAGATCATAAACAACACATAGATATAACTTTGATAATCAACATAACAAGTATTCTCTATTCATCGGATCCCAACAAACGCAACATATAGAATTACAGATAGATGATCTTGATCATGTTAGGCAGCTCACAAGATCCGACAATGAAGCACAATGGGGAGACGACAACCATCTAGCTACTGCTATGGACCCATAGTCCAGGGGTAGACTACTCACACATCACTCCGGAGGCGACCATGGTGGCGTAGAGTCCTCCGGGAGATGAATCCCCTCTCCGGCAGGGTGCCGGAGGCGATCTCCTGGATCCCCCGAGATGGGATCGGCGGCGGCGGCGTCTCTGTAAGGTTTTCCGTATCGTGGCTCTCAGATCGGGGGTTTCGCGACGGAGGCTTTAAGTAGGCGGAAGGGCAGGTCAGAGGCGGCACGAGGGCCCCACACCACGGGGCCGCGCGGCCAAGGGGGGGCCGCGCCGCCTAGGGTGTGGCCACCTCGTGGCCCCACTTCGTCTCCTCTTCGGACTTCGAAGCTTCGTGGCAAAATAGGACCCCGGGCGTTGATTTCGTCCAATTCCGAGAATATTTCGTTACTAGGATTTCTGAAACCAAAAATGCAGTAAAAACAACAACTGGCACTTCGGCATCTTGTTAATAGGTTAGTTCCAGAAAATGCACGAATATGACATAAAGTGTGCATAAAACATGTAGATAACATCAATAATGTGGCATGGAACATAAGAAATTATCGATACGTCGGAGACGTATCACCATCCTCTCCTCTGTCTAGTCCACCTAGTACTCCTCGTTCTCTGGCTTCGGATCCTTCTGATGTTGTCCCTTCTTCCGCTTCTTCTGATGAGTTGTCCTCTGCTGATGACCTTCCCCCGTCACGGCCTGTCCGTCAGCATCGTGCTCCAGCTCGTTACTCTCCTAGTCAGTATGGTCTCTCTGTCGTTTCCGAGCCGACTTCTTATCGGGATGCCGAGCGTCATCCTGAATGGCAGCTTGCCATGGCCGAGGAGATCGCTGCGCTTGAGCGCACTGGCACTTGGGATCTTGTTTCTCCACCTTCTGGTGTTCGTCCTATCACGTGTAAGTGGGTCTATAAAATTAAGACTCGCTCTGATGGATCTCTTGAGCGCTATAAAGCGCGTCTTGTGGCTCGTGGTTTTCAGCAGGAGCACGGCCGTGACTATGATGAGACTTTTGCCCCTGTGGCTCATATGACTACTGTGCGTACCCTTCTTGCTGTTGCTTCTGTTCGCCGCTGGTCTGTCTCCCAGCTTGATGTTCAGAATGCTTTTCTTAATGGCGAGTTGAGTGAGGAGGTTTACATGCAGCCTCCTCCTGGGTATTCTGTTCCTGATGGGATGGTTTGTCGTCTTCGACGTTCTCTCTATGGTCTCAAACAGGCCCCTCGTGCCTGGTTTGAGCGCTTCGCCTCTGTTGTGACTGCTGCTGGTTTCTCTCCTAGTCTTCATGATCCAGCACTTTTCGTTCACACCTCTCCTCGTGGACGTACTCTTCTTCTCCTCTATGTTGATGATATGATCATTACTGGTGATGATCCTGAGTATATTGCCTTCGTCAATACTCGTCTTCGTGATCAGTTTCTTATGACTGATCTTGGTCCTCTTCGCTATTTTCTTGGCATTGAGGTTTCCTCCACTTCTGATGGCTTTTCTATCTCTCAGGAAAAGTACATTCAGGATCTTCTTGCTCGTGCTGCTCTTGGGGATGAGCGCACGGTTGATACTCCTATGGAGCTTACTGTTAAGCTTCATCCTACTGATGGTGATCCTCTTCCTGATCCCACCCGTTATCGCCATCTTGTTGGGAGTCTTGTTTATCTTGCTGTCACTCGTCCTGATATTTCTTATCCTGTTCATATTCTGAGTCAGTTTGTCTCATCTCCTACCACTGTTCACTATAGTCATCTCCTCCGTGTTCTTCGTTATCTTCGTGGCACGATCACTCGTCGCCTTTTCTTTCCCCGTTCCAGCTCTCTCCAGCTCCAGTGCTATTCGGATGCTACGTGGGCGAGTGATCCTACAGATCGTCGTTTGCTTTCTGCTTACTGTGTGTTTCTTGGTGGTTCGCTTGTTGCTTGGAAGACGAAGAAACAGGTCGCAGTTTCCCGTTCGAGTGTTGAGGCTGAGTTGCGGGCTATGGCTTTGTTGATTGCTGAGGTGACTTGGTTACGGTGGTTGCTTGCAGATTTTGGGGTCTCTGTTACGACACCCACTCCACTTTTGTCTGACAGTACAGGTGCTATCAGTATTGCACGTGATCCGGTCAAGCATGAGCTGACCAAGCATATCGGTGTTGATGCTTTTTACACGCGTGCACAGGTACAAGATGATGTTGTTGCGGTTCATTATGTGCCTTCAGATTTGCAGTTGGCGGATTTGTTTACGAAGGCACAGACTCGAGAGCAGCATGATTTCTTACTCTCCAAACTCAGTGTTGTGGATTGATAACCCACAAGTATAGGAGATCGCAGCAGTCTTCGAGGGAAGTAAAACCCAAATTTATTGATTCGACACAAGGGGAGGTAAAGAATACTTATAAGCCTTAACAACTGAGTTGTCAATTCAGCTGCACCTAGAAAAGCACTAGTAACAGGGGTGATGTGAAAGTAGCAGTGATATGAGAGCAATAGTAACAGTAACACAGCAGCAGTAATAGTAACATGAGAGCAATGACACCAGAAAATAGTTGATACTACTTCCAATGTCATGTAGAACGAGTATATGATGATGAGAGATGGACCGGGGTTCCCAGCTATCTACACTAGTGGCAACTCTCCAATAACAAGTGTTGGGTGAACAAATTACAGTTGGGCAATTGATAGGATTGAAATAGCATTAAGACAGAACATCAAGATCATTAATCATGTAGGCATGTTTTCCATATATAGTCATACGTGCGCGCAATGAGAAACTTGTACAACATCTTTTGTCCTACCAGCCGGTGGCAGCCGGGCCTCTAGGGAATCTATTGGAAATTAAGGTACTCCTTTTAATAGAGCACCGGAGCAAAGCATTAACACTCCGTGAAAACATGTGATCCTCATATCTAAGCCTTTCCCTCCAGTTGTCCCAATTTCTGTCACTTTGGGGCCTTTGGTTCCGGACATAGACATGTGCATACAACTTGTAGATACAATCTAAGCAATAAGTATAGAGCTTAAATCTAAGATCATGCCACTCGGGCCCTAGTGACAAGCATTAAGCACAACAAGATTGCAACAACAATAACTTCACAAACTTTATAGATAGACAATCATAACGTAACAATCCATCGGATCCCAACAAACACAACACCGATTACATCAGATGAATCTCAATCATGTAAGGCAGCTCATGAGATCATTGTATTGAAGTACATGGGGGAGAGAATACCAACTAGCTACAGCTAGAACCCGTAGTCCATGGGGGAACTACTCACGGAGCATGATGGAGGCGATGGCGTTGATGGAGATGGCTTCCGGGGGCACTTCCCCGTCCCGGCAGGGTGCCGGAACAGAGACTTCTGTCCCCCGAATTGGAGTTTCGTGATGGCGGCGGCGCCCCTGGAGTCTTTCTGGAGTTTCGTCAAAAGGTCTCGTGTTTTTAGGTCGAAAGGGCTTATATAGGCGAAGAGGCGGCGCAGGAGGGGCGACAGGGTGGCCCCACAGCAGGCCGGCGCGGCCAGGGTGTAGCCCGCGCGGCCCACCTGTGTGGTGGCCCCCTGGCTCTCCTCCGACTCCCCTTCGGTGTTCTGGAGCCTCCCAGGAAAAATAAGATCTTTGGCGTTGATTTCGTCCAATTCCGAGAATATTGCCCGAACAGCCTTTCTGGAACCAAAAACAGCAGAAAATAGGAACTGGCACTTCGGCATCTTGTTAATAGGTTAGTTCCGGAAAATGCATAAAAACATTATAAAGTGCAAGCAAAACATGTAAGTATTGTCATAAAACAAGCATGGAACATCAGAAATTATAGGTACGTTGGAGACGTATCAGCATCCCCAACCTTAGTTCCTGCTCGTCCTCGAGTAGGTAAACGATAAAAGAGTAATTTCTGTAGTGACATGCTACTTACATAATCTTGATCATCGTATTATAAAGCATATGAGATGAATAAAGTGACTCAAGGCAATGATCTATAGTTGCTAACAAATAGATAACATATAGCAAAACTTTTCATGAATAGTACTTTCAAGACAAGCATCAAAAGCCTTGCACAAGAGTTAACTCATAAAGCAATAAATTCAAAGTAAAGGCATTGAAGCAACACAGAGGAAGATTTAAGTTTCAGCAAATGCTTTCAACTTTCAACATGTATATCTCATGGATAATGGTCAACATAAAGTAATATAATGAATGCAAATAAGCAAGTATGTAAGAATCAATGCACAGTTGACACAAGTGTTTGCTTCTAAGATGGAAGGAAGTAGGTAAACTGACTCAACATAAAGTAAAAGAAAGGCCCTTCGCAGAGGGAAGCAGGGATTAAATCATGTGCTAGAGCTTTTTAAGTTTTGAAATCATATAGAGAGCATAAAAATAAAGTTTTGAGAGGTGTTTGTTATTGTCAACGAATGGTAGCGGGTACTCTAACTACCTTATCAACCAGACTTTCAAGAGCGGCTCCCATGAAGGACGTTATCTCTACCAGCAAGGTAGATCATCCCTCTTCTCTTTTGTTTACACATGTATTTTAGTTTTATTTATGGTTGACACTCCTCCCAACCTTTTGCTTACACAAGCCATGGCTAACCGAATCCTCGGGTGCCTTCCAACATTCACATACCATGAAGGAGTGTCTATTTGCAAAATTAAGTTGCTTACTGATGAATCAGAGCAAAACATGTGAAGAGAATTATTAATGAAAGTTGATTAATTGGGGGCTGGGAACCCCGCGCCAGCTCTTTTTGCAAAATTATTGGATAAGCGGATGAAGCCACTAGTCCATTGTGAAAGTCTGTCAAAAGTAAATGACAAGATCGAAAGATAAAACACCACATACTTCCTCATGAGCTATAAAACATTGACACAAATAAGAGATAATAGCTTTTGAATTGTTTAAAGGTAGCACATGAAGTATTTGCTTGGAATGGCAGGAAATACCACATAGTAGGTAGATATGGTGGACACAAATGACATAGGTTTTGGCTCAAGGTTTTGGATGCACGAGAAGCATTTCCTCTCAGTACAAGGCTTTGGCTAGCAAGGTTGTTTGAAGCAAACACAAGTATGAACCGGTACAACAAAACTTACATAAGAACATATTGCAAGCATTATAAAACTCTACACTGTCTTCCTTGTTGCTCAAACACTTTTACCAGAAAATATCTAGACCTTAAGAGAGACCAATCATGCAAATCAATTTCAACATGCTCTACAGTAGTTCTCCACTAATAGGTTTAAACTACATGAAAAAACTTAATCATGATCTACTTGAGAGCTCAAAACAATTGCCAAGTATCAAATTATTCAAGATATTATGAAGCACTTTCTGTTTCCAACCAAATATCAATAAGTGCAATAGCTTTCAACTCCGCCATGAACATTAAAATAAAGCTAAGAACACCGTGTTCATATGAAAAAGCGGAGCGTGTCTTTCTCCCAAACAAGGATTGCTAGGATCCGAATTTATTCAAATACAAACAAAAATAAAACAAACAGACGCTCCAAGTAAAGCACATATGATGTGACCGAATAAAAATATAGTTTCAATAGAAGAAACCTGATAAGTTGATGAAGAAGGGGATGCCTTGGGCATCCCCAAGCTTAGACGCTTGAGTCTTCTTGAAATATGCAGGGATGAACCACGGGGGCATCCCCAAGCTTAGACTTTTCACTCTTCTTGATCATATATCATCCTCCTCTCTTGACCCTTGAAAACTTCCTTCACACCAAACTTCTCATAAACTTCATTAGAGGGGTTAGTACTCAAAAAAACTTGAATCCACCTTGGTCCTGTAGTGACAAAACAGGTACTTACGTTGCTCAAATCAGAAAACTCAAAACTAATGAAAGTTGCGTACATATCTGAGGAACACGCACGTAAATTGGCAGATTTTTCTGAGTTACGTACAGAGAAAACAGCCCAGATTCGTGACAGATAGAAATCTGTTTCTGCGCAGAAATCCAAATCTAGCATCAACCTTCGATTAGAGGCGTCACTTGGCACAACATTGCAATAAAATAAAGATAAGGAGAGGTTGCTACAGTAGTAACAACTTCCAAGACTCAACAAAACAGTAGCAAAATAAACACATGGGTTATCTCCCAAGAAGTGCTTTCTTTATAGCCATTAAGATGGGCTCAGCAATTTTAATGAGGCACTCGCAAGAAATAAGAGTTGAAGGAAAAGAGAGCATCAAGAAGCAAATTCAAAACACATTTAAGTCTAACCCACTTCCTATGCATAGGAATCTTGTACACAAATAAATTCATGAAGAACAAAGTGATAAGCATAAGAAGATAAAACAAGAGTAAATTCAAAATTTTCAGCATATAGAGAGGTGTTTTAGTACCATGCAAATTTCTACAACCATATTTTCCTCTCTCATAATAATTTTCAGTAGCTTCATGAACAAACTCAACAACATAACTATCACATACAGCATGCTTTTCATGATCCATAAACACATAATTTTTATCAAGCTTAAAAATAATAAATAATAGGATCAAAACTTTCAAAACCACTTTTATCAATAATGTAACAAGATGATTGGTCAATCTTAAAAGATATGGGACTCATAGATAAAGTCAAGAACTCTCCAATCCCATTTTCATTAGTAGTACAATTAATAGTATCAAGTAACATAGGACCATCATCTAGAGATTTATCATAAACATTTGCCAAGCAAAACTCTTTAGTGCCATGCATTTCGACATCAGGCACAAACAAAGCATTATCATAAGATTTATCAAAATAGCATGGATTATCGTAGATAACAGTAGCATAATTATTCTCACAAGTTTTACTCATAGGAAATATTTCAAGAGAATCCACATGAACATAATATTCAACCTCCTTTGGTAAGCATGGAGGACAATCAAATAGTGTAAGAGATAAAGAGTTACTCTCATTAGAAGGTTGGCATGGGTAGCTAATCCATTCTTCCTCCTTTTGTTCATCACTCTCCTCTTCTTTTTCATCCAATGAGCTTTCAGGTTCATCAATTTCCTCCTCTTTTTCATCCAATGAGCTTTCAGGTTCATCAATTTCTTCTTCCACTGGTTCCTGCAAATTGTGAGTGCATTCTTGTGCATTAATGAGTCTCTCTTTATAATCAATGATATAAGGATTATCAGTGTAACTTTCATTGCAAAAATTAAGGATAGAAGAGACATAATCTTTAAGGTCCTTACAAACAACACAAGTTTCATAATTTTTAACCATGAAGGATTCTATCTCAGAGGCTCCCATAAATATGACAAATTGTTCTACCTCTTCAAACCCAAAATGAATATAGCTATTCCGATTATAGTTCTTAATTAAAAATTCCTCACTAAAGCCACATTGAAATTTAAGATGTTTAGTGTCCTGTTGAGAGCAACAGTTTATATCATGGCGTTTAAGCAAGATTTTAGCAATTGTATTCAATTTTTCTATCACAGCACTCATCACTTTTCCCGCTCTTGATTCTCTATAATTATTATAATATTCTATAAGCTCCAAGTAGGTTATGGGTTCTCCCATAACAGCAGTTTTTAATTTTTAGGTTTTTCAAATTTTTATGGATTTTTGGGTATATGAGAAAACTAAAACAAAACAAAAACAAACTAGACAAAAGTAAACTAAGCAAAATAATACTAGACAGAAATAAACTAAGCACAAATAAACTAGACAAAAGTAAACTAAGCAAAACAAAATAAAATAAAACAGAGAGAGAGGTAGAGTGTACTCCCCAGGTGAACTTATGAGTAGAGCTATGCCTCCCCGGCAACGGCGCCAGAAAACAGTCTTGATAACCCACAAGTATAGGGGATCGCAACAGTCTTCGAGGGAAGTAAAACCCAAATTTATTGATTCGACACAAGGGGAGGTAAAGAATACTTATAAGCCTTAACAACTAAGTTGTCAATTCAGCTGCACCTGGAAAAGCACTAGTAACAGGGGTGATGTGAAAGTAGCAGTGATATGAGAGCAATAGTAACAGTAACACATCAGCAGTAATAGTAACATGAGAGCAATGACACCAGAAAATAGTTGATACTACTTCCAATGTCATGTAGAACGAGTATATGATGATGAGAGATGGACCGGGGTTCCCAGCTATCTACACTAGTGGCAACTCTCCAATAACAAGTGTTGGGTGAACAAATTACAGTTGGGCAATTGATAGGATTGAAATAGCATTAAGACAGAACATCAAGATCATTAATCATGTAGGCATGTTTTCCATATATAGTCATACGTGCTCGCAATGAGAAACTTGTACAACATCTTTTGTCCTACCAGCCGGTGGCAGCCGGGCCTCTAGGGAATCTACTGGAAATTAAGGTACTCCTTTTAATAGAGCACCGGAGCAAAGCATTAACACTCCGTGAAAACATGTGATCCTCATATCTAAGCCTTTCCCTCCAGTTGTCCCAATTTCTGTCACTTTGGGGCCTTTGGTTCCGGACATAGACATGTGCATACAACTTGTAGATACAATCTAAGCAATAAGTATAGAGCTTAAATCTAAGATCATGCCACTCGGGCCCTAGTGACAAGCATTAAGCACAACAAGATTGCAGCAACAATAACTTCACAAACTTTATAGATAGACAATCATAACGTAACAATCCATCGGATCCCAACAAACACATTACCGATTACATCAGATGAATCTCAATCATGTAAGGCAGCTCATGAGATCATTGTATTGAAGTACATGGGGGAGAGAATACCAACTAGCTACAGCTAGAACCCGTAGTCCATGGGGAAACTACTCACGGAGCATGATGGAGGCGATGGCGTTGATGGAGATGGCTTCCGGGGGCACTTCCCCGTCCCGGCAGGGTGCCGGAACAGAGACTTCTGTCCCCCGAATTGGAGTTTCGCGATGGCGGCGGCGCCCCTGGAGTCTTTCTGGAGTTTCGTCAAAAGGTCTCGTGTTTTTAGGTCGAAAGGGCTTATATAGGCGAAGAGGCGGCGCAGGAGGGGCGACAGGGTGGCCCCACAGCAGGCCGGCGTGGCCAGGGTGTAGCCCGCGCGGCCCACCTGTGTGGTGGCCCCCTGGCTCTCCTCCGACTCCCCTTCGGTGTTCTGGAGCCTCCCAGGAAAAATAAGATCTTTGGCGTTGATTTCGTCCAATTCCGAGAATATTGCCCGGACAGCCTTTCTGGAACCAAAAACAGCAGAAAACAGGAACTGGCACTTCGGCATCTTGTTAATAGGTTAGTTCCGGAAAATGCATAAAAACATTATAAAGTGCAAGCAAAACATGTAAGTATTGTCATAAAACAAGCATGGAACATCAGAAATTATAGGTACGTTGGAGACGTATCATGGATCCACCATGAGTTTGAGGGGGGGGGGGTGTTAGATGTATATATCTGTATATTGTAGTTTTCCCATATGTTAGGGGGCTTTCTGCATATGTGCACCTGTACATGTACTATATATTGTGGCCTTTGGCCCCCTGGTAATACAACAAGTATATTGCCCTAACATAACATACGCGCATGCAAGTGAAGAAAATGTTTTGACCATTATTTTAATCAATACAATATAAAATATATGTCAAGAAAATTAGATCATTTTTTTGTAAAATATGAATCTGATGATAGATTTTGTAGACATATATCGTAATTTATATTTTGTTGACCAATTTAGTGGTTAAATTTTATTTTAAACTACGTGCATTGTCGTTAAACCGATGTGAAGTGAGTACAGTAGGATAAATAGGGTAATCGGAGCAGCCTGGGACTTATTTTATGTTATGGCTTCTTAAGCCATTTGCTATCTTGTTATGTAGAATAACATAATTTGCTTTCCGTTGCTTGTTGAATGTTGGGTCAATCTCTGCGTGTAATAATTTGGATCTTACTCTGCTAAGAGTTGTAATATATGGTTTTGAGTCGTAGAGTCACTGTTGTATTACCGATTCTCTCACTGTAGTCTCTCGAGCTCGAGGTTAGACTTATGTCAGACGAAGATATAATATTTGTCTTAACCTGATCCTGGGCGCCACAGGTTTCATATCAATTCATTGCATTTGTCCCATTTGTAAATCTTATCGCGAGAAAGTTTGAACCCTGGGAGGAGCATCAAGACAGCAGTGACACGAAGTTCGAGCAGGTTTCGGATGTCAATGCAGCCATTATGCAAGGATCGGCGCATCGGTAGATAAAGAAGACAAGCCACTAGCAGACACCGGGCTCGGGTGAATCAAAAGCACCGAATTGTTTGCTTTCTCTTTCACCGTGGTCGACGCCATGTCCATACGCGCCCTAACTCGCACCCGCTTCGCAAGTCCGAACGCTGCATCGCCGACCAGCGCCTCCTACCTAGGTGAGCGTGTTGGGATGCAGCTCGGGGAATTCCATCGGCGTGCCACTTGACAAGTACGAGGTGTACTAGTGCTCTTCTTTTCCCCATCATAAGTCATCAATCATCAAGATAATCTATGATCCTGAATTCACTGGTACGACGAGATTAGGGCATTTCCAGGTGCCACCAAAAAAATTAAAACATAAATTCAAAGAAAAATGGTGAACGTTATTCTGGTTTTAGGACATCTCACAAATTTTAACAATTTTTATTATTTTAAAGCGTAAACTAAACCATAGATCTACTGGCGCCGGTAATCGCCACCATCGTCGTCATCGTTGTCGCTGGACTCCTCCGCGACATCGAGGTCGATGATCGCGCCGTTGTCTAAGTTGGTGGAGTCAAACGTCACCGGCAAAGCGACGTTGGTGGAGTCTCCAAGGGCTTTGTGGAGGCCCGACTCGTCGTCGAGGTTGGCGGGGTCACGCATCATCGCATGCACTAGTAGATCTGCCACCCACGCCGACTCCTCATGCTTCGCCTTCTTCCCCGACGCTCGAGGAAGAGGCGACCCCTCGGCGACGATGGCTCCAGCTTAGGCTTACGGAACACTATGCCACCACCCCTCGACGTAGCTAGGACTTGGGGTTTGGAACACAATGCCATCGTGTGGCGGCGAGCGTGCATAGGGCTTTGGCGTCCGGAACATAATGCTGCACTGGGACGACGCGGCGCTGCTCGAGCATCGTCACGAGTCGTTATTCTTCTAGAACAGGCGGGACAACAAGGACGATCGCGCCAATATTCCACCCGCCAGTGGGGCGGGTAACCGATGATACCAATACACAGTTCTCAACGAGCACAGTGGCCTCATCGATGGTTAGATTACGAGAAATGTGGCTAGCGCTCCCGCTGGTGCCCTCACCGCCCTTGTCTACCATGGAGACTGTGTTGTGCGGGAAGTGGAGAGGAGAGACAGATGGAGGAGGAAGGTGTGTGCCAACCTGTGGTGACCCGGCATACCACTGCATGGTGTAGTATGCAAGTCTGATATAATACCAATGAAACACCGTTCCACTAGTATTATATCGCTCAGAGTGGTACAACAGAAACATATGCGGGTCCAAGGCATGTCTATAGAATTACAACATTGACTCTATTACATAAGATCAGCACAGCCTCCTACTTTACAATGAGGTAAATCTGCAAATGAACTCCAGAAGAACGACTCGTAATCTAATTCTATCACGAACTCTATTTGTAGAGTATTTGACTAGCTATAGAGGCTAAGAATAGATTCTATCTATGTAGGAGCTAGGTTGAGGAAGCTAGTTCATTTCTACTGCTAATCTAGGTTTTCTCCTTGTTGGATGACGTATCTGACTCCGCTGACAGGGTCCTGTCTTGTGAAGTAGTTGTTGGCTCCTTGGCCTTCGAGTTGCACTGTAGATCCTCCTTCGATGCCTCCATATCTAAGCAGGGGATTTAAGAGTGGGATGAGTACGAGCGTACTCAACAAGTTCATTATAGAAAAGAGGTGTTTAATGCACTAGCTACAGCATTAGACCAGAAAGTCTAATACTAATGCAAGTTTTCATAACCATTTCTTCAAAAGGTTGCTTTTATTCAGAAGAACTATGTCCGTCAGCCTTCACCGGTTTACTAGAACTTCATGGAGCTCCTTTCCGGCCGCGTTCGCAGTTCCATATCCCGGAACAGGGAGTGACAGGTCACGGTTCTTTACACTCTGCAGAGGTGTGTTGCTTTACCCATAAGAGATCTTAACCTTGTTGCCAACCGAGCACGTTACCCGTCCACACTTCCTTTGGTGTGAGGCCCGGTATAAGGTCTAGCCAATCATGTTCCTCCGCTACCTCGAACACCCACCCGTTGTTGCATGCGCCGACCCTGGGTCCACGTCGGTCCCATTATTCCCGTAATTTCAGGGTGGACCCCGACCACGACAACAGTGCTGGGCTCTACCATACACTCCTACGCCGGTGGCTGCAACCCATCATAGACCGCAATACCGTGGGGACTTAAGGCTTCCCCAGCCTACCGCTTGTTCTTCGAACGACAAGTGTCTACGGACTGTGCCGTGGGGACTTAAGGCTTCCCCAGCCTACCGCTTGCCGCCGACAGATACAAGTGTCTACGGTAAAGCGCATCCGTTGATGAACGAGAGGTGGAAACACTTTTGACTACTCCGTCCCACTCCGGATCTTATGGTTAACACGGGTATTACGGCACAAGAATCACTGGCGACATTTGTTGTTTAATCCTAGATGGATATAAACCCGTGCAATGGAACCTCCACCATATCAACACAATCCATGGTTCCATTGCCCACCACATAGTCATATTCATAGTTATGAAAGTAGTGGTTTTGATTTTTGTGCAATAGTGATAACCATAATACTTTGCAAGTAATTTGATAAAAATACTCAAATGACATGAGCAAGTGATGAACTTGCCTTTCTTGACTGCAAGATTATGCAGGCAAGGTCTTCGATACGCAATAACTCCAAATTCTGAAATAGCATCATCGTCCGGTAAGGACGATGTTTAAAAGATTGGCAAGGATGCAATAATGCATAAGAATGAGATGCAATCGCTCTAAGCGTGACCTAACCCCGATGATTTAGGATCGGTGAGTTGTAATGATTATTTCAGGGTGTGTTGCACTTTTAGGGTGATTCACAAACAAGGTTCTTATTCAGGGTTGTGTTGTTTTAGAATTATAAGCAGATGGCAAAATGAATAGTAACAATCATACACAACCAGGAATAGTAGTTGTATAATAAGTAAAGAGCAATTGTCAATTTTAAGTCCTATAAGGCATGGTTGATGATTACTTGTTATATTCTTTAAAAGAATAACTTTTGAAGAACATGTTATTTAATAAAGAATAAGTATGATTATTAGATTTGTGGGGGTTCTATGGTTTTCTATGGTTCTAATTGTTTTCTGGAGTAAGTGGTACATGGATCACAACCTAGTTGGATTCATTAGCTACTAGACTTGTATTGTTGAATTAAGCCTAAACATTTTACTTACCAAAAGTTGCTATCAAAGTGGTATACCTTGTTGGTGATAGCTGGCTAGGGTTTATAGGTCCTAATAAACAGGGTTGATGATGGTTCCTTATTTTCTTCAAAAGAATAACCTTTGAAGAACATACTTCTTAAATAATAAGAAGTATATCAATTAGGGTTGAAGTGGTCTAGGTTTTACTGTTGGTTCTATTAAGTAAGGAGTGATTGGTTCCTGAATAGGATGGTGGATAAGTATTCAACACTAGTAGGGTTTAGTGGAATATGGTATGTAATACTAAATAGTAGGTGTAGTTGCTATTAGGGTTCATCACACTGGTGTGATGCTAATTATGGATAACTAAGGATGGTGGTCTTTGGGATAGGAACTAGGGTTTTATACTTGGTTGATCCCACTTGATTGGTTAAGTCTGATAAGAATAAACACATGGGATACCTATATATTAGTGATAGGTCTTCTACATTTTATGTGTCCAAGACAAGTATTTAGTTGCTACTATGGTCCTATGATTTGTAATAAGGTATCATGATCACATGCTCTAACCTAGGGTTTAGGTTAGGAGCAATTTAAGGTTCACATGTAATAATGGAGCTAGGATTCCTAATTGAATTAGGGTTTTAGGTTTCACATGAGATGATGAGTTCCTAGTTTTCTACCATATGGAACTAGGGTTTCTTAATCACCATATAGTTCTATGATTAATAACTTCAATTTAAAATTGAAGTTATTAATAATTTGGGAATAAAAATAATATTGAATTTGGCATTTTATTATTTTAAACAATTAATAATTAGGTAATTATTAATTAGGGTTTAAATCTCACTAATAATGATTTAACAAAGGATAAATAAAGAAAATTAGTTTTCATGTTTTTCTTTATTTATTTATTTATTGGTTTTTTATTTAATTTGGAAGATTTTCCTAATTATTGAATTTTAATAGCATTTAAAATTAGAATTAAAGTCTTAACTAACAAGTATTAAATAAGTGAATTTTTATTAAAAATAAAAATTTCATTTTATATTTTTATTGGATAGAGTTTTTCTTTATAAGAATTTTGATATCTTCTATTTATTTTTCTGAGTTATATTGGATTTTCTACAATTTGTCAAAGTTGCAGCAAATTTCTGAAATTTGGAATTGAAAACGAATTGGCTAAAGACACCCGGGCTAGTGTTACCCAGAGTCTCTGACGAGTGGGCCACGGGTCCATGTCAGCAGCCACGTTGATTTTGACTGGTCAAAATCGATGATTGGGCAGAGGAGCACCTCGCCGGCGGCCAGACTACCACGAAGCCGGCGATGCAGTGCATCCCCCGATGCGTGACTATGCTCTATCGATTCAGCACGACGAACGGAACCAAATGGTGGTGACGCCGCCCCAAATAGGTCACCGGAGCATGCCCGGCGGTGAGGTACCGCGGCGGTGCACTCCGGCCAAGTTGCAAGAACTAGCTACAGGCGATTATAGGATGCAATATTAAGCTCAGGCGAATCGCAAGCTCACCAGGAACACGCCGGACTTGACGGCTTGGCCGGAGACGGCCAGGTTCGCCGGAATTGGTTGATGCCGATGCCGGGGAAGATGAGGTCGTCGGCGTCGATCTCGGGCACCTCAACTCGATTCCTCCCGTGGGAGTAGCTTGTCGAGAACGGCGGTCACGGTGGTGCTCTTAGCTTGGCCAGGGTTTGCTCCAATCGCCGGCGACGATGGGTACTGGCGGAGCCAGAGTTTCGGTTTGGGGAAAAATGGAGAGGAAGAAGAAGAACTCGAAGCTAGGGTTCGTCGCGGGGTTCTTATACGGCGGTAGAATGTGCCTCGTCACACTGCCGAGGAAGGAGGAGGCGCCAGCGAGAGGGGAAGAGGAGCACGCCGTCGTGCTGTCCTCCATGCGCACGAAGAGGATGAGGATGACTCCTCCCTCTGTTATTTGGCGAAGGGGTATGGTGGGTTGGGCCAGGCTGCTGCTGGGCTGCGTTGCTGGGCTCTACTGCTGGGCTACTGCTGGGCTGTGTCGGCTGGTAAGGTCCAGGTAAGCCCAGGTAAAGTTTTTCCCTTCTTTTCTATTTTCTATTTTCTGTTTTATATTTTCTATTTGAATCTGATTTAAACTCAAATTTGAATTGCAGGGTTCTTGTTATGTTAATTGAATTGAGATGTAGTGCAAGGACTATTACTTCATTCTTTATTTGAAACAAATATTTTGTATTGGGTTATAATGCATAGTTGTGGATTGTTCATACTAGCAAATAGGCATGGGTTTCTAATCTTATTTTTAATTTCTTTTTCTTGTGAATTAATTATGTCAGGATTTATGAGAGTTGATAATTGCAACTCAAAGTATTTCAGAGGTTATTATTAAGACTTGGTTCCCATTTGAGAAGTGGATGACTTACATATGATTTTATGTGATCACCAACTTATTAAGGTTTTATCATTTCTAGTATAACCCCCTTATTAAGGTTAATACTATCACTACATTTAAAAGTATCTCAATAGGTATTGTTTCCATCATGGTTTATCTTGATTACAAGGATAAATGATTGATTACTACACATATGGTTCTAATGATGGAATGTAGCACAAGGTTTTTCTTATGTTCAAGAATTGAAGCATAAGACTTGGTTAATGTGCAATACTAGGGTTCTAATGTTATTTACCTAATGGCATATGGTTTGGAATCTCAATTATAGCCTGATTTATATTATGATCACCATAGTGATACCTAAACTAGGGTTGAGGTTTAATTCTAGGTTGTAGAGATGAGATGACACCATATTGCATGTGCTAGGGTTTAATCTCCCCTAACCAAGGTAATATGGTTAGTTGCTTCATATCTTATGTGCTTCTCTAATTACTAAAGATTTGAGAATTGGTTTTATCTTCTACCAATTAACTTCTATTATTAACCTCAATTTATCATTAAAGTATCTACATTGGTAATAATTATTTTTATAGTTAACTTTGGTCAAATGGATTGTTGGATTCTCACCATATAAAGTATGGAGTTTTACTCTAAGGTTTTCTTAAGTTCTTTAATTTATGAAACATAGATATGGTAAGATTCTTCTTATGATCACCAAGTGATTCACAAGTTAAAGTTGGAATATGGGTGTAGGGTTGCTTATTAATTACCTCCCTATGATTTCCTGTGGGGAATAACATCTACTAATCATATAAGTGTTAGTATTTGGATTATTCTCCTATTTCTCCAAAGCATGGTCATGGATTAGGCATGATCCACTTGTTCTTAATATCTCTACTTCAAGTTCTTAGGATTTATGATCATCACTCAATTTATAATGATCAAGGTTTGGATTTCTAAAGTATTCCTAATGGAATGGTCTTCACTTCTATGATCAAGTGTTGTCTTGATCAACTAAGCATAATATCTCCCTTATAGTTTCTTGGATGGACATGGCTATGGTTGTCTCTATAGGTTATATCCCAGGAAAATGCCTGAGATATTCTGTTAGGGTTCCACTTAAATAATGTTGATATTATCATCTAAGTATATGGATAGTTCTCTCCCTCACATTCAAGTGTTGGCTCAACTAACTTGAGTGTAACACCATAATTGATCTCTCTTATATAAGAATGGATTATTCTAGGTTATGGTGTGCTCCTAATACTCTAGTTCAATGGTTGTCCTTTATTCTTAAATAGATAAAGCTATGCTTTGTATGATTGGTCTCTCTCAATTGGGAATGACTCTGATACTAACCTAAGGTTAGGCTCCATAGGGATTGATGTGATCATCAATATCTATGTTTAACATAAATGGTTTCTCTCTCTAGGCATGTCTTGAATAATATCCTAGGGTTACTCTTAAAGATGATGATTTGAATACTTGGATGTATATCCAAGGTTTGGCTCAAGGTTTGTTAATGCTTCTCTAATAATTATAATAGAACTCTCACCTCTCTAGGTTTGATTCTTAACCATTTGGAATAGAGAAGAATATATACTTCTTGAGTTGGATCTCCTTGTCTGGTTTCCAAGGATAAAGTAGAATGGATATCAAAGGTTTGATGATAAGAGCATGGATTAGTTTGAGACATGGAGGAGATAAGTGAAGAATGGTTTCCCAATTATTGTTACTTGATTTCCAATTAATTGTAGGTTCATATGTTATGACAAGGAATATCATATTGTGATGTTTAATAAGATCAAGCAATTGATCCTTGATTCATATGTTCTTGTGTTGGTTTTAATTCCATTTGATCTAACCCCTTAGATCAAATCATCTCTACCCAAAACAAGGTTTTAGTAAAGTCACACTGAGGTTTATAGCGCTTGACTTGATGAGCTACTTCAATTCCACCAAGGTCAAGTGAAACTTCAGTTACTGTGACTGTTTTACTTTAAAGCGCGAAAATTCCCCAGATTTTCTATGCATGAATGCAATGCACACATCTGTTTCCTCTACTTTTGTAACCCCAATACCTGGGATATTACACAACCCAATGCGGCATAAGGGTATGTATGGCTGAGGGGGTAGAAGGACGGGCTGACGACACATTTTACTCCGGTGGTGAGACACCGGAGCGCATATTATACTTAGCCAAACACTAAACATAATACATAACTCATGTGAAATGGGGAGAGTATTAGGGAATTGGTGGGTTATGTGTACGTCAGAGATGTCATAAAAACAAAAGATGTTTCTTCATGAGGTTGGACTTAAGAAAATCTATGAATTATTGATATGGTTTCAAGTCCTATGAGCCAAATAAGCTCTAAAGGAAAAAAATAAAATCATCAGGAATGAAATCCTTTAATGTTATTTTGAACCAAACGAGCTAATCAGTTTTAAAATGTGTTTTGCCGTTCTTTTGTCTTCGAAAAACATTGGCACATAAAAATATGAGCATAGATTTTTTGGCGAAAAGGGCCCTATCACTAAAGATTAAAGAAACATACAACAGTACAAAGCACCACAAGAAAAAAAATGAAAATTACAACGAAATCCTTGAGTTGCCCTTTGTCTTCAACCTCCATACCATGTCGACGGCATGCTACTGCCGCCCCTCCCTGAGCCGGCCTGACGTTGTTAGTTTCAGACGGGAAGTCGCCGAACAGGTCTACAAAACCACATATGTCCCAGAGACGACGAAGAAGAAGTAATAGTCGATGAAACTCCTTGATGATCTGTAGATCCCCGCTGCCAGAAAAAGTCCCCTTGATAGACACCAATTGCCAAGATCCGAACAAAATCAATAGATCCGACGATGCAAACCCTCACGGGCCCTTCGCTGACTTTGAATCGGACGTCCATGAGGCAGGGAGAGGCCGGAGAGACCTTATTACAACACGCCATCACAGCCTCCACCTCGCCGATGCCGCTAGGGAGACAAAACTAGAGAAAAACGAATCTACAAAAAAGCAAACATGAAGAGGATGGGTCCCCACTCCTTTATCCGCCGGCGTGGCCGCCGAACGAGGGGTGGAGGGAGAAGATGTTTTATCAAATAAATAAAAACTCACTATACTTTAGTTAGTTCAAAAGACAAGTGATAGTTTTTGACAGTGATATACCCTGCCAATGTGACTTGTCTTACTATGTTGTTTTGGAACTTGGGTGATTACTTCCTAAATTTTACCAAACGCAATCAAATCAGAATCTGAGTAGGTCCAATCTAAATGGTCAACCCCGTTATCTTCTCCCTCGGGACGGGACCCACACCCGAAACTCCTATATCACCCTAACGGCCACCGCCCTCCGCGCCCAAAACACTCCGCCACGGCCACCTTCCATTCCATCTCTCTCCCTGCCTGCATCACCTACATCGCCGGCGAGAACCAGTCACGCTACGCGATGGTCGACGTCGACCGAAGGCCGCCACTCCCGCACGGCCTCCCTCGCCCTCCCTCCCACGCTGCCGGCCTGCGCCGCCTCTCTACACGCGCATCCGCCCCCAGCACCCCGCGCACCGCAGCAGCGCCGCCCTCCTCCTCCGCCGCGGCGGGACCCGCGCCATCCCCCTCCGCCGTACTGGCTCACCTATCCGCGGCCGGCGTATCCATTCTCCCAGGTCTCTCCGAATCCGAGCTCGCCGTAGCCGAGGCCGCTCTCGGCGGTCTCCAGCTCCCGCCCGAACTCCGCGAGCTCCTCGCTCTCGGGGTGCCCTCAGGCGAAGGCTTCCCGGACTACCGCTCTGCGGCCGGCCTCCGCCTCCTCCGCTTCTCCGCGCAGGAAATCCCCGCCGCCGTCGCCGCGACGCTGCCCCTCCTCCCGGGCCGCCGGGGAGGACGAGCGCCGCCCCCGCCGCCTCTCGTCCCGGTGCACGGACGGCATTACGTGCCGGCGACCCCCTGCCTCGCCGGAAACCCGGTGTTCCACGTCTCGGACTCCGGCGTCGCCTTCGCCGGCGCCAACGTGGCCGACTTCCTCCTCCGTGCCTTCACCGCCGAGCCGCCACCCGGCGCGCCCCTCCGGCGCCAGCTCTCCGCGCCAGTGCCCCCACCGGCGCCTTCCCCCGCGCCACCCTCCACCGCTCGGCGGAGCCTCGACTCCGTGACCGGCAGGGCACCGCGCTGGATCGAGTTCTGGACGGACGCCGCGGCCGCAGGCGACCGTTTCTTGGAAGTCCGTACCGACTCCCCGGAGGCCACCACCACGGCGTCGCACGCCCCTTCTTGGCTGCGGTCGTACCTGGAGTGGGCAGGGTCCCTGCTGAGGCGCGGCGGGTGGGGCGACGACGAGGTGGAGGAGATCACGGGAGTGAGCCCCAGCGGCGGCGAGGCGACGGCGTCGGCGTTGAAGGTTGACTGGTGCTGCGGGGAGCTGAGGAGGGGAGGCTGGGGAACGGAGGAGGTGGTGGAGGCGCTCGGGGCGCTGCTGGGGCCGAGGAGGGTGCGGCGTGCGTCGGTGGCCCTGTCGCCGGACGTGGCGGCGCGGGTGGGGAAGCTCGCCGAGGCCGTTTCGCTGGCGGTTGGTTCGAGCGGCGGCGGTGGCCAGAAGAAACCCGTGATTAGGCGATTTTGAAATAAAAAAAGGGAGAGACTGCAGCTCAGTCGACTGAGATTTTATAAATCTCAGTCGCTGACGTCACTTAGTTATTAAGGCAGCTCTTACGAACGTGCTCAGTTTGCTGTTTGTTATTTCGACGTTAGCTTGTAGCGAATTTCCTAGGGGCTCTTTGACATACTACAGATTAGAAGACCATGGAAGCTGGCACAATTATTATTTTTAAACGTGAGGACCATGATTTACTTGTTACACCTTACATAAAGTATATAAGAGAAAAAAAGAATAAATCTCCGTACTTGCATCTTTTTCAATGTAAAAAAAATAGAAAATACTCAATTACAACCAGTGTGAAACTGGAAACTGCAACCCACACAGCTGCCACCCACATGAAACTACAAAAATTTCAATTGCAAACTACATGCAACTAAAAAAATCAAATACACCCTTGTGTAACGAGAAGATATTATCAGTTGCGAGTTGCGACCCACATGCAACTATTAAATTCTCAGTTGCGACCCACATGCAACTAAGAAAATCTCAATTGCGATCCATATGCAACTGGAAAAAAATACCTATTACACTCTTTGCAACAAGAAAATCTCAATTGCAACCCACGTGCAATTGAAAAATTCCCAGTTGTGATCCACATGCAACTAAGAAAATCTCAATTGCGTCCCACATGCAACTAGAAAAAAATATCCATTACACTCTTTGCAACAAGAAAATCTCAATTACGACCCACATGCAACCAAAAAATTCCCAGTTGCGATCAACATGCAACTAAGAAAATCTCAATTGAGACCCACATGCAACTGGAAAAAATAGCCATTACACTCTTTGCAACAAAAAAAAGTCTTTAACACCCACATGCAAAGTGCAAAAATATCTGTTACACCCTGTGCAACTGGGAAAATCTCAGTTACAACCCCAATGCAAAATCAAAAAATCTCAGTTGCGAGCCACATGCAACTGTTACAACATATATGCAACTGGAAAAAATCTGCAACTAGGAAAAATCTTAATTATGACCCACATGCAACAGGGAGAAATCACACTTACGACCCACATGCAAATCGAAAAAATCTCGAATAATTACATAATTCAATAGTCCAGATTTTTTTTTCTTAGCTACAACACATGAGTCGTTTTTTTTTTTAAAAAAAAAGAGCAACATCAAAGCACACAAAAAGAAAAGAAAAAATATGCTAAATTACACAGTACAGATGCATTGTAAAGACGCAGAGGAAAGGAGCACATGACAAAAGCAACAGCGCATAGTTGCGGCAGCCCATGGCCAAAAATATCAGCGTGCAGCCCATGTAGAAAACGTATGACGGTAAAACAGGAAGCTTGCATAAATCTTGATGTACTTAATCTAATGGAGGATGAGGTGACTGAGATTTAATAAATCTCAAACGCCTGATTTCTAGCAATGCCGATAAAAAAACGGGGCTTCTTTTCCATCTCTGAATATTGAGCAATTGGTGGTGTAGTTTCTTTTCTTTCTCTTTTTTGAAGTGGCCGAGAAATTGAGTATCTGATGCGATTTCACATCAGTTTCTTTGTACAGACATCCACACGTACGTGTACGTGTTCGAATAATTCAGGGCATTATATTATACTAGCTAAGTACCCGCGCGTTGCAGCGGAACATTTCATCCATCTCCAAGATCTGTTGATTTGATTGAATCTCGATGATGCTGTGTCCTCTAATTCTTTTTTGCGAAACCCTAATCTTGTGTTTTAACTTATATCAATCTGAGATAAATACACCACTTGTCTCTGTTGTCACTCCCCTAAGTCCCCGACGAGGCGACGATGATTTATATCTTTTGCACAATCCGTGCATGAACTGGAGTATCGTATCCATCCCTGCTGTATTCAATCCTTCAGACCAATAAACAATCTGACATGTTCATTTATTCACACTATGTTATTAAAAAAATGTGTGTGTAGCAGAAACCAATATAAGGATTTTTCTTGAATGTTACATGAATCTCACAAGAAAAAAGAAACCAACAACAAAAGTTAAGAGCAGCCAAAGTTACATTTCTGTAACCACAGTTTCAGATAAAGAAAATAAAAGAATGATCAAAATTGACCCAACTTGAGCAACCATTTGTGCACCCAAAGTTTAGAAAACATAAGAAAAGTAGACGACGAATCCAGAGAAAACTACTGAATTCTGGAGCCACAAGGCCCACAACGGACATGGACGGCTCCATGTAGGTTTTCAGTATGCACCTCCGTTGTCTTGCAGGAATGCAGGTGCGCTGGACACGACCACCACCGGGCGACCTCGACAGGTTCAGGCAAGTCCATCGTGAGGATATGGTCCTGCTCCATGGCCTTCACCCGTGCGAGGTGCCGTGCCCGTGCTCGACCTCGTCCTTTGATAACCTGCAGTGACGACCTAGCAGGAGCAGGCTAGCATGGATATATTGCTTTCGCACCTGGTCTGGCTCCCGGTGATGAAGCTCCGGGAGACCCACGCCACACTGGCCCCGCCGTGCGCCATGGACATTCTCCACCAAGTGCCGCTTCCATCTTTATCTTCTTCTTCCCCTGGATCATAGGCAGTTACTACGGCGCGGCCGCCATGGACGGGAGTGCAAGCGAATCCCCCAATATGATGGTGAGCCTGATGAAATTACCAGATGTATTATGGTGAACTCCTCTTTTCCCCTCAATTTCTCTTCCAAATTCGTCTTAAAAATCGGTAGAAAATTCATTTAATCTTTAAATTCAAAGCCCAAATCCACCAATCCATCATCTTTATGAGCCTCTTTTGTTGTCTGTTTGTATTGATTGGAGTTCAAGGGGACGCGCCCTGGATGACCTTTACCATATATATGAAGGAGACTCACTTGACCCGCGCGCCCCTTTCCACAATCTCCTGCTCGACTTACTCAGCATTGATGGGGTAGTGGGGCAGTGCGTACCCGGCCCGACTGCTACTCCACCTTCTTCCCTGTGACGCCGATGCTCTCTTGCGCGTGGTCGCGGGATTCCTGAATTCCTCTGAGCGCCACAGTTCTCCTGCTCCATGGCCTGTCGTCCTCCACCGCGAGCTCGAGCGCCGCTGTTCCCCTGCTCCACCACAGGCGTTCTCCACCGCGAGATCGAGCGCAACCAGCCCAGTGCTCCCCGTGCGTGCGAGTGTGAGCAATTCCGCCCCTGCCGATCTCTAGCGAGTGCCGACCCTTTCCTCTGCCCGCGCCGACAGTCTCCTCACACGGAGTGCCCGCTTCCAGACTCGTTGCAGGAGCGGGAGCTAGCAGGCGATCTCCCCTGGTGTGCCCCGCCCCGCCCATAGATGCGTAGACTCCCCAACAAGCAGGCGTAACCCACGGCAGGTGGGCGATGAATCGAGGATAGGGGTCGCGGACAATGACGGCGATGCAAATAGCAGGCTCCGTGCCGTTTTTATTGAAGCGATCGGGGGCAGTCCGGCATGATGGATTTCGATGAGGATTCAGCTTCCTCACGGATCATCAGAATCCGGCCTGCTGACGGCAAGCAAGACTTGACAAACCAAAAAACCAGCGCTAGCGTCCAGAGTAAACCGGAGGAGGAGGCGGAAGATCGACCCCGAAACGCTTTGTTATGGTTTATTTGACGTACGAAATATTGATCTGGTTTTTTTTTACCTTTTTTTTTTGGGCCGTGCTGAGCGTCCCCCGGGGGATCAAACCCCCGATCCCCCGGCTCCGGAGCCGTCCGATGGAGTTTCTGTTCACCGTGATTTTTCGTTCTGTCTTTCTGCCCCGTCCGTATTCTCCCTGCTAATAACACAACTGAACCCACAACACTGATAAACTCAACGCACGAACAGAATCCACAGCTACGCGCACGAACCTACCGCGGCCCCGCTCATAGCTCCGGTGAAAGATCTTGCACGCTCGCAGCTACGCCGATGACAGCTAGAAGCACCCCCGCCGCTGCTTGTAGCGCCTCTGGCCGCCGCTAGAAGCACTTCCGCCGCGTCGCTGAGCATCGTCGACTTCCGTCGCCGGAAAACAAGAACTCGGCGGTGTTGGTCGCAGACCGGCGGTGGCGTGAAACAAGAACGACGGTGGTGGGTCGCAAGATCGCCGACGTATCTTTGCTGCAACGCCACCCGTCTTTGGTAGCATCGCCGGCGCCGTGTGTACGCAGACTCCGACCGACGTCGGTAGCAACCCCGAACGGCGTCGGTAGCAGCCCCGGACACCGAGTGTAGCGGCACCACCGACGTCGCAGCGGACCCGCCACCGTGTGTAGCAGACCCGCCGGCGTCGGTAGCAAAGACCGGCCGCCGTGTGTAGCAACCTCGGCAGCGTCCGTAGCAGATCGGCAGACGTGTGTAGCAGCCCCCGCCGCCTTCGGTAGCATCCTCGGCCGCTTTGGTAGCAGCCCTGGCCAAGATCGCAGCAGCCCGGCCGCCGTCGGTAGCAAACCACATACCACCTTTCAAGGGCACCTAGTTTGCGGCGCCGCCGACCGCCGCTTTCTCCTGTCCGGTGGGAGGAGCGGCGGCCCTGCACGATTCGAGTGGCTGGGTACATGCAGCGACCCCTCGTCGCTTCGATCTCCCCCCATGGGTGGCATCGCCGCCACCCGCCGTTCGGGCAACGGCCATGGAAACGCGTCGCAGCGGCAGTAGAGCCCCACCGCGCTCGAGATGTGACACAGAGATGGGTGGAGGAAGGTAGGGCCTGGGGAGGTGGTGAGATTCACTGGATTTGGGGGCCCTGAACGGTGGCGGCTTCTAGCGTTGCGTGCAGGTTGGCCAATCGGCGGCGCAGCGGCTCCGGCGACTACGGTGTTGTCGCCAAGGCGTGTGGGGAAATTTTGTAGTCATGAGCGACAGAGTAGTGAGGATAGGGATGAATTTTGAGGAAGAACGTGGTGGGACCCATGTGCTGCTGAGCCACGCGTAGGGGTACGTGGCGGCCTCTCGAGGCGGAGGACGGGAGCCACAAATCCTCCGGATGATTCATAGCGTTTTCCTTTTTTTTTCGATATGGGAGCATCGCTCCGGCCTCTGCATCAATAGATGCACACAGCCATATCTATACCTACTAATAAAGGAAGGAAGGTTTCTCCCCTAATTTTTCGTCCGTTTTTTAACTACCCTCATTTTACAATTAAAATTACGGGCGATGCCACCGCCTGAGTAAAAAAACGAAGCGACGTCGATTCGGTAGTTTTATTCGTTCTCTTCCCAAAGATCCCCTCTCGATCTAAGATGGCCGCCAGATCTGGTTTGGCGTCCTCCTCTGCGTCAGGCAGACGGGATAGTTGGATGTCACTCGTCGCCCCTCCTTCCGGCACAGCACGCCGCTGGGCAGGCAGAGCTCGATTTTATCCTCATTTTTTGGCCGCCTGGTCGCCTTGCAACGCTGTTGCTGCTTCGTAGGGAGAGGAAATAGGGTGGAGGGAAGCCGACGATGAGAGCACACGCCAGCCATGATGCTCCGCCTCCTTCTGGTCACGGCCGCCGGTACAACGTCTCTGCTGCCGTCAGATTGATTTGTAGCTACCCGCGGGCAGGATTCAGCAGCACGGACACGAGGCGGTTTTAGTACAATGTCACCTAAGGACAGCGAGGTGGTCAGCACTGCCTCCAAGCTCGTAGGGATCCGGCCGGCCGGATTGCAGCGACCGGCATCTCCTTGTTGGTCAAATTCCATGACTGGGCCAAACCTCAGAAATGAGTTTCCGCACCTCCTTTTGTAGCCAAACCTCAAGCTGACTGCTCACCCTATTCTCCATTATTGCGCTAAGCTTGACAATGAGTGTTTGTAGAGTCTATGCTAATATCCATCTTCTAGACGCAAAGGTGGACTTCAGATGAGGTAGTAATACATAAATTATAGACTTCAGACGAAGTTGACTGGGAGCTCGGATGTAAGGTAAGTATTGAAAATCATCAAAGACCCAAAATCATAGTAGCTTAAAGTATACCGGCAGCAGCATGCTGTAGTTTTTATTATTTGATTAATCAGTTCAAATTCTGAGGCAGTATCAATCTGTCTATATATATAGCCACCCCGTCACGAACGAACATGAAGGCCATCAGTCTGCGCTCTGGTCTGACTCGCAACAAAAATGCAGGTTTCAGTCTGGAGATGAATTATTTTTATCGATAAAAACCGGAGATGAATTATGCTGGAGTGTACTTTTATTTCGATGAATTTTATACGTACCAAACTGTATGTTCAGAGTTCAGACTCCATGGCCATATCCTCCAATCTCCTCAGGCTGGGTAGGTGCATGCTACTGTGTTCTTTCACTCTTTCAGTTTCTCATGTAACATTATTATGGCGGTTATTTGGTCTAGAGGAGTAAACGGTTCTCTGATTTTGATTCTCCACAACTGTCACAGCATTGATTTAAAGAGCATGAAGATCGGCCGGACTGGGACGCAGCTGAGCGAATTCATCCACGGATTTAGGGACGATGGCAGCAGAGTGTCCCGGATGTATGGCGATATATTTTTTCCATGTATTACAGGTAGATTCTCTTCTATAGTAGATGGGGATAACTAGAGTGTGGTAATTGGGATTCTTCAGACTTTTAGTACGCTGTTCACTTTGATCCACTTTAAATAGAAAAAAAATAAAGTAAAGAGGAAATAAGAAATACAGAATATTCTCTCTCATTCAAGGAGGGATTTCGGGAGATGATTAGATGGAGAGAGGGAAAAACATAGCACTGAATGCATGTAACTTGGAGTCTTGTAACAATATTATGTATCTGCGAAAAAGGAAATTCAGGTATGCACTGCACTATTCCCTAGCTAATATATTTTAGAAGGTTAACCTCAGATGTGTTTGTTTTAATTTCTTTGGTTTACCACATGTAATATGCTATACACGTGGACAAAATCTATAAATGCGAGTTATTTCAGTTTTCCATCTGTCTTCACTTAACAACCTTAGTATACTAACCTATTTCTCTCAGTTGTTTACTGTGAAATGAGTTAAGTGTAATGACAATAATTATTTTCAAATTATTATGTGGGTAGGGTTGTCGCATTGCTATATTAAATATTAATCCGCAGATTTTTCTCTCCCGATGCAACGCACGGGCATATTTACTAGTTTTTTATTAAAATAACGTAGTTCAAAAAAGTGTACTTATTACAGTCACATGGAAGCTAAGGCTGTAACAAGAAACAGCCACACAAAGATGAACAGTAAACAAAATCTATCCATCTTCAATCTTCAATCCTTCTAGTGTGCCGCCATCCAGTAGCCTGGAAATAGCAATCCCGTGCGACCGTCAAGATTCGGTTGCATCCAATAGCCATAGTATCCCGCTGGTCCTCCGGGAGAAGATAAGCCCAAAGTTGGATCCAATGCGCCGCACGAATAATAACCTGCAAAAAATTAGTCCCCTTTTGTTTATTAAACACAATATCATTTCTACTTGTCCATATAGACCAACAAATCGCTGAGATTCCAATGCGAATATGCTCCTTATCATTCTTTCTCACTCCATTCAACCAATTACCAAACATATTCGTGATATTAGCGGGGGGAGGAATGTTATAAGCAAAATATACCATTCTCCAGATTAATTTTGCAAATGAACAAGAAAGAAACAAGTGGTCAATAGTCTCATTTTTATCACAGAAACAACACTTTTCACTACCCGTCCACTTCCTCTTAATTAGATTATCCTTAGTAAGCAACACTTTATTACTAAGAAACCACATAAATATCTTTATCTTGAGGGGTATTTTAATCTTCCAAAGATATTTTCTCAGAAATCTAGTATGGCCATTCATAAGATCAAGGTACATGGATTTAACTGAAAATAAACCCGACTCTGTTAACTGCCATACAAACTGGTCTTTATCATTGTTCAGTTGTACCATCATTAGTCGTTCACATAAGTGTAACCACAAATTCCACTTATGGTCATTAAGATGTCTCCTAAAATCAATATTAATAGGATATCGATTCAATACCGTAGATACCAACACATTTTTCCGTTGGACAATATTATAAAGAGATGGATATTGTTGGGCTAACGACACTTCGCCCAACCAGACATCCTCCCAAAACCGAACCGTCATCCCATTCCCAATTTTAAACTTACCCCTCTTAAAGAAGTCATCTTTTACTCCCATCAGCCCCTTCCAAAAGGGTGAATCGGTAGGTTTCGCCTCCACTTGAGCCAGCGTTTTGTTTTTAATATATTTGTTATGCAACAATTGCTGCCAAACTCCTTCTTCCGATAATAATTTAAATAACCATTTACTTAACAAACATTTATTTTTCAACTCAAGAACCTCGACCCCTAAGCCCCCTTGATCTTTTGGTCTACAAATAATATTCCAGCGAGATAATCTATATTTCTTTTTGTGTTCATCAGATTGCCAAAAGAAACGAGATCGATAGAAATCGAGTCTCTTTCTCACACCTTTAGGGATCTCCAGAAAAGATAACATGAACATAGGCAGGCTAGTAAGAACGGAGTTAATAAGAATAAGACGATCCCCGTAAGATAACATTTTACTCCGCCAACAGCCTAATTTTGTAGCAAACCTATTCTCCACCGGATTCCATTCAGAATTACGGAGCATTCTATGGTGGATAGGAATACCAAGATATCTAAGCGGTAACGCTCCGGATGCACACCCAAAAATTTCTTTATATTGGTGTTCCATTTCCGATGCTTCGCCGAAACAAAATAATTCACTCTTATGAAAGTTTATTTTCAACCCCGATAGCTGCTCAAAGATACACAGAATGAGCTTCATATTGACCGCTTTTTCTAAATCATGTTCCATAAAAATAATAGTATCATCGGCGTACTGTAGTACCGACACACCTCCCTCGACCAAATGTGGAATAAGACTCCCCACATGACCAGCATCTTTAGCCCGTCCAATCAAAATAGCTAACATATCAGCTACAATGTTGAAAAGAATCGGAGATAATGGATCCCCTTGCCTCAGCCCCTTTTTAGTCTGAAAATTGTGCCCAATATCATCATTAACTTTTATCCCTACACTTCCCCCTTGTACAAAACTTTTAACACGATCACACCAGACTGGATCAAATCCCTTCATCCGCAATACTTGTTGAAGAAAAGGCCATTTCACCTTATCATATGCCTTCTCGAAGTCGATTTTAAATAGAACCCCATCCATCTTTTTACGATGTAATTCATGAATTGTTTCATGCAAAACAACCACTCCTTCCAAAATGTGTCTCCCTGGCATGAAAGCCGTCTGAGTAGGTTTTACTACCTTATGCGCCACTACCGACACCCGATTAGTAGACACCTTGGTGAATATTTTGAAGCTCACATTAAGCAAACATATAGGCCTATACTGCTGAATCTGTACCGCATTATCTTTTTTCGGTAACAATGTTATGATCCCAAAATTTAGCTTGAATAAAGGAAAACCCCCATCCTGAAAGTGAACAAACATGGCCATTAGATCTATTTTAATTACTTCCCAAAACCGCTGATAAAACTCTGCAGGGAATCCATCAGGGCCCGGTGATTTGTTATGCTCCATCTGGTTTTTTTTTACCTACCAACACCACCTATCCGTAACTTATTAGTAGAAGATAGAGACTAGTCGCGTTGCTCCTGACAAAACCTGCGTGCAATCACGTGGATTATATTCCAGTGTTCCATTTCGCAAAAAAGAAATATTCCAGTGTTTTTTTAACAGGGGTAGGCCCTCGAAGCTTCATTGATGGCGGTGGGACAAAGTTACATCAAGGATAAAAAAAAACAGCAATTACATCATAGCCCTTGCAATTTACTAAGAGGATCTCGAAGGAAAAAAAAAACAAAACGCGATCCGGTCCTCCTCCACTGACACCATTGCCGGCCTCGAAGCAGCGGCCACCTCCTCCAGCTCGGGGAGGAAACCACTTGATTTGGAACCGGCATTGAAGTGTCGCGCTGAAGCCCAAGATCCTCCCGTCTTAGAGGAAGAAGAACCCTCGGAGCCAGAGCTCCAGAGGCACGGAGCGCCCCCCTCCCTCGTCCAAAGATAGCGGCAGCGCACCTCGCCGTCGCTTGGAAGGTTCCGTAGCAGAAGCTTCACTTATCCCCGCTGCCACCAAGCACTTGCATCTGGCGCTGCACCGCCCCGTCCTCTCCCCTCGCTACCACGGCCGACCGGAGAAGAGGGAGATGCAGATTGACATATGTCATGCTTGGCCCAATATTGGCCTTTATTGATGGAGCAAGCATCTTTTCCCTCCGCCGCATCAGGCTCAATTCTCAGGAGCGCTACGACGAACAAGATCAGAAGCAACAGCTCCCAGATCCAGCCCAAGGGATCCAGGATGATGCTCCCGTCATGACGCCAAACTCTGGCACAAGGCCAACACAAACAACTACTACTAGATCTAGAGAACCTATGTACACCGGCGCCTCTCCCGAACCAACACCATCCGGCTATTCCGGCGGAGTGGCCATATGGGATCGGCCCGGGCGACTGCGGAGAGCCTTCAAGCTACTATAGAGGCTTGACAGCAAGGGGAAATGAGAGCCTCACAAATATTCCAGTGTTCCAAACACACTTTTAGTTAGCCATCCACATCCTTGCGTGCTTGTTGTGAAAATGGGGTGGACGTAGATGTGATGCTCCGGGTTGGCACTCGTCGTTCCGGCAGCAGCGCGGCGCTGGGTGGCAGGGCTGGCGACTTCGGTGGTGGTGAGAACTGCATAGGTCGGTTTGGCGCAGTGAGCACTTGCCATGGATGCCAATGGCGAGGCAAACGGCGCTCCTGGTCGTTTGGGCTAACATGCAAGGTGTGTGGCGTGAACCACGACTCTGCAGCGGCAACATTGAGGTCCTGTTGTGGCGGCAGAGCAAGGCAACAGGGCATCATGTGGTTTCCATAGGTTTAGTGAGAAGAAAGCCACACCCCATATGAAAGTCATGTCCGTTACCGGTAGCGACACTTGTGAGCATCGTTTTTCTTCTTTGAGGCGGCACCAAGGAGTGTCGATATTGCCCTCGTCCACTTAGAGTAGTGTCTCCGATGCAAATCTAGATCCAGTTCCAGCTCAGCGATGGGGGTGGCTTTGGAGTTTGGAGACACCGTTGTGGGAAGCACTTGAGTGCCTTCATTAGGTTCGTTGATATAAGTTTTCTATCAATCCTATGAACTCGTGTGCCAGGATGTCACATCTATTGTGTTTGTAGAGTGTGTAGTACATAGTCTTCGGTTTAGCGTTGTAGGGGCATCTCTAGTAGTAACCGAAAAAGTGGGAACCAAAAAAACTCTAGTTCAGTCTCCCGAAAACGTGTTTACAGCCCGGAGAAGGGCTGACACAGAATAGAGCCCGTAAAACAAAGTGTAAAACAAAATATTCTGTTTTACACGTTCGATTTGCGGGCTCTATTCCGCGATAGCAACGTCCGAACCTGTAAAACCAGTATTTTAGCACAGAATTCATATGCAACATGATATAAAACAGAAACATAGAACAACCGATTATAAAGTAATCAAATAATAGTTTTGAGCATACAATAATCATTCAAATTATTGCATCAATTGCATCATGGGTACAAGTTGAGGAGCAGCGAAATTCTCCTAGGCCGGCTGGGCTAGGAATATACATTCAGGTGGAAGGTAATCAGTATGCCAAGCTCTTCATCGCCAAGCTCTTCATCGCGGCTATCTCGCCGCCAGTATCTTCGGTGCTACAGGCCGAAGCCTTTGGTCTTCTTCTTGCAGCGAAGCTTGCAGACCTTCTTCGACTCAACCAAGTTACTTTCTTCACTGACATTGCTACACTTGCCAAAGCTGCAGCTCATCACAATATACAGGATGCACCTGGTCATTGGGAAATCAGGCCACAGCTAGCTAATGTATTCAATAGCAGCTCTTTTCACTCTGAAAGAATATATCATATCTCTAGAAGTTTGAACTTTAAGACAGACCACTATGCTAGGCTAGCTCTCAGGATTCAGAATACAATTTTCAGGTTTAGATGCTTGGCTAGCTCTCAAGCAAATGTTGATTGTTCATTTAGAGATATCTGGTCGGACCAAAGCGTTGCCATGTGCAAGCTCCTCTCTGTAAAGTGTTGTTAAAGAAATGATATCTTTGTTGTTCAATTTTTTTTATTGCATCAATTAAACAAATTAAGAAATGTGTGAACCAAATTACAACAATAGTTTCCAAATCATAAAACAAATAATCAAATGTCTCAACAATGGAATGGTAGGATCAAGTGTGGCCACGGCCATAGAGCTTTCAGTGGTGCATTTTCAGATCATGAACGAGCTGGTGATGAGTCGTGGCATTCTAAATTTGTCGATGCGTTTCAAGGAAAGCTTCAACGCGATCAGGATTCCTTTGAGGTTGCACTCGGGTGCCTGCATTGTCATAGAAACAGGGAAAATTTAACCCTCTTTCATCTTCAATGATCATGTTGTGAATAATGACACAACAAGTCGTGATGTTGACAAGGTTTTTTTTTTGTCCCAAAACCGAGCATGCCCTCGAACAATAGAAAACCTAGCTTGCAGAACACCAAATGCCCTCTCAATGTCTTTGCGGGCTGCTTTTTGAGCCTTGACAAATTCAGCTTCTATTTTATCTTGGGGATCCTTGATGGATTTCACAAAAGATGCCTAGTCTGGATAAATACCATCTGCTAGATAGTCTCTCATTGAATATTCATTATTCATAACTTTGTAATTGCAAGTGGGTGCTTCTGTGTCTGCTAGTTTTGCAAACAAAGGTGATCTATGTAACACGTTGATATCATTGAGTGTTCCTGGCAAATTAAAAAAAAACAATACCAAATCCACAAATCTTTTGATGCCACGGCCTCAAGTACAATTGTAGCATCTTTGCTTTTTTCCACACTATATTCCATGCCATGTCTTGGGAGAATTTTTCCATGTCCAGTGCATACAATCAACACTACCAACCATTCCAAGCCAACCCCTTTTCCCATTTATCTCCATCAATATTTTTGTGTCATCTTGAGTGGGAACTCGAAGATAGAGGTTGGGCCAAACAACTTGATAATCATCCGAGCAAACATACGCACGGACTCAGCGGTTGTATCTTCACCAATTTGAAGATACTCATCGATGTAATCCACAGGGATGCCATACGCAATCACCCTTATGGCAACGGAGATTTTTCGATAGGGGCTAAAACCCATCACGTTGGCAGTTCTACGTTGCTTGAAGTAATTTGAGTTTGCTTCGCAAGCCTTAACGATTTTGACGAACAAACTACGGCGCATGCGATACCTTCTACGGAATAGATGTGGCGGATAGGTAGGTACCTTGACGAAGTAGTCATCCCATAATTTGTAGTGCCCGAGGAGGCGATTCCGGTAGATGTGGTTGCGGCCCATCATCGAGCCGCGTCGCCTACCCAGCAGCTTCGCGCGGTCCTCCAGCTCCTTGACGGCGAGAAGGAGGATGGTGGTCTCGGTGTCGTCATCCTGGAGCAGCTCCTCCAGGTCGGAACTATCCGAGGAGGACGAATCCGAGAGATCAACGTCAGCGAACTCTGCGGTCGAGTTCATCTCCGATTCGGCCGGCGCGGTAGGGGGCGGGCCCTGGAGGTGCTGGAGGAGCCGCGGGTGTGATGCGGGGCAACACGCGGGAGCTCCACTTCGCCGGATTCGGCCGAATTGAGCGGCGGCAGCTGAGGAGTGGCGGCACGCAGAAGTGGGAAGAGGGTGAGCAGTTGGGACGGGGTGAAACTTCCGCCCGCCCTAGATATGGATTTTCGTTCAGTCAGCGATTGAACCCCACAACTCGAATTGGGTTTTCGGGCGCGGCTTGTAAAAAAAATTTCGGGCCAAACGTGTTTTCAGTTAGTGATCTACGCCTATTTCCAAACTGAACCTGTAAACCGACAGTTGTTTTTCAATTTTTCCACTTTTACCAACACTACTAGTGATACTCTAAGCCAAGAGGCATCCACTAGCCACTTGGCTACTTCTACGAAAATGATACGCCTTTCAATGTTGTATTCTAGAAGGGGAAAAGTACTCCCTTGATCCATAATACCACGACACTTATATCATATATCAGAGGGAGTAATACAGTATGTCCGTGTGAGCAGCCAAAATGTTAGATGCTGCTAACTTTTTACCTACATGTCGTCAGCCGTCAGTGCCAGTTTTGTACCAAAGCCAGCCGATCGATTGGCGTGTCCGGGCGACAACGCTGTATCACACCAACAGTTCCCTGACTGAAGAGCCGTTGGAGTGTATCTGGCAAACAAAACAAAACATCTCTATATCCTACCCCGCATGCTGCGATCTCAGGTAGCAACGTACATGGGTTGTTGCAAGATAAGTAGATGCTTTTGATCTCCAGTCTTGAGACAATAATGAATGATGATCTCATGGGAACACGCTAGTTTTTGTAACTTTATGTACATGGGGCTGTTGCAAGACAGTCCCGTTTGATCTCCAGCCCTGAGACAGTAATGAATGATGACCCTTGTCCTGAACCAAACATGTATCCCGTTTTGGCAGCCGCCCACTTCTCAGTAATTGTCGATCTTGGAACCTAGATCGACATGGCTGTCCGGCTGTCCCATAACAGCAGGCACTGTCCCGGTCCGACGACCAGGTGTAATGTACAGACCTATATGCAATCTGCAGCAACACCCATGCATTGCTGTCTCACCGTCTCACCCTACAACAGGCTACAGGAGAGGCACCTCCTGTGCTGCCCCTGCTTCAGTTCCTCCCGTAAAACGTCGCATCACACCGTCATGGAGAAGACAGGAGGACCCTACGAGAAACAATTCACCACATGAGCAAGAGGCGGCCACTGATTGGGAGAGGTGACACTGAATGAGCATAAACAGAAAAATGTTACATGCAGGCATGCAGCAGAGCATACCGTTTATTGGGGAATGAATATCACTAATATTGGAAGTGTGTAACGTGGCTATAATAAAATTACTGAGAGAGATCTACTTCATAGTTCCTCTTAACAGAACAGATTAAGATTTCAGGCTCTAATATCTGCAAATCTAACTGCCATCATTGTTGAAATATTATTATTGCCTGTGAATCCCAATAAATAATGATTTTCGGTGAACAGGCATATGCAATTCAACATGGTACCCTGGTTTAAAGGTCCCGAGTTCAAGACCCGACCAAGGCACTTAACTAACGGTTGCAGAACAGTTCCATTTGGGCCAAGTGGCAGTCCTCAAAATTGCGAACGATGCCATCTCACCCTAGCTCAAAATGTCCCATTACAAGGGCTCTGATTGAATGCATCACAGCGGCTGTGCAACTCAAACCTCTTTCAATTGAATTTCAGTTATTTTTTAAATTGATAAGCCATTTGTTAGCATGAAAGTCTTAAGACAGACATACAGAATGTACCTTGAACCTGAAGCCCGCCAGCTTTCTGTTCGGAACAGGGAGGGAACAAGACTGCAAAACATGCCATCCCAACCACCAGAACACAACTCTCTGCCTGGTCATTTCGGTAGCTTCATGTTTCTGTTGATATGCCGGTCTTCGGTCACCAGGAATGGTATTTCCAACTGATTGCTGTAAAGAAATTTTGCACCTCTAATGTAACAGAAAACCTGAAACCTCTGCTATTAATGTATATATCAGAATTTTTTCCAATGATGCCAGTTTCAGCAATGTTCATCAAACAAACTTGATCGCAGAGACGGCAAAAGGAGTACTAAATAAACTGTAGTAGCTATACGGTACACCCGAGATAAAGTGCACATGAGAACATCAATAATATGTAGCCATTATTGTCCTACGTGAGAAATACTATCATACTTGTTGGGTTAGACAATATATGGATTATGGGAACTTGGATTTATAGCGCTCTCATCCTTCCAAAAAGAAACAACGGGCATCTTTTAACCCCATGAAGAAAATATTCTTTTTGTATGCTAGTCATCCTGGTGCATCATAATCCAAAGGTACTGTAGAACAATCCAAATATTGTTATCACATGAAATTCAAGCTATATACTGTAGAATGTAGAAGAATCCAAGCTACAAACACCTAACATGGTCTGAAATCTAGCCATTTCTTTCAAAATAGATAGGGAAGATCCAGAATAACAGAACAAAGTGGTAGCTACTTAAGCAGTGGACACCAAATGCCATCCAACAGAAGAGGAATCTACATATGGGCGTGTCTCCTGTCGGAAGTAGAGTTATATGTACCAAGTCATATCATCAAATTATGCATCTAGGTATACAATACATGGCAACTGATCTCGCAAAAAAAAACATGACCACTGATCGCGCAAAAAAAAAAAAAGACCACTGAGCAATAGTTCACCATTATGAGAAACCCTAACCTCCCTCCCATGGCTTTTTTTGTGAGAAACCCTAACTTCCCTCCCGTGGCGCTCCCCAGGGCGCCGCCGGGGGGCCAAGCCCGACCACCGCACCCCCTCCCTCGAGCAGCCTCCCTCCCGCCGTTGCCGCCGGCGTCTGCCCCTGGCGCCGAAGGTGCTGGGGTGGAGGAGCGGCGGCGTTTCTTCGGTGCGGCTGGGGCGGCATCGACGACTTCAGCGTTGGCAGAGGTTGGGGCGGCGTCCCCGGCCTGGCGGCGGCTACTCGCTGGATGGCGATGGCTTCGCTAGGTCCCCCACCTAGGCCCGCCGTCCTGTAGCGGCGTGGAGGGGCGTAGGACGGTGGACCGGTTGGTGGAGGGTTGCGGAGACGGTGCTACGGCAGCGGCGGTCCTCGGTGGTTGCTGCCGGCGGCGGCCACGGTTGCAGCCGGTGGCGGTGCGGCCAGGGCCTGATCTGGGCCCAGGGCGGACTGCGGTTTCACAGCTGTCGGGGGCTGCGGTGTAGCCTGCTGGCTCCCGCATCCCAAGGTCGTTCGTCTTGCCGGATCTTCGGTGTGACGGGCGGCGAGGATGGCCGTTTGCGTGGGGGCTCGGCCTGTGTAAAGGCGGTGGTCCTAGGGTTTCTCACGCGCCAAGACGAAGACCTTCGGGATGCTGATTCCTTCTTCATCTGGCCGGAATGATGAATTCCGGAAGGCTCCGCCGGCGAATGAAACAGTGCATCTTTTGTCTGGAGTTCGCTGGATCGGGTGGTATTCGGTCGCGCGCACCCATGCTTTTATTCCGACCGTTTGGTTCTGGAGGGAGCAGCGTGAAGCTCTGTTCTGTGTTGACATCAAGTGACTTGGTCCATGATGAAGTCAGAAGCAGAGAATATCTTGAAGGCCGGATTGGAATACTAGCTAAGGGAGGTTCAAGTCTTCGCAATGTTGAGGGGCTTGCTTGGTGTCTGGGCTTTGCAGCAGTGGTATGATAGTGGGGGTGGCAGCACAGGTGAAGTTCAAAGTCCTACCTTTCAGGGTGAAAACCCAAGATCTAGCCTTAACTGGTTGTGCCTGGCAATGACCTTGTTGGAGGCATTGTTTTTGAGAGCGGGGACTATCTTGAGGGTGAAAACCTAAAATCTTTTGATCGGGCGACGATGGTGCTGGTGCACTATTCCCTTCTTGGAGGCGTCGCTTTTGAAGAGTCTATATTTCAGGTGTTGTCCTGGTGGTGGATGTATTGCTATTGCTAGGTCTGGGATAGCGAGACTAGACTTTTGTTTCGTAGTTTTCTTTTGCTCTTTTTTGGCTGTGTGCATCCGTACTGCCATTGGGATGTTGCGTTATTACAGAGGATCCGTACTTACATTAGGCTGAGTGTAATTGGTATCTTCTGATATTAATATATTCCCTTTATCTAAAAAAAGTTCACCATTATGGAGAAAAAGTTCACCATTATGGAGAAGCTGTAGCAAGTCTTAGCAGGAATGGCCTAATTTTTTTGTTTAACAAATAATTATTTATGTCTTGCAAAATCCTGTATGCCCATGTGACAAAACTTCAAAAATATGATCTCAACCCAGTATAACCGTTTTATTTGATCTTCTTTCACAACTTCTGAGAAGCAATATGTAAGCATGATACAGCAAAAGACAGAATGCACATAAGTGTGAAGCTCACTGGCTTGCTTCTTCTAATCACAGACAGTGACCAAATTTGCAACGGAGTGGCCTTACAGTTCTAAATTCCTTGATTGGTTTTGCTAAACATTCCCTGTAGAAGTGTTCCGTCATCAGGAACATAACCAAGCAGACATACATGTTAATTCAACAGATGCTTATACTGTCCCAAATCTACACAACATCTTAAAGTTCTTCTAACCCAGGCACTGTGAACACAAGCACAACTACATATGAATCGAGCAGTTCCCAAAAGCTACCCAAAAAACTACAAGATCATTTTGGAATGGAGGAACTGCAGAAGAGTTTTACTGCCAAACTGCAGACTGCAGACTGCCTGCATAGTCTACATCATTATGTTTCTTCAATAATGTATATGTTTGGAAATAAGCTTCATAACCTCATAGGGGGCAAAAGGAGAACATGTTCTAAGCGACATCAACATAAGAGCAGGTCTGGAAAAAGAATACACTACTAGTCACAAGACCAATATTCTGTAAAACCCAAGTAACTAGCTAAAGTCCATGACAATGGCAAACACACACTTGTCATGATAAGCCTCAATCTTTAGAGATTCGGAGTTTTCTACTTCATCATAGAACGGCCCCATGCCCTCCTTTGCATTTTATATGAAAGTAGTGGAGAAGACAAAAGCTTGAAAATTGCCCTGGCCAGTGACATGAACTTCTTTTCAAATATGCATCTTCCATCAGCAGTCCGCGATGTCCTAGGTTCCTGGCTAAGAACAGTAAATTGATTCATCAGGAGTATGTTTTTTTTCTACATTCGAAACTGCAACAGGATACAAGCATAAAATATCAGTATAAGTGGTGACAAAAGGGAGAAGATTCAAGAGGGAACAAGAAGTCAAGAACAAGTAAACAAATGTGCTAACAAACCAGGTTCCTTACAACTATATATAACTGGAACCGTGATACGACAACATGTACATCTTAGTCATTCAACTTCCTTACTGTCAAACTTGCAAGGATGACATACATGTGAGACAGCAGGGAAAGAGTAAAGATCACTATAGTGTTTTGTTCAAGAGAAGTTAAGATTGATTTCATGGGAACATGCTAGTGTGCATGGCATTACGTACTAGATGATCTAAGCAAGAAAGCCAGAAAGATTAGTTGAACTATCTGACTTATACATATTAAGTAGCTCCTGGATACTAATACATTATTTACCTAATTGTATGCATATCGCCATAAAATAAATAAACAACAGAAAGATACTGCCATACTGGATAATAATAAAAGGGGGAAATGCATTCATCCACTTATGTTTTGTGTAAAATAATTATACTTTTCCCCTTGGATGTTGCAGTAGGCATGTAGTATTATGCTCTGAAAAAAAACTTTAATATCCTGAGTCTATAACCGAACAGAGCACATAAGACTTCGCATTAACGCACTAACAAAACATCTAACCAGGATATTGATAATGGAACGGTTAATGCAAATGATTCTCATAAAATTGTTGAACCTATGCAAGAAAAACTTTGAAAGCGTAAAAGTAAAATTGTCACTAATCATTGACACACCTCAGCAGTAAAAGTAGCTCTAAAGACTCAGCAGGCTTCCCGTGTATATGCCAATGGATCTGGAATCCCTCACTTCCAATGCATCAGCGTAAGTTCCGGTTTTTGGATCATAGCTTTTTAGAAGTCCCCCTGCATGAGAAAACACGATCCTCCCATCATGTAGTACCAGAAAAGGATGCACACCCAAATGAGCAATAGGTGGAAGAAAATAGTATTTCTTCTCCCAGATTGCATTCTCAAAATCTGTCAGGAACCACAAGTCCATAGAGATGTTATGGTTGTTGTGAACTGTCACTAGGGAGAAATCCAGTTCAGCCAATGACAACTGTAGATTGAGATGCGCATAACAGAAATTCTCATGGTCCTCAACAAACGTGCGTACAGGTCCCGGACCCTGCAGAGTACCCATCCACTCCTCTGTCTCAAGGTTGAACGAAGCTATGCTGCCGGGTTCAATGGTTAGCACCCCTGTACTGAAATAATTGGTGTAAAAATCCATCAAGAAATACACCACTCCATCCACGACGGCACATCTCATGTGTTCACCGCGACTGGCAAAGACTAGGGCTGGAGGACTCTGCTTTCCTCTCCATTTTCCACAGTATGCGCCGTCAAGGGTGATGACTTCGCACAGCTGTCTGTCACCAATAGTAGCTATACGGATCACCTTGTACTCTCCGGTGGAAGAAACCTGTCCCAAAGCACATGACTCCACTTGTCCACGCCCATAATTCGCCCGTATCTCATCATCATGCGCCAATTCCTCCGAGTGACACTGTGGCAAGACGAGAGTAACCCCGGTGGCCGGGTTAAGTACCCATAGGCCCAGAGGGTACAACTCCCTAGTGAAGCAGATGCGATCAAGACGGGTGCGCAGAACACTGATGCTGTCGTGGCTGACTGGAAACACGGCAAAGACATGGCCTGACTCGTCCTCAACAACGATGTCACTCTCGATGCTCGGAATCCGCTTGACTATGTTGCCGGACAAGTCGACAACATCGACACCGTTGGCTATGTCCTGGTCGCGGTAGGCCACAACGAGGAGTGGAGCCGTGTGGCGGGACTTGTGCTCCGCGACGAACAGCGGGCTGGAGGTGAGGGCACGCCACGACGGGCAGACGGCGCGGAGGCGGCATAGATCTTTGGCCGGGATGCGAAGAAGGATTTCAACAAGTGCGTCCCGGGGCAGGTCGCCCAAGCTTGAGGCAGCGGGCAGCAGCTGAGAAGACGCCATGGCTGTAGTAATAAATGCGCTAGTGAGGCCACAAATATGAAAATGGATTCAAATCGGTGGTGTCGAGGAAAATGAGAAGGAGGCGCTTATACCGACGGTAGGTAGGCAGCAGGCCAGGCGAACGGCAGGTAGCCGGACCGGAGAGGAGGAAGAGAGAGGGTCGAGGGTGGTCGAGGAAGAAGATGCATCACCAGTGCCAGAGCTCTCAGACACATTTGCAGACATGTTAACAAGCCTAACTGTCAAAATTAGAGACATAGAAGATAGGTCAAAATAAATCATTTGATTTCAGTTTATATTCAAAAGAAGACCATTTTCAATAACTATAATTATAAAGTTTTCATGCTACGGATTCATGTCAATTTGATACATACATTATAGAATTATTGATACATAGATAGCTAGTCATTATCAATTTCCCCAGCTACTGGAACCATGTCCATTTCTCAAATACATTATCCCAGATTTTCAATCTTGTAGAGAACATCGTCACACAACCGACTTCTTTACAATGAAAAATGTTGCTTTTGGTTCAGCCAACAGTGAAGGAACCAACCAAGTTTTAGTTTGAGACGAAATATAATGGTACCATGTACAACATAATTGTACCATTTAGAATATACAGTCTAGCTTGTGGTGATAATGATCAATTCAATGACTTGCCAATACACCAAAGCACTGGTAGAAACAACTTACAGATTAAGGGAAGCAGTGAGTTCTCGATTAGTGTGGATCACTACAGCACTGTACTTGGTGAAGTCCCCAGAGGCAGTATCAAATGCAGCATCAGCACCAAAAGCAGTCGCTTTAGTCCCAACTATCAGCAGCGAAGTTACCAAGGAGACTTGCATTCAGGCCAACACTGGCATTGATGACAGCCTGGGCAATGCAAGTACCAGAGCTCAACCTGGAACCACAAGAGAGGGAATCAAACACAATTCAGCACCAATAAATTAGCAGATAGTTTGCTACTGATTGCACTATGATGTAGATTTAAACTGTTTTAGTCAAACATATTGCATTATGCTACTGATTGCATGCTACTGCTCAAATTTCAGAGGTAATGGGGGTGTCATTCGGCAGTATTTAACACTAAGAATGAATTGATGAGGAAAATTTAAAGAAAAAAAATACCTTGAACTTAATAGATCGGAGACGAGTATCTTGAGTCAATTCTTGCCCAGAAACTCCGGAAGAGGAAGGAGGCCTTGTAGAGAGGGGAAGCAGCGAAGTAGGCACGCAGTCGAGGAGCCGCAGCCACGCCGGCGAACTAGCCGCCGCCCCCTCCTCGGAGTCAGAGGAGACGCGCGGGTCTTACTGCGCGTGGAGGACGACAAGGCATGCGCATCCCTCCGTGACTCCCATGGCTTGCGTTGCGTGGAGCAGCCGCACTCCCTCCTCCACGCGCGCGGCGGTGGCAATGGAACCCTAGCCCCTAGCCAGATGAGGGAGGATGGCGCTGGGCGGTGCTAAAGGTCGATGGTGTAGGTAGCAGTGTGGGACGGCGGAAGTTGGGATGCACGGCGGCGGCGGTGGAGGTGCTGGAACCTAGACGGATTGGGGGACGAACGGAGGACTGGCGCGGTGCGGGCTGAGCAGCGAAGCGGATTGTGCAGTTTGGTCTCAGAAAATAATAGAAACGGCTTTTTTTTTTTTTGGAAAGGCAGTTAAAAGTATGGAGTACATACATTCACTATACAGGAATAGCCTACCCTAGAAGTTCAAGAAAGTGATCCGACGTGACAAGGTCACCGTAGACGTCTAGCTATCTACGAAATATTTTGCTTACAAGTCCAAGAAACATTGTCTCCACTGCCCCTCGCTGTTAAACGACCTGGGCACCGGAACGGACAGTGTCCTTCAATATTGGCATGCCATTGCCGCCTCTCCGTCGGCATCTCGTAAAGGCCTTCAAATCGCGGTCATCCTTATCAGGTGGGAGATCTGGACGGAGCGCAACGCTAGGGTTTTCAACAACAAGGCTTCCACGCCTTTGGCGCTCATGTAGAGGATAAAGGACGAGGCTGCAAACTGGATCGCTGCCAGCGCAAAACACCTTGCGGAGATCTCTTCTTAGGACTGGCGGTGTTTTTTCCTTTGTTTCTGTTTGGGCCTAGGCTGTGTCATGTTTGCCCCTTCTATATCAACATAAAAGGCAAAGCTTTTGCCTCTTGCTTAAAAAAAAACATTGTCCTCCACCAAAGAATATTTTACTTTTATGAGACATCAAAATGTTAAATCTGAGGTAGATCCGTGGTGGATTGAGGATATCACTACTCTCCTAACCATCCAACCACATTTGATTCTCAAAATATAAGCAGTTTGGTCAAAAGTGGCTAAACAGAGGCCGAGCTACATGTAACTCGTTATCTTAAAACATTCATAAATCATATTTTGAAGTTTAAAAAATCCTTTTGTAGAGATAGCCTATGATTAAGTTACAAAGGGGTTCGCATTGAGAATTTGCATATATGTAGTACACATCATTCGCCATCTCTAGAATTTTATTTTGAATCTTTTAAAATTTCTAAATACGAATTGCGAGTGTTTAAACGTCTATATGTAACTCGGCCTCTATTCTAAGTTTCTCCTGTTTGGTCTAGGTAACATTGCTTGTACGGAGAACATCCTAAGTTTGCTAGTTACCATGCGTGCAGAGCCTATAAGAAGAGAACAGCATTGAAACAGAAGCTCGGGTCTGAAATTTTTGCAAGAAGTCGAAGTTTTAGAACTTTGACTAGCAATATCTTTAAACATACTTAGGCTAGATATTAGAGGATCACATGTGTAACTTTTTCTAGAAAATCACTTTGACAATATATATATAATTTTATGCTGCTTCATAGTTACAATTTTATGATAAAACGGTCAAGTTGCATTTTGAAAACTGTGTTGAAATCCAAAACGACAACATACAAACATACTACTACCTCTATCCATAAATAAATGTCTTTCATTTGTCAAAATTTAGATATATGTAGATACCATTTAATGTATATATACATTTAAATTTAGATAAATCTAAGGCATCTATTTATAGACGGAGAAAATAGAGTTTATTTTTGCCATGATTTTCCTGCAATAAAAAAAAGGCTATCATACTCCTTGGCCTTGATAATACATGTATGCGTTATGGTCTTGTACGAACTTGCATCTATAGATTCCTTAACTTTCCAATAAAAATGAATGATGTTTTTTTTTTGCGAGGAAAGAGAGCTTTTATATTACATCATTGTTAAGTTTTACAATCTCAGCTTCCACTATCTCAGCTACTACTGTAGGGACAATCCCCAGCAAGAATTGATTTATACCGTTTAACCTGGCAGTATCAGCTAGAATATGAGCTGCACTATTGCTCTCTCTACCTATTTTAGAAATCTCACACTGGATACAACTTTCCTGTAACTTTGATATATCCTCATACAACTTCCATAACCGGGACTTACTTTGGTTTCTTCTTTTAATTGCATCCACCACGATGGCACTATCTGACTCTAGAATAATTGAGACTTTTGAGGGATCATGTATGCTTTTTAGGCCCAGCAAACAAGCCTTTGCTTCAGCTTCAGGAACATCGATGCATCTGAGATTTGACTCATTTCTTGCCCAGATGACCTTCCCAACCTGATCTCTGCATATGCATGCAATGGAGCAAATTGCATTTTCACTGTCAAAGGACGCATCGCAGTTTATCTTCAGCCATCCCGTCGGTGGAGGCGTCCACTTCCTTCTCTGAACAGGTTCAGTAAGCTTAATGACTGTCACACTTGTACTCCTTCCAGAATCTCTATTTCCTTCCTCAACCATAGGTCCTTTTCCTTTTTCTGAACCACCTCGTTTACAATTCAGATTTAGTTCATTAATATATCGATTCAGAAAAATGAATGATGTTTATAACCAAAAAAATTCATCTAGCACTCAGGTAAAACCAAGATTGTCCATTCTCAGACAAAGTTTTCCCAGTGCATCATAGTTCAAGGTATAGTTTTGTCAGGATAAATAAATAAACTCAAGGTACTGTGGTATAATCCGGTTGATGTTATCTCTTGGTATCCAAGCTATGTGTTGGTACAAAATCCAAGCTACAACATGGTCTTTGATATCTCAAATTTTATTGCAACCACAGCATATCATCAAACTGCATGTAAACAACACCCTATGGAGATCCTGTGGCAATTCTTAGGAGTGGGTGGCATAAATTTGCTTGATTTAACTAATAATGGATACTCGTAGTCTCACAAAACTAATGTATACCTATTACTAAACAGTTCCATACTTCCATGCACGACCATGTCTCAAGCCTTCAATCTAAGGGTATCTCATCCTAGTCTGACAGTTCCATACTTGATTAGTTTTGCCAAGCATTCCCTGAAGTACTGTAGAGGTGTTCCATCATCAGGAACATAGCCCATGCACAGATCTTAACTCAACAGATGCTAACACTATTCTCAATAAGAGGCCGGTGTGCCTCTAATTCTAGCCCAAGCACACGTAAGTGAATACAAGATGTGATCAGACACACCGACACACTAGTGCATATGTTATCATGTGTCAATTTCTGATACGCAGCATGAATTTGAGACACATACAGTCAGTTCTCAAAAGTGCCCCAAAAAACATGAGATCATGTGTCAAATTGGAGGAAATATACTGGTTCCTACCAAATAAGCATTTTTTTTAACAAGCCCAAAAGAGATAGCAAACAACAAACTGGCTGCACGCCTGCACGTTCTACATCAGTTATGCTTGTACTGTAGGTGCTCCAAGTAAGCTTCATGGGAGGAAAGGGCAAACATGTTCTAAAAGACCTCAACTCTAGTGCAGGTCTAGAAAAAGAATGGACCTCTGCAGTTACAAGAAATATCCTGTTAAACTCAGGTACTTTGGCTACAGTACTGCACAATGGCGAAAACACTCTTCGAACAGTAGATCATTTGAGTTGGATTTTCCTATCCTTCATCACAGAACAAAACATTCTATTCAAATGTGTATTTTCCTTGAGAAATCCACAATGTCCTGGGTCCCTGGATAAAAAGAGTTAATAGATTCATCAGGATTTCGTAATTTTTCTACAACCATGAACAATCAACTAAACAGTAGCAAAAGGAACAAGCCTCAAGGTGGAACAAGAACGATTGAACAAAAAAACTGATTCCATTTTTATGACACCAATGTTCAACACACCAAGTCCCTAAATGTTACTATATTATAACTGGGACTTTGATATGAGAACATGTAAATCTTGCTCTTTCAAGCTTCTGTCTGTCAAACTTTCAAGGATGACATAATTTGAGATGGCAGGGAAAGAGTAAAGAGCACCTTAACGTTTTGTTGAGGGAAGTAAAGATTGATTTCATGGGAGCATACTAGGGTGCATAACTTTATCTACTACATGATCTAAGCAAGAAAGTCAGAAAGTATTTATTCAACTATCTCATGGTTACATACCAAGGTAACTCCTGAACCTACATGGTTTTCATAATTGTCTGCTGTCACCATAAAATAAATAAACAACAGAAAGTACAGGATAATAAAGGAAAAATATGCATTCATCCATTAATGTTTTGCAGTAAATTATTTATACTTGCCCTCTTGGATACTGCACCAGGCACATTGTATTATGCTTTGAAAAACCTGTTTACTATCCAAGTCTATGACCGACCATAGAAGACTTAATCTTTATTAGCTCACTAATCAAACATCTAACCAGGATGTAGAAGATGTAACGGACATGAAAATGCAATATTCTCGTAAAACTGTAGCACATATAAAAGATAAACTTTGAAAGCATGAAAGTAAATTTTACCTATGCATTCATCAGTGTCATTGGCACACCTCATCAGTTATAGCACCTCTACAAGCTCAGCAGGCTTCCTGTGTATATGCCAATGGATCTGGAATCCCTCACTTCCAATGCATAAACATAAGTTCCAGTTTTTGGATCATAGCTTGTTACATATTTCTCTCCGTGAGAAAACAAAATCCTTCCATCATTTAGTACAAGAAACGGATACACAAACAACTGGGCAACATGTGACGGAATATTGTATTTCTTTTCCCAGATTCCATTCTCTACATCTGTGAGCAACCACAAGTCGATAGAGATGTAATGAATGTTCTGAACTGTGACTAAGGAGCCGTCCAGTTCAGCCAATGATAACTGGAGAGTAAGATCCGCGTAAATGAACCCCTTGTTGTCCTGAACAAATGTGCGTACCGGTGACGGACCACGCAGAGTAGCCATCCACTCTTCTGTCGCAAGGTTGAACGAAGCTATGCTGCCGGGTTCAATGGTCATCACCCCAGTGTTACAATAACCAGAGTAGAAATTCATCAAGAAATGCACCACTCCACCGATGACGACACATTTCATGGCTTCACCAGGACCGGCACAGATAGGTGACGGAGGGCTCTTCTTTCCTCTCCAGCTTCCATAGTTTGCGCCATCAAGGGTGATGACCTCGCACAGCTGCCTATCCCTGACACTACTGATACGGATCAACTTGTACTCCCCCGTGGATGAAACCTGCCCCAGAGCACATGACTCCATCTGTCCACGCCCATAATTCCTCTTTACATCATCATCACGCGCCAATTCCTCCGAGTGTTCCTTTGGCAAGACGAGAGTAGCGCCAGTGGCCGGGTTAAGCACCCAGATGCCCAGCGGATGGTACTGCCTAGTGAAACAGATGAGATCAAGGTGGGTGCGCACAACACGGATGCTATCTTCGCTGGTTCGAATCAACGGGTAGACATTGCCCGACTTGTCAGTAGTAAGAATATCGCTCTCAATGCTCGGAATCCTCCTGACGACATTGCCGGACAAGTCGACAACATCAACGCCGTTGGCCATATCTTGGTCGCGGTAGGCCACGGCGAGGAGCGGAGCCGTGTGGCGGGATTTGTGATCCGCGATGAAGCGCGGGTCGCAGGTGAGGGCGCGCCACGACGGGCTGACGGCCCGGAGGCGGCAGAGATCCTTGGCTGGAACGCGCAGCAGGATCTCGAGAATCGTGTCCCGGGGCAGGTCGCTCCAGCTGGAGGCGGCGGGCGGCGGCTGGGAAGACTCCATCGCTGGCTGTAATAATAAATGCGCCGGTGAACAGGGGAGGCCACGAAACTGAAGATGGACTCAAATCGGCGGTGTCAAGGAGGATGAGAAGGAGGTGGTCGTACCGACGGTGGGCAGGCAGCCGGCCAGGCGAACGGCGGGTGGACGGACCGGAGAGGAGGAAGAAGGCGAGGGTTTCGGCGAGCCCTCAGTGCGAAGTCCAGTGGGTGGAATTTTTTTCTTCTTCTTTGAGATGGGTGGAAATCTGGGTTGGTCTGAGCATAAAATTAGGTATCTTAAGGGCATCTCAATTTGCGCGAATCCAAAATGGCCGAAAAGGACCTTGTTGGTACTGCATCCGTCCTTTTGGGCGCTTTGGGTGGCGAACGGACAGACCGGATAATACGGGCACAGCGTCCGCTGCGTGTCCGCTTGGGTCGACGCTTACGACAACGCTAATCATTGACGCCGTATATGTAATTAAAATAACAAAAATAAAAATAAAAAAGGAAAACAGCCAAAAAAACATTAAACTAGTGGTTAATTAAACTTGGCCCTATTTTGGGCAATTTTTACACAAAAGAAAGCCCTATATAGGCTTTAAACTAAAAAAAAAAAGAAACCCTACACAGGGTTTGCGAGCACGGTGGCCGCCGGCAAGATACTACCCAGTAGTACTGCGTCATCGTCGGCGTCGATGACGACGACGCTTCCCCGGCGCGGCAGCAAGGTTGTTCCGGCTCGACACGCCGGAGGGCACCGGGGACTCCGGCCGGGGCTCCCACTGCGCCCTTTCCCGGGCGGAGTGCGGGTTCGGCGGGCTCGCCGGCCCTGCGCAACCGTGCCTGCGCGCGCGGACTCCTGCCGGAGGCGCTCCTCCGCCGAGCGCGCGTGGCCAGCGCTCCTCCTCCGCCAGCGGGCGCGCGGCGCTCTCCTCCTCCCGGAGCGCCGCCGACGCGTAGCCTCCTCCCGACGGCGCGCCCGGCTCGAGGAAGGCCCACGCCTCCGCCCGGGCGTCCTCCACAGGCCTTCTGGCCGCCTCCTCTGGGCCGCGGAGGTGCGCGGCGCCTCGGCGAGGTGCGGCCATTTGGCCGGCTCGTCGAGGTCCCGCTCGCCGCGGGACGCCGCGAGCGCCGCTGCGGCTCCGGGTCGTTCTCCTCCTCCTGGGGCTGCGGGCTGGGGCCGGGGCGCGGGCTCGTTGATGTAGAGGCCGCCGGGCGGCGGCCAGCCCGCCTAGCAGGTGTGGCTGGCTGCGCGCGAGGCCGCGCCGTCGCGGATGTGAAGCATGTGCGCCGGCGCGCATCGTGCTCCACTCGAACCACAAGTCCTGATTGGGACTTGCGTGCGCGCCGTACGCTGGGGTCTGCCGGAGGTCCGCCGGCGGTGAGCGCGGCGCCTCCGGATCTCGGCGTAGCGGGCGCGGCCGGAGCCGGGATGGGCGGCACCGGAACCCGATCCGGGCTCGGGTGCTGGCCGTGGGGAGGTGCACGTCCCCCCACGGCATTGGGACGCCGGCGTCCCCGGAACATCGCGCCACCGCTACGGTGACGTAGATCCGATCGCGTTCGGGAGCGCCGGCGGCCCCATTGCGAACGCCGGCGGCGCGACTTGCCGGCTGCTGCCGGCCTCGTGGTCGTTGGCGGACGGCTCGAACTCGCGCTTCGGGGCCATGGCGGCGCGGAAGCTTCGAGCTCGCGCGTGCGGCCGGAGTGGAAAGTGGGGACTGGATAGGGACAGTCCCCTTCCCCAGTCCACATTTAATAGGACTGGGGCACCGACAGGTGGGCCAGCCAGGCGGACAGGGCGGACACGCGAGGACGCCGCGTGCCATCCGCGGCCACGCAAACCCGGCCCAGATTTGGGCCGGGTTTGCGTCGTTCCGGACGCCGCGGCCGTCCGCTTTTGCGGTGCGTCCCCGCGTTAGGCCGGGTTTTTGTCCGTTTCGATCCATCCGGACCGCGGGATGGGTCGCCCGGTTGGAGATGCCCTAAGGCCTCCGGCGTTACAGACGTGGCAATACTGCAGTTCAGAGCTTCACGCACATGTATAGCTTTTCTCAAAAAATTAAAGATGCAGAAGCATATCCTACTATGGCTATTTGCACATCAGAATTTTTTTTCTCTCTCAAGTTGTGGCACTTGAATATTTTATTTCTTGAGAAACTCCTCTGTCTTTTTATTTAAGCACATTTTTTTATAGCTATTACAAACATTCATATGTGCGAACTAGAACCAAACATGTCTCGAGCATCAACATTGGACGATCTATCTTCATAGACCAATTGCACCATCTGAAGCCTCTCACTCTTGCTTGATCTCTTTGACGATGTGGCCATAGGAGGCCATGCCATCACCGTCAATGTTGTGCACAACATTGTTGCAATCACTAGCCACTTGAAACTGTTGGAGGAGGATATCAACAACCAGTGCTAGGCCTTCCTGACACGCCATGGCCTCAAGTGTCTCCGCATCCGTGATCCCCTACATCACCACGAACAATGCACCCAGAAAACCTCCATCGTGTCCTCTTTCGATTGTTTCAAACGCCGCAGTGCTCGAGCTCTTCGAGATAGCTGCATTCACGTTAATCTTCACCATTCCCATCGAAGGAGGAATTCATCGCTGAAATGGTGCATAAACAGCAGAAACTCTTATCGGTTCAGGTTCAGCTAGTTGTAGGTCCGAAATGAACCTATCAATCAAACAGTTTGCAGACATCATGCTTTGGAAATCGTGAATGGTCTTCCTCCTCGAATGCCACACTGCCCACAGGGTCACTACTACCATGGTGAGTTTCACATGTGGCAGAGTCTTGATCACGGTCTCTAACCACGCTTTTGCATGAGGCTCTTGAACGTTCAAAACAAAATCAGTGAGGTACCCCTTGATGCGTGTGGTTGACACGTCCGTTGGGAACCCCAAGAGGAAGGTGTGATGCGCACAGCGGCAAGTTTCCCTCAGTAAGAAACCAAGGTTTAATCGAACCAGTAGGAGTCAAGAAGCACGTTGAAGGTTGATGGCGGCGGGATGTAGTGCGGCGCAACACCAGAGATTCCGGCGCCAACGTGGAACCTGCACAACACAACCAAAGTACTTTGCCCCAACGAAACAGTGAGGTTGTCAATCTCACCGGCTTGCTGTAACAAAGGATTAACCGTATTGTGTGGAAGATGATTGTTTGCAGAAAACAGTAGAACAAGTATTGCAATAGATTGTATTTCAGTATAGAGAATTGGACCGGGGTCCACAGTTCACTAGAGGTGTCTCTCCCATAAGATAAACAGCATGTTGGGTGAACAAATTACAGTTGGGCAATTGACAAATAGAGAGGGCATGACCATGCACATACATATTATGATGAGTATAGTGAGATTTAATTGGGCATTACGACAAAGTACATAGACCGCCATCCAACTGCATCTATGCCTAAAAAGTCCACCTTCAGGTTATCATCCGAACCCCTTCCAGTATTAAGTTGCAAAGCAACAGACAATTGCATTAAGTATGGTGCGTAATGTAATCAACAACTACATCCTTAGACATAGCATCAATGTTTTATCCCTAGTGGCAACAGCACAACACAACCTTAGAACTTTCTGTCACTGTCCCAGGTATCAATGTAGGCATGAACCCACTATCGAGCATAAATACTCCCTCTTGGAGTTACAAGCATCTACTTGGCCAGAGCATCTACTAGTAACGGAGAGCATGCAAGATCATAAACAACACATAGACATAACTTTGATAATCAACATAACAAGTATTCTCTATTCATCGGATCCCAACAAACGCAACATATAGAATTACAGATAGATGATCTTGATCATGTTAGGCAGCTCACAAGATCCGACAATGAAGCACAATGGGGAGAAGACAACCATCTAGCTACTGCTATGGACCCATAGTCCAGGGGTAGACTACTCACACATCACTCCGGAGGCGACCATGGCGGTGTAGAGTCCTCCGGGAGATGAATCCCCTCTCCGGCAGGGTGCCGGAGGCGATCTCCTGGATCCCCCGAGATGGGATCGCTGGCGGCGGCGTCTCAGTAAGGTTTTCCGTATCGTGGCTCTCGGTACTGGGGGTTTCGCGACGGAGGCTTTAAGTAGGCGGAAGGGCAGGTCAGGAGGCGGCACAAGGGGCCCACACCACAGGGCCGCGCGGCCAAGGGGGGGGCCACGCCGCCCTAGGGTGTGGCCACCTCGTGGCCCCACTTCGTCTCCTCTTCGGACTTCTGGAAGCTTCGTGGCAAAATAGGACCCTGGGCGTTGATTTCGTCCAATTCCGAGAATATTTCGTTACTAGGATTTTGAAACCAAAAACAGCAGAAACAAAGAATCGGCACTTCGGCATCTTGTTAATAGGTTAGTTCCAGAAAATGCACGAATATGACATAAAGTGTGCATAAAACATGTAGATAACATCAATAATGTGGCATGGAACATAAGAAATTATCGATATGTCGGAGACGTATCAGCATCCCCAAGCTTAGTTCTGCTCGTCCCGAGCAGGTAAAACGATAACACAGATAATTTCTGGAGTGACATGCCATCATAACCTTGATCATACTATTTGTAAAGCATATGTAGCGAATGCAGCGATAAAAACAATGTATATGACATGAGTAAACAAGTGAATCATATAGCAAAGACTTTTCATGAATAGCACTTCAAGACAAGCATCAATAAGTCTTGCATAAGAGTTAACTCATAAAGCAATAATTCAAAGTAAAGGTATTGAAGCAACACAAAGGAAGATTAAGTTTCGGCGGTTGCTTTCAACTTATAACATGTATATCTCATGGATAATTGTCAACATAGAGTAATATAATAAGTGCAATATGCAAGTATGTAGGAATCAATGCACAGTTCACACAAGTGTTTGCTTCTTGAGGTGGAGAGAAATAGGTGAACTGACTCAACAATGAAAGTAAAAGAATGGTCCTCATAGAGGAAAAGCATCGATTGCTATATTTGTGCTAGAGCTTTGATTTTGAAAACATGAAACAATTTTGTCAACGGTAGTAATAAAGCATATGTATCATGCAAATTATATCTTACAAGTTGCAAGCCTCATGCATAGTATACTAATAGTGCCCGCACCTTGTCCTAATTAGCTTGGACTACCGGATCATCACAATGCACATGTTTTAACCAAGTGTCACAAAGGGGTACCTCTATGCCGCTTGTACAAAGGTCTAAGGAGAAAGCTCGCATTGGATTTCTCGCTATTGATTATTCTCAACTTAGACATCCATACCGGGACAACATAGACAACAGATAATGGACTCCTCTTTTATGCATAAGCATGTAACAACAATTAATAATTTTCTCATATGAGATTGAGGATATATGTCCAAAACTGAAACTTCCACCATGGATCGTGGCTTTAGTTAGCGGCCCAATGTTCTTCTCTAACAATATGCATGCTTAACCATAAGGTGGTAGATCGCTCTTACTTCAGACAAGACGAACATGCATAGCAACTCACATGAAATTCAACAAAGAGTAGTTGATGGCGTCCCCAGAAACATGGTTATCGCACAACAAGCAACTTAATAAGAGATAAAGTGCATAATTACATATTCAATACCACAATAGTTTTTAAGCTATTTGTCCCATGAGCTATATATTGCAAAGGTGAATGATGGAATTTTAAAGGTAGCACTCAAGCAATTTACTTTGGAATGGCGGAAAATACCATGTAGTAGGTAGGTATGGTGGACACAAATGGCATAGTGGTTGGCTCAAGTATTTTGGATGCATGAGAAGTATTCCTTCTCGATACAAGGTTTAGGCTAGCAAGGTTTATTTGAAACAAACACAAGGATGAACCGGTGCAGCAAAACTCACATAAAAGACATATTGAAAACATTATAAGACTCTACACCGTCTTCCTTGTTGTTCAAACTCAATACTAGAAATTATCTAGACCTTAGAGAAACCAAATATGCAAACCAAATTTTAGCATGCTCTATGTATTTCTTCATTAATGGGTGCAAAGCATATGATGCAAGAGCTTAAACATGAGCACAACAATTGCCAAGTATCACATTACCCAAAACATTTATAGCAATTACTACATGTATCATTTTCCAATTCCAACCATATAACAATTTAACGAAGAAGAAACTTCGCCATGAATACTATGAGTAGAAACTAAGGACATACTTGTCCATATGCTACAGCGGAGCGTGTCTCTCTCCCATAAAGTGAATGCTAGGATCCATTTTATTCAAACAAAACAAAAACAAAAACAAACCGACGCTCCAAGCAAAGCACATAAGATGTGATGGAATAAAAATATAGTTTCAGGGGAGGAACCTGATAATGTTGTCGATGAAGAAGGGGATGCCTTGGGCATCCCCAAGCTTAGACGCTTGAGTCTTCTTGATATATGCAGGGGTGAACCACCGGGGCATCCCCAAGCTTAGAGCTTTCACTCTTCTTGATCATGTTGCATCATACTCCTCTCTTGATCCTTGAAAACTTCCTCCACACCAAACTTAGAACAACTCATTAGAGGGTTAGCGACAATAAAAATTAACATGTTCAGAGGTGACACAATCATTATTAACATTTCTGGACATTGCATAAAGCTACTGGACATTAATGGATCAAAGAAATTCATCCAACATAGCAAAAGAGGCAATGCAAAATAAAAGGCAGAATCTGTCAAAACAGAACAGTTCGTATTGACGAATTTTATCGAGGCACCAGACTTGCTCAAATGAAAATGCTCAAATTGAATGAAAGTTGCGTACATATCGGAGGATCACTCACGTAAATTGGCATAATTTTCTGAGTTACCTACAGAGAATTTTGCCCAGATTCGTGACAGCAAAGAAATCTGAAACTGCGCAGTAATCCAAATCTAGTATGAACTTTTCTATCAAAGACTTTACTTGGCACAAAAAAACACTAAACTAAGATAAGGAGAGGTTGCTACAGTAGTAAACAACTTCCAAGACACAAAATAAAAACAAAGTACTGTAGGTAAAAACATGGGTTGTCTCCCATAAGCGCTTTTCTTTAACGCCTTTCAGCTAGGCGCAGAAAGTGTGTATCAAGTATTATCAAGAGATGAAGCATCAACATCATAATTTGTTCTAATAATAGAGTCAAAAGGTAACTTCATTCTCTTTCTAGGGAAGTGTTCCATACCTTTCTTGAAAGGAAATTGATATTTTATATTACCTTCCTTCATATCAATGATAGCACCAACAGTTCGAAGAAAAGGTCTTCCCAATATAATGGGACAAGATGCATTGCATTCAATATCCAAGACAACAAAATCAACGGGGACAAGGTTATTGTTAACGGTAATGCAAACATTATCAACTTTCCCCAAAGGTTTCTTTGTAGAATGATCAGCAAGATTAACATCCAAATAACAATTTTTCAGCGGTGGCAAGTCAAACATATTATAAATTTTCTTAGGCATAACAGAAATACTTGCACCAAGATCACATAAAGCATTACAATCAAAATCTTTAACCTTCATCTTAATGATGGGCTCCCAACCATCCTCTAGCTTTTTAGGAATAGAGGCTTCGCGCTCTAGTTTCTCCTCTCTAGCTTTTATGAGAGCATTTGTAATATGTTGCGTGAAAGCTAAATTTATAGCACTAGCATTAGGACTTTTAGCAAGTTTTTGCAAGAACTTTATAACTTCAGAGATGTGGCAATCATCAAAATTCAAACCATTATAATCTAAAGCAATGGGATCATCATCCCCAATGTTGGAAAAATTTCAGCAGTTTTATCACAGGTAGTTTCAGCAGTTTTAGCAATTTCAGGCAGTTTCTCGCGCTTTGCATTAGAAGTGGAAACATTGCTAACACCAATTCTTTTATTAGTATTAATAGGAGGTGCAGCAACATGTGTAGCATTAGCATTACTAGTGGTGGTAATAGTCCAAATTTTAGCTACATTCTTCTCTTTAGCTAGTTTTTCATTTTCTTCTCTATCCCACCTAGCACGCAGTTCAGCCATTAATCTTATATTCTCATTAATTCTAACTTGGATGGCATTTGCTGTAGTAGTAATTTTGTCATCTAAATCCTCAGGTTTAGCAGCCATTTTATTAATTAAAGAAGATTGTGATGCAGACATGTATGAGATTCGATTTTCAGCATTAGCAAGTTTAGTTTGCAGCCCAGAAATCTCCATATTCAGATTTTCAAGTTGATTTCCTATATTCTTCAACAAGGTAGATTGTTCATTCATAGTTTTAGTAAACAATTTATTTTGCTCATATTGTGATTGCATAAAGCTCTTGGTGGATCTTTCAATTTCTAACATCTTTTCCTCATTAGGTGAAACATATCTACCATAAGAGTTACCATTAGCAGGATATGGCCTAGGATTTTGAGCAACCAATGAGGCTAACGGAACATTATTAGGATCAAAATTGGTCCTACCATTCACAAGCATAGACATAATAGCATCAATCTTATCACTCAAGGAAGAGGTTTCTTCGACAGAATTTACCTTCTTACCTTGTGGAGCTCTTTCCGTGTGCCATTCAGAGTAGTTGATCATCATATTATCAAGAAGCTTTGTTGCTTCACCAAGAGTGATGGACATAAAGGTACCTCCAGCAGCTGAATCCAATAAATTCCGTGAAGAAAAATTTAGTCATGCATAGAAGGTTTGGATGATCATCCAAGTAGTCAGTCCATGTGTTGGGTAATTTTTAACCAAAGATTTCATTCTTTCCCAAGCTTGAGCAACATGTTCAGTATCTAATTGTTTAAAATTCATTATGCTACTCCTCAAAGATATAATTTTAGCAGGGGGATAATATCTACCAATAAAAGCATCCTTGCATTTAGTCCATGAATCAATACTATTCTTAGGCAGAGATAGGAACCAATCTTTAGCTCTTCCTCTTAATGAGAAAGGGAACAATTTTAATTTTATAATGTCACCATCTACATCCTTATACTTTTGCATTTCACATAATTCAACAAAATTATCACTACTAGGAAAAGGCCTACCGCCGGCGAACCTAAAAGGCCCATTGCCGGCGCACCACGAGCCCGCCGGTGCGAACGCGCCGGTGATAAATGTCCACTGCCGGCGCACCAGGTAGTGCGCCGGCGATATGTCAGCTACTGCCGGCGCGCCACCCAAGCTTCGCCGGCAAAGCGAAATTCCACCGGCGCACGTGCAGCTGCGCCGGCAGTAGGTCTTCCAGCACTGGCGCATGCCACGTGCGCCGGTAGTAGGGCATTTAGGTGCGCCGGTAATTATATTCGAAAATTCATTTTACAGTTTTTTTTCTAGCATATTACAATACATATTTGACAGCAGTATATATTTACAACGCAGTTCATATTTAGACAGCATTACATGCAATATAAGAAGCACATAGAGAGCCAAGTTTCATTTCGGTATCAATACATGATGACCCACAAGTATAGGGGGTGTATCGTAGTATCTTCGATAAGTAAGAATGTCGATCCCAACGAGGAGCAGAAGGTGTTGACAAGCAGTTTCGATGAAGGATTCACTGTAAATGCTCACAGACAAGTATTCAGGGGGTTTTGATGTAACAGTTGAATAAAGTACGAGTAAGTAAAGTGCGAGAGTAATAATTGCAGCGAGTGGCCCAATCCTTTTTAGCACAAAGGACAAGCCGGTTTGTTTACTTATAATGACCAAACGTTCTCGAGGACACACGGGATTTTAGTCTAGTGCTTTCGCTACATACGGCTAAATAATCTTCATTGTTATGATAAGTGTTGTGTGGGTGAACCTATGCTAATGCACCGCCCTTCCTAGGACTAATACATACTTGTGATTATACCCCTTGCAAGCATCCGCAACTACAAGAAAGTAATTAAGAATAAATCTAACCACAGCCTTAAACTCTGAGATCCTACGATCCCTCCTGCATCGATATACCAACGGGGGTTTAGGTTTCTGTCACTCCGGCAACCCCGCAATCAGCAAACGAATACAAGATGCATTCCCCTAGGCCCATAAATGGTGAAGTGTCATGTAGTCGACGTTCACATGACACCACTAGAAGAATAACACCACAACTTAAATATCACACCATTGAATATTACTCAACCATAGTTCACTACTAATATTTAGACTTCACCCATGTCCTCAAGAACTAAACGAACTACTCACGAGACATCATATGGAACATGATCAGAGGTGATATGATGATGAATAACAATCTGAACATAAACTTGGTTCAATGGTTTCACTCAATAGCATCAACAACAAGTAGAGATCGATACCGGGAGAGTTTCCCCTATCAAACAATCAAGATCAAACCCAAATTGCTACGGCGGTGACGGTGTCCAGCGGTGGAGACGGTGGTGATGATGGTGGAGATGATGATGATGGTGATGGAGATGATGTCCAGCTCGATGACGGTGACGATGGCGTCGATTTCCCCCTCCCGGAGGGAATTTCCCCGGCGGATTCCTGCCCGCCGGAGAGCTCTTTTCTCTCTGGTGTTCTCCGCCCCGCGCGAGGCGGGCTGTAACTCTTCGCGAGGTACCCTCTGTGGCTTAGGTTTTCGGGACGAAGGATTTCGCGAAGAAAAGGAGGCGAAAGGGGTCGTGGGCCCCCCAAACCACATGGCGGCGCGGCCAGGGCATGGGCCGCGCCGCCCTACGGTGTGGGCCCACCCTGGGTCCTCCTGGCCCCTCCTTCTGGCTTCCTTCGTCATCTTGAAAAATAGGATTTTTGGTATAATTTCCTTCCACAGTTGATCTTCCGAAATATTGCGTTCTGACGGTGCTTTTTCCAGCAGAATCCTGGCTCCGGTGCTTGATCCTCCAATAATGATGAAACATGCAAAATAGATGAAATAACATAAGTATTGTGTCCCAATATGAAATATATCAATGAATAACAGCAAATTATGATATAAAATAGTGATGCAAATTGGGCGTATCAATACACAATTACGCAAGTCTCGTTCCGGAATGTGTTGATTCATACAACACATGTGCATATGCAACACCGAACGACGAAGTTTCACAAAGTTAGAAGTCTCGGTACATAGTCGTCACAAGTATCGTCATACACCTCACAATGTAGGTCCTAACCTAAACTACAATCACATAGAACATGACCAACATGGTCATGATGACCATCATCACGAAGGCCATGGTCTTCATCCGGTTCCTCCTCATGTCCCTCATCTCTCCCGCTAGATAACGGGCGTATCTTCCTTCCGCCTCCACCCTAGTGGGGTATCCCTTGTAGCTGTTGCCGCTGAAACGGTGCACCTGTCTCCGACAGTCCTCCCAGTCGTCGTAGACTCCAGGAACCCTCCCCTTGTACACGACATATGTCGTCGGCATCTCCATTCACAAGACAAGTAAAACGTTAGTACCAATGCAATGAACAAGTGCCAACTTAAATAAGAGACAAGTAGTATGAACTAAATAGCATGTGCCTCATACTTTGTTGGTCGAAATAAATAATAACATACAGGGATGGGGTCAGTGAGGCTAGGTAGGATGCACAATAGATTGATATTTGTGGCCATCACACCAAGCCTCACTAGCCCCACCCCGGAGTGTACAAGTGACCGAACATTTTAATCATCGGCCAATGCAATTAAGAAGTGCGAACTCAAATAGAAGACAAGTAGTACGAATTAAATAGCGTGCCTCATACTTTGTCGGTCGAAACAAATATTAACATCCAGGGATGGAGTCAGTGAGGCTAGGTAGGATGCACAATAGATTGATACTTGTGGCCGTCGCACCAAGGCTCACTGGCTCCACCCCCGAGTGTACGAGTGACCGAACATTCTAATCATCGGCGAACTCCAAATACGAGGCAAGTAGTGGTCGAGTAAATGCAAATAATTATTAAGCTATGTACGCCATAATCTTGAAATATATAGCAAAGTAAATGAAACTATAGACACATGTTCACATGCACATTCATACAACTAAATAAAAGCAACTAGTCGATTCTATGGGAATATATAGCAATTGTTACAGTACGGAAGTTCAAGGACATATCGTTCAAGCTTTAACAAGTGTTCCCGTCGTAGGATCAGGTTGTACGCCTAGGGGGGAATGGACGGCAGCCCTCAAGCGAGTTGAATAGCCTCTCATCACGCGACATCTCCAAGCGGAGTTCTATCTCGTCATTAGGTGGTAGACCGTAGCCATAGAAGAACTCGCCAGACCTATTGTTGACATCCTGCAGGATTATCGTGCAAATGAACTGCTGGATGCGACCCCAGTTCTTTCTAATCTCTCTATCAGGGACATCCGCCATGTTTGCAAACCTGTTTCGAGATTCTCTGGCAGCAACATGTCATCTCGTGACTTTTTATGTACTCCTGCATCTGAAGGATGGCGTACCACGCGTCCATCCCATTGTCGGGCGTCGACTGCCTGAGGCAGGGGAAGTTGATTGTGTGGGTTAAGACCAAGCCTCCTCGGGATTTCCTCTCTACTTTGAGGGGGCCTGCCTTGTTGGCGAAGCCGGTGAGAGCATCATTGAGAAGGGCCTTGATGTGGGTGTAGTCTTTCTTGTGGTCCCTACCCGAGTCGAGATAGACTGCATGCGAGTGTTGCGGGTGCACGACGATGAGGGTGCAGAACTTGTCTCTGCGGAAAACACACGGATTAACCTTTGGAAATGCAAATGGAGATATAGGATAGAATGGTAATGGGGGACTAGCGAGTGATTACTTACTCGGGGAAGTAAGGGATGAGAATGGCGCCCTTTTTAATGTTCGCCAGCATGAAATCCTCGACTTCTTTGGGTGGCAATCGCCCGATCCCAGCGTTGCGAGATGATGCTCTCCCGCATATAGAAGGGGTCCATTATCGCGATGGTCGGCGTCTCCTCCTTAACAATGCGGGCGAGACAAGCTAAGAGCAACTAGGCGAACCACACTAAAGTGGAGCGCTTGCATGCGATAGATGCTGAAGATGTCGTTGAACCGGATGAAGCACAAGTCCGCGGGGTACTTCTCGATGAAGTTCATGCCAGTTGGCACCTTCGCCACCAAGAGAGGGTAACCAGGATCTTTTGATTTGAGAAGAAGGTTCTCCACATGCAAGACAGTCTCATGCAAGCTCCTCGTATCCGGGGTGAGTTTCTTCACGACATGCTCCGGCAGCATCGGTTGACCCAAGTGATGCAGAGGTCGCCAATTGTTTGGCAACTTGTCAAGGAGTGGGACCTTGTCCTTGGATTTGGCCGCCGCCGCCTTGTCTTGGGCGTCCTTCTTATTTGCCCTCTTCCTCTTCTTGGGTTGTAGTGCTGGACCATCCATCGCCGTAGTGGCCGTAGCACGGAGTGTGTTTGGGCTCAACATATTTTTTACGGCGGCGGTGGCGACCTCCTCAGGATTTACCTCCTCAGCCGTTTCTTGAGAATCGAACAGCTTCTTGGAGCACACATATTTCAAGCCCGGCGCATCCTCATGGACAACTTGTGAAGACGTAGGAATATCCCATTGGAAGTTGTCACGTTCGTATTCCTCGGCCTCCGGCGCAGTGGCTGTTGTGGTGGGGCGCCGACCTCTGGCGCGGTGGCCGTTACGGTGGGGCGATGACCACGGGCGCCGGCGGCTGTCGTGGAGGGACGCTGACATGTGGCGCCGCAAGGTGCTTGTCTTTGCTTGCCGTCGACCCCGAGTAGGTGTTGATCCGAATTAGGGTCTTCGGCCATAGCAGTACCCAACCCTTCAGTGAGGCCAGATTCAACGGGCTATCGTCATCGGCACCATGCGGTTGATTAGGAGGAAACAAATCCTCATAGCCCGGTAACGCCCGATCCACTTCAACCCGGTAAACGTCATCCGCCATATCTCGTGTGTGCCACTTCTTATCCAGGGGCCGAAGGATGGACCCCCTCGCGACGTCTTTGAGTTCGTCGTTTACTCTCATCAAGAAGGTGCATGGCGTCGAGCGCTGCGAGAACATGTGTATGGCATTAGAGAGAGGGCAAGGATGACGAAACTAATATATTAACTTGATGTACACATTAGTTAATTACCGTGAGGGCGTTGAGCTCGGCTAATGTCGACGGGCCAGCACATGCGGCGGCGGGCGTGCAAGTGACGGAGGGGCTGCTACCCGGCATGGACGGTGAATCCCTAGCACCAGCGACATTGCCGGCGGCCGGAGGAGTCTCCATTATAACATTGTCATTGCCGGCGGACGGCGGCACCATCGAGTTGCTGCCGTTGAAGCTAACCACTTGCATTTTCGGGGGGGGGCCTTGTTTGCCACCCTCATACCACGCTTGTAGAGCGTTGAAATCTGCTTGGACTGAAGCGGCGACTTCAGCTTTGACTTCAGGTACGAGTGTAGCTTTGAGTTGCGGTACCAGTTGCGGTACCAAACCAGCTTGGACTTGGGCTAGGATTGACTCCCTCATTTCCTCCGCCTCCCGCTGCTTCCTCTCATTACGCGCATTTTTATCGGCCGCAGACGACAAGCCATAGTGACCATGCTTGTAGCCTGTACCGGCGCCAGCCACACGGCCTCTATGCGGCCTTCTCGTCGGTGAATGCTCATTAACGATGTTTAGCGCCCGTACGAGAGGCTTGTCCCAGGCTACCCTGCCCGTCGACGCCTGGGACGAGGAGCCTTCGTCACCTTGAGAAAGTCTTTGTCTTTCTTCTTCCTGCGGAAGAAACGCGAACCATTTAGAAATGTTGCTACTATTATATGAACGATACTTGATCTAATTAAACCGGTAAATTGCTTACCAGTTTTTTCTCCAACGCCAGGACCTTCTGGTCGTTCGTGAACCAAATTATGTCGGTTACGACCTTCGGGTCCGTGACAAGTTCCCCGGTTAGTTTCTTCTTATGGTACCGGGACCTGATGAATCTTCTTTCAAGCGGGTCCTTGTACTTGAGCCAGGGGTTCTCAATGCCGGCATTTACATACGCCTCGTCCTCCTTCGCCCAATAGGGCTCCTTTCCCTCGTACCCACGGCTCCCAAGGTTGTGGTTGCCGATGTTAAGCTCCCGCATTTCCTTCCCCCACAACTTGCGATTCTTGGTTGCTTGTAGCTCTTCATTGGCCACAAAAGCATCAAAGTCCGCCTGGGTGACATGCTGATGGCGTGTAACTCACACGTTCGTTGGGAACCCCAAGAGGAAGGTATGATGCGCACAGCAGCAAGTTTTCCCTCAGAAAGAAATCAAGGTTTATCGAACCAGGAGGAGCCAAGAAGCACGTTGAAGGTTGATGGCGGCGGGATGTAGTGCGGCGCAACACCAGGGATTCCGGCGCCAACGTGGAACCTGCACAACACAACTAAAGTACTTTGCCCCAATGAAACAGTGAGGTTGTCAATCTCACCGGCTTGCTGTAACAAAGGATTAACCGTATTGTGTGGAAGATGATTGTTTGCAGAAAACAGTAGAACAAGTATTGCAGTAGATTGTATTTCAGTAAAGAGAATTGGACCGGGGTCCACAGTTCACTAGAGGTGTCTCTCCCATAAGACAAACAGCATGTTGGGTGAACAAATTACAGTTGGGCAATTGACAAATAAAGAGAGCATGACCATGCACATACATATCATGATGAGTATAGTGAGATTTAATTGGGCATTACGACAAAGTACATAGACCGCCATCCAACTGCATCTATGCCTAAAAAGTCCACCTTCAGGTTATCATCCGAACCCCCTCCAGTATTAAGTTGCAAAGCAACAGACAATTGCATTAAGTATGGTGCGTAATGTAATCAACAACTACATCCTTAGACATAGCATCAATGTTTTATCCCTAGTGGCAACAGCACAACACAACCTTAGAACTTTCATCCTTGTCCCAGGTGTCAATGCAGGCATGAACCCACTATCGAGCATAAGTACTCCCTCTTGGAGTTACAAGCATCTACTTGGCCAGAGCATCTACTAGTAACAGAAAGCATGCAAGATCATAAACAACACGTAGATATAACTTTGATAATCAACATAACAAGTATTCTCTATTCATCGGATCCCAACAAACGCAACATATAGAATTACAGATAGATGATCTTGATCATGTTAGGCAGCTCACAAGATCCGACAATGATAGCACAATGGGGAGAAGACAACCATCTAGCTACTGCTATGGACCCATAGTCCAGGGGTAGACTACTCACACATCACACCGGAGGCGACCATGGCGGCGTAGAGTCCTCCGGGAGATGATTCCCCTCTCCGGCAGGTGCGGAGGCGATCTCTGGATTCCCCGAGATGGGATCGGCGTTGGCGGCGTCTCTGGAAGGTTTTCCGTATCGTGGCTCTCGGTACTGGGGGTTTCGTCACGGAGGCTTTAAGTAGGCGGAAGGGCAAGTCAAGAGGCGGCACGGGGGGCCCACACCATAGGCCGGCGCGGCCAGGGGTGGGGCCGCGCCGCCCTAGGGTTTGGCCACCCCGTGGCCCCTCTTCGTCTCGTCTTCGGACTTCTGGAAGCTTCGTGGAAAAATAGGCCCCTGGGCTTTGATTTCGTCCAATTCCGAGAATATTTCCTTACTAGGATTTCTGAAACCAAAAACAGCAGAAAACAAAGAATCGGCACTTCGGCATCTTGTTAATAGGTTAGTTCCAGAAAATGCACGAATATGACATAAAGTGTGCATAAAACATGTAGATAACATCAATAATGTGGCATGGAACATAAGAAATTATCGATACGTCGGAGACGTATCAGCATCCCCAAGCTTAGTTCTGCTCGTCCCGAGCAGGTAAAACGATAACACAGATAATTTCTGGAGTGACATGCCATCATAATCTTGATCATACTATTTGTAAAGCTATGTAGTGAATGCAGCGATCAAAACAATGTATATGACATGAGTAAACAAGTGAATCATAAAGCAAAGACTTTTCATGAATAGCACTTCAAGACAAGCATCAATAAGTCTTGCATAAGAGTTAACTCATAAAGCAATAATTCAAAGTAAAGGCATTGAGGCAACACAAAAGAAGATTAAGTTTCAGCGGTTGCTTTCAACTTGTAACATATATATCTCATGGATATTGTCAACATAGAGTAATATAATAAGTGCAATAAGCAAGTATGTAGGAATCAATGCACAGTTCACACAAGTGTTTGCTTCTTGAGGTGGAGAGAAATAGGTGAACTGACTCAACATTGAAAGTAAAAGAATGGTCCTCCATAGAGGAAAAGCATCGATTGCTATATTTGTGCTAGAGCTTTGATTTTGAAAACATGAAACAATTTTGTCAACGGTAGTAATAAAGCATATGCATCATGTAAATTATATCTTATAAGTTGCAAGCCTCATGCATAGTGTACTAATAGTGCCCGCACCTTGTCCTAATTAGCTTGGACTACCTGGATTATCACCGCAATACATATGCTTTCACCAAGTATCACAAAGGGGTACCTCTATGCCGCCTGTACAAAGGTCTAAGGAGAAAGCTCGCATTTGGATTTCTCGCTTTTGATTATTCTCAACTTAGACATCCATACCGGGACAACATAGACAACAGATAATGGACTCCTCTTTTAATGCTTTAAGCATTCAACAACAATTAATTCTTTTCTCATTAGAGATTTGAGGATGTTTGTCCAAAACTGAAACTTCCACCATGGATCATGGCTTTAGTTAGCGGCCCAATGTTCTTCTCTAACAATATGCATGCTCAAACCATTCAACTCAGTGTAGATCGCCCTTACTTCAGACAAGACGAACATACATAGCAACTCACATGAAATTCAACAATGAAAAGTTGATGGCGTCCCCAGTAAACATGGTTATCGCACAACAAGCAACTTAATAAGAGATAAAGTGCATAATTACATATTCAATACCACAATAGTTTTTAAGCTATTTGTCCCATGAGCTATATATTGCAAAGGTGAATGATGGAATTTTAAAGGTAGCACTCAAGCAATTTACTTTGGAATGGCGGAAAATACCATGTAGTAGGTAGGTATGGTGGACACAAATGGCATAGTGGTTGGCTCAAGTATTTTGGATGCATGAGAAGTATTCCCTCTCGATACAAGGTTTAGGCTAGCAAGGCTTATTTGAAACAAACACAAGGATGAACCGGTGCAGCAAAACTCACATAAAAGACATATTGAAAACATTATAAGACTCTACACCGTCTTCCTTGTTGTTCAAACTCAATACTAGAAATTATCTAGACCTTAGAGAAACCAAATATGCAAACCAAATTTTAGCATGCTCTATGTATTTCTTCATTAATTGGTGCAAAGCATATAATGCAAGAGCTTAATCATGAGCACAACAATTGCCAAGTATCACATTACCCAAGACATTAATAGCAATTACTACATGTATCATTTTCCAATTCCAACCATATAACAATTTAACGAAGGAGAAACTTCGCCATGAATACTATGAGTAGAAACCAAGGACATACTTGTCCATATGCTACAGCGGAGCGTGTCTCTCTCCCATAAAGTGAATGCTAGGATCCATTTTATTCAAACAAAACAAAAAACAAAAACAAACCGACGCTCCAAGAAAAAGCACATAAGATGTGATGGAATAAAAATATAGTTTCAGGGGAGGAACCTGATAATGTTGTCGATGAAGAAGGGGATGCCTTGGGCATCCCCAAGCTTAGACGCTTGAGTCTTCTTAATATATGCAGGGGTGAACCACCGGGGCATCCCCAAGCTTAGAGCTTTCACTCTCCTTGATCATGTTGCATCATACTCCTCTCTTGATCCTTGAAAACTTCCTCCACACCAAACTCGAAACAACTCATTAGAGGGTTAGTGCACAATATAAATTGACATATTCAGAGGTGACACAATCATTCTTAACACTTCTGGACATTGCATAATGCTACTGGACATTAGTGGATCAAAGAAATTCATCCAACATAGCAAAAGAGGCAATGCGAAATAAAAGGCAGAATCTGTCAAAACAGAACAGTTCGTATTGATGAATTTTAAAATGGCACCAGACTTGCTTAGATGAAAATGCTCAAATTGAATGAAAGTTGCGTACATATCTGAGGATCATGCACGTAAATTGGCTTAATTTTCTGAGCTACCTACAGGGAGGTGGACCCAGATTCGTGACAGCAAAGAAATCTGGAACTGTGCAGTAATCCAAATCTAGTACTTACTTTTCTATCAACGGCTTAACTTGGCACAACAAAACACAAAACTAAGATAAGGAGAGGTTGCTACAGTAGTAAACAACTTCTAAGACACAAAATAAAAACAAAGTACTGTAGGTAAAAACATGGGTTGTCTCCCATAAGCGCTTTTCTTTAACGCCTTTCAGCTAGGCGCAGAAAGTGTGCATCAAGTATTATCAAGAGACGAAGTGTCAACATCATAATTTGTTCTCATAATAGAATCAAAAGGTAACTTCATTCTCTTTCTAGGGAAGTGTTCCATACCTTTCTTGAGAGAAATTGATATTTTATATTACCTTCCTTCATATCAATGATAGCACCAACAGTTCGAAGAAAAGGTCTTCCCAATATAATGGGACAAGATGCATTGCATTCAATATCCAAGACAACAAAATCAACGGGGACAAGGTTATTGTTAACGGTAATGCGAACATTATCAACTTTCCCTAAAGGTTTCTTTGTAGAATGATCAGCAAGATTAACATCCAAATAACAATTTTTCAGCGGTGGCAAGTCAAGCATATTATAAATTTTCTTAGGCATAACGGAAATACTTGCACCAAGATCACATAAAGCATTACAATCAAAATCTTTAACCTTCATCTTAATGATGGGATCCCAACCATCCTCTAGCTTTTTAGGAATAGAGGCTTCACGCTCTAGTTTCTCTTCTCTTGCTTTTATGAGAGCATTTGTAATATGATGTGTGAAAGCCAAATTTATAGCACTAGCATTAGGACTTTTAGCAAGTTTTTGCAAGAACTTTATAACTTCAGAGATGTGGCAATCATCAAAATTCAAACCATTATAATCTAAAGCAATGGGATCATCATCCCCAATGTTGGAAAAAATTTCAGCAGCTTTATCACAGGCAGTTTCAGCAGTTTTAGCAGTTTCAGGCATTTTTTCGCGCTTTGCATTTGAAGTGGAAACATTGCTAACACCAATTCTTTTATTATTAATAGTAGGAGGTGCAGAAACATGTGTAGCATTAGCATTACAAGTGGTGGTAATAGTCCAAACTTTAGCTACATTCTTCTCTTTAGCTAGTTTTTCATTTTCTTCTCTATCCCACCTAGCACGCAGTTCAGCCATTAATCTTATATTCTCATTAATTCTAACTTGAATGGAATTTGCTGTAGTAGCAATTTTATTATGATGATTCTCATTAGGCAAAACTTTTGATTTCAAAAGATCAACATCAGCAGCAAGACTATCGACTTTAGAAGCAAGTATATCAATTTTCCCAAGCTTTTCTTCAACAGATTTGTTAAAAGCAGTTTGTGTACTAATAAATTCTTTAAGCATGGCTTCAAGTCCAGGGGGTGAACTCCTATTATTGTTGTAAGAATTCCCATAAGAATTAGCATAGCCGTTGCCACTATTATAAGGATATGGCCTATAGTTGTTACTAGAATTGTTCCGGTAAGCATTGTTGTTGAAATTATTATTTTTAATGAAGTTTACATCAACATGTTCTTCTTGTGCAACCAATGAAGCTAACGGAACATTATTAGGATCAATATTAGTCCTATCATTCACAAGCATAGACATAATAGCATCAATCTTATCACTCAAGGAAGAGGTTTCTTCGACAGAATTTACCTTCTTACCTTGTGGAGCTCTTTCCGTGTGCCATTCAGAGTAGTTGATCATCATATTATCAAGAAGCTTTGTTGCTTCACCAAAAGTGATGGACATAAAGGTACCTCCAGCAGCTGAATCCAATAAATTCCGTGAAGAAAAATTTAGTCCTGCATAGAAGGTTTGGATGATCATCCAAGTAGTCAGTCCATGGGTTGGGCAATTTTTAACCAGAGATTTCATTCTTTCCCAAGCTTGAGCAACATGTTCAGTATCTAATTGTTTAAAATTCATTATGCTACTCCTCAAAGATATAATTTTAGCAGGGGGATAATATCTACCAATAAAAGCATCCTTGCATTTAGTCCATGAATCAATACTATTCTTAGGCAGAGATAGCAACCAATCTTTAGCTCTTCCTCTTAATGAGAAAGGGAACAATTTTAGTTTAATAATATCACCATCTACATCTTTATATTTTTGCATTTCACATAGTTCAACAAAATTATTAAGATGGGCAGCAGCATCATCAGAACTAACACCAGAAAATTGCTCTCGCATAACAAGATTCAGTAAAGCAGGTTTAATTTCAAAGAATTCTGCTGTAGTAGCAGGTGGAGCAATAGGTGTGCATAAGAAATCATTATTATTTGTGGTTGTGAAGTCACACAACTTAGTATTTTCAGCGTTGGCCATTTTAGCAACAGTAAATAAAGCAAACTAGATAAAGTAAATGCAAGTAAACTAATTTTTTTTGTGTTTTTGATATAGTGAACAAGATAGCAAGTAAAGTAAAACTAGCAACTAATTTTTTTGTATTTTGATTTAGTGCAGCAAACAAAGTAGTAAATAAAACTAAGCAAGACAAAAACAAAGTAAAGAGATTGAGAAGTGGAGACTCCCCTTGCAGCGTGTCTTGATCTCCCAGGCAACGGCGCCAGAAAAAGAGCTTGATGGCGTGTAACTCACACGTTCGTTGGGAACCCCAAGAGGAAGGTATGATGCGCACAGCAGCAAGTTTTCCCTCAGAAAGAAACCAAGGTTTATCGAACCAGGAGGAGCCAAGAAGCACGTTGAAGGTTGATGGCGGCGGGATGTAGTGCGGCGCAACACCAGGGATTCCGGCGCCAACGTGGAACCTGCACAACACAACCAAAGTACTTTGCCCCAACGAAGCAGTGAGGTTGTCAATCTCACCGGCTTCTTTGTAACAAAGGATTAACCGTATTGTGTGGAAGATGATTGTTTGCAGAAAACAGTAGAACAAGTATTGCAGTAGATTGTATTTCAGTAAAGAGAATTGGACCGGGGTCCACAGTTCACTAGAGGTGTCTCTCCCATAAGACAAACAGCATGTTGGGTGAACAAATTACAGTTGGGCAATTGACAAATAAAGAGAGCATGACCATGCACATACATATCATGATGAGTATAGTGAGATTTAATTGGGCATTATGACAAAGTACATAGACCGTCATCCAACTGCATCTATGCCTAAAAAGTCCACCTTCGGGTTATCATCCGAACCCCTCCGGTATTAAGTTGCAAAGCAACAGACAATTGCATTAAGTATGGTGCGTAATGTAATCAACAACTACATCCTTAGACATAGCATCAATGTTTTTTCCCTCGTGGCAACAGCCCAACACAACCTTAGAACTTTCTGTCCTTGTCCCCGGTGTCAATGCGAGGCATGAACCCACTATCGAGCATAAGTACTCCCTCTTGGAGTTACAAGCATCTACTTGGCCAGAGCATCTACTAGTAACGGAAAGCATGCAAGATCATAAACAACACGTAGATATAACTTTGATAATCAACATAACAAGTATTCTCTATTCATCGGATCCCAACAAACGCAACATATAGAATTACAGATAGATGATCTTGATCATGTTAGGCAGCTCACAAGATCCGACAATGATAGCACAATGGGGAGAAGACAACCATCTAGCTACTGCTATGGACCCATAGTCCAGGGGTAGACTACTCACACATCACACCGGAGGCGACCATGGCGGCGTAGAGTCCTCCGGGAGATGATTCCCCTCTCCGGCAGGGTGCCGGAGGCGATCTCCTGGATCCCCCGAGATGGGATCGGCGTTGGCGGCGTCTCTGGAAGGTTTTCCGTATCGTGGCTCTCGGTACTGGGGGTTTCGTCACGGAGGCTTTAAGTAGGCGGAAGGGCAAGTCAAGAGGCGGCACGGGGGGCCCACACCATAGGCCGGCGCGGCCAGGGGTGGGGCCGCGCCGCCCTAGGGTTTGGCCACCCCGTGGCCCCTCTTCGTCTCGTCTTCGGACTTCTGGAAGCTTCGTGGAAAAATAGGCCCCGGGGCTTTGATTTCGTCCAATTCCGAGAATATTTCCTTACTAGGATTTCTGAAACCAAAAACAGCAGAAAACAGCAACTGGCACTTCGGTATCTTGTTAATAGGTTAGTTCCAGAAAATGCACGAATATGACATAAAGTGTGCATAAAACATGTAGATAACATCAATAATGTGGCATGGAACATAAGAAATTATCGATACGTCGGAGACGTATCACATGCGGAAGGGCGGAGTGGACCTCTTCGAAACCTTTGCCCTCAGCAATCAGCTTCCGCACCATGTACTTATAGCTGCTGAGGTGTTTGGTGAACTTCAGGAGGGCTTGTGAGTTCACAATGTTGTTGGTTTGATGACTGGAGGCGTAGTCGCCTAGGAACTTGTATAGTGCGTGCAACCTCGCAATGAGCTGGGCTCGCAAAGGCGCTTTGCTCTCAGCTCGGAGGTCCGTCTCGTTGAGATTGACGACCTCTCGGAGGATACATGCCATTTGGTTGCCGTACCCCTTGGCAACATCCTTAGGCTCCACCGGTAAACCACTGGCGGGGTCCACCTCTTTGACTGTGTCTCTGCCGGTGCCGACCGTGTTTTGGCGCCTTGCCTTCCGCGGCCTCTTGGCTCCACTTGTCCCGGTGCCACTACTCCCGGCGGCGCCGCTAGGATCGTCGCCGCTTGTCTCGCCGCCACCCCCGGCGGCGCCGGTTGCCTCATCGCCGCTAGGCTCGTAGGTACTACCCCCGGCGGCGGCGCTTGCCTCGTTGCCGCTCGGCTCGTCGGCACTACCCCCAGCGGCATCCTCCATCTCATGGTCCTCGTCGCCGCCAACACCAGCGGCCTCGGCATCCTCCTCCGTCCTAAAGAAGTGCCTATTGTAGTGCTCCTCTAACTCTTCTTGAGACGACATGGTGGCTTGCACTAATAGAAGATGAAAAAGAGTTAGAATTCACGGAAAAATTCGGCATGACCTTTGCTAAAAATTGGTCATGCCGAGTGCTAGAATTGCCGGAACGGAAATGAATCGACATTCCGGCACTCAATAGCAACTCAATCCCTGTAACAGAAATGCAAACATATATATAACAACTTCATTTTCACCGGAGCTCAACCATCACCATAATCAGCACAAATCTATTACAGAAGCAAATGAATTAAACCCTAAAGTGTTCATTTCATCATTAAACCATCAGCACAAATCTATTACAGAAGCAAATGAATACCCTGCAATATTGCTACTGCACAGAATTATACAACTCTGGCATCCAAATGAGCTACTGGTATCCAAATGTTAGCAGATTATACAACTCTGGCAGAACCTCAGACTTTATTTTCTTTTATTAGCAAAACCTAAATGAGCTAAATGAACCAGAGAACAAATTGATGTGCAAACTGTCTTCTGCTGACTGTACAGAATTCTTTTATTTTCTCAAGAACAGTAGAGGTAGCAGATAACATAATTCCAACTCACAACCTCACAACCTGCATCACAACCTCACAAACCTACTGCTTCTTTACCTACTGCAGAAAGTACATATTGGAACTGCCGAGCAGATAACAGAATACTTTACCAAATAAAACAATCAGCTATACATTTTTTTAACCAAGTGACAATGTTTACAAGCTGCTATCACAGATACCAAAATCATGTTGGCTAGACCGATGGCGATGGCAGTAGCATCTAAACCAAAGATGCAGTAGCATGACCATTTTATAGTAATAGCCAGAGAACTAACTCATTTCATTTGCTAACACTAACCTACTGCAAGCATTTACCAACAAGTTAAATGAACCAAGAATTTGCTACTGCATTTCATCATTTAAAGCAAATAGCAACTAGCAAACAAACCTACTGCATTTTAAATTTTCATTTGTCATTTTAAACCAGTAGCATTTTTATTTTCACTTCACCCAATTCATTTACAGAGAACCATGTACATCTGAATATATTTTCACTTTACCCAATTCATTACCATACTTGATACAGTAGCATTTCCATTTCATTTCCACTATAATAAAAAACCAGAGAACAATAGGAGAACCAGATAACAAATATAGTGAAGCTCTCTGCCCGGGGTCATTTTTATTTTGATCAATATATAAAACAATAGGAGAACCAGATAACAAATATATTTTCATTTTCAAACCAGAGAATTGATTCATTTTCAAACCAGATAACAAATTTCAAACCAGATAACAAATTCATTTTCTTTTCTTTTTTCAAACCAGAGAACACTTGTTCTTTTTATGAACCAGAGAATTGCTAACATCATTTCATCATTCATTTTTAACCAGAGAATTGCTAAAATTTGCATTTCTTGCAATGTTAACCAATGGTAACCAGGGTATGAACTATGAATTAAATTTTACTGATGCCATTCTTGCATTTTAGCTAAATGAACCAGGGTATTAAACACGAATTAAATTTTAGCTAAATGAACAGGGTATTAACCGGAGATGAGGAAGAACCCTAACCAGAGAGCATCTAGCAATTCATGTTGCTGGCTTGGGTCACCGGAGATGAGGAAGAACCCTAAACAGAGAGGGAAGGGGGAGGGAAGGGGAGAGGGAAGGGGAGAGTGTTGTGGGTATACTTCATGGGTGTACCATCGACAGTGCCTAGATCCGGCAAGCCCGGGTGGCCCACAGACGGTGATGAGGCATGTGGCCCATCGGGCGGCCCAGTTGCTGTTGATCATGTAAGAAGAAGTCCAGCCCAGGATCAGCAGGCCGGATCCGTACCGACCTAGGAGTGACCCGGATCCAGGGAGGCCCATGAGGAACCCGGATCCAGTACGACGTGTATGGAAGGCGGATCCGTGACGTGTACGGCAAGATATTGTACCGTAGCTAGGCTGTCTGTAATCCGGCTAGGACTCTCCATGTAAACCCTAGATCCGTGCGCCTTTATAAGCCGGATCCCGGGAGCACTAGAGGGACAACCACAACTCATTGTAACAACGCGAAAGCGCGGATAATTCCGGACAAGCGGCGGTAGGCCTGTCATCGTGCGGGTGTTCGAAGGCTGGGTAACGCGCGTACCACCGTCCCGTGGGCACTCCGCCCGAGGGCCCCGACTTCGTCTCCCCCCCGTGAGGAACCCTCCTCCGAGGTACCGTCGATTAGGCAACGACAGTTGGCGCCCACCGTGGGGCCTGTGGCGTCTGGAGGCCGGAACCGGGAGGGTTCCGCCATGGGAAGCTACGACGACACCATCGCTGTGGGGCGCGTCCTTTACGCCGGGAATCTGCCGATCGTCCCTCCGGATGAGTGCTGGATTCCGGCTAGGACAAACCCCGTCAAGCTCTCCATCGTCCCAATTGGCGGCATACACATCTTCATCGGGGAAACCGTCGATTCCGACGGAAACCCACTGGTAAGTAACGCAGACGCGACCGCCGCAGAGCTGGACGCTGTCGCGAAGATCCGATCTGAGATGCAGGAGCTTCCCAAGGAAGATTCCGCCTTGGATCTGGAAATTTCAAAGCCCACCCAATCCGCCCCTGAGCAGGAAACAAAGGTGGAAGACCAATGCGAGATCCGCACAGGTCTCCTGGTGTTAGAAAAGCAGAGGTGCCACTTCGTACACTTCTTGGCCCATACCGCCGGAACCGCCCCTCAAGAAGTCGGAGCTGGTCCTGAGCAGGAAGAGGCACCGGAGCACAACGCGGATCCGGATCAGGCTCACCTTGTCGGAGAAAGCGAAGCTCCGGTCGAAGAGTCGATCTTGGGCAATCTGAGCCCAATTTCCGGCGACACCCCGTCCACGGAATCTGATGACTTCGTTCGCAAGATAAGGGAGTACGGATACGGCGATCAGCCTGAAGTCGACTCCGCCCAGCCCAAGCAGGTTCTCGCAACGATAGCAGCGCTGGGACAAACTGGATCCGGAGACCAAGTCAGCCAATCGACCCCCAACCATCCCATCAAGGATCTCCAATGTCTCGGGTGCGACCCCAAAGGGATTCTCCCTCGGAGGAAATCTTGTCGGCGAGAGGAGGTGGCCGCGCGAGCAGTTCTTAACACACCTATAACCCCGGGCGACGCCGCAGATCTGGAGGCCCTAGAGACCGCCAGAAAGGAAATGCTGGCCACAGCCAAGAGGCTCGCCGATACCGAAGCTGCGTTAAGGACAGGAAGGGCAGATCATGCAGCCTGGACGGAAAACTTCGAGAGACAGGACCGCGAGATCGCCGCCACACTCGAGCAGGTCAAGAGCATGAGGGCTGAGTGGGAGGTAAAGATGACCTATGCGCAGGCGGAGGCCGATCGAATTGTTAGAGAAGCAATTCCGCCTCGCAGACTACCCTTCAACACGCCCGCAGATCACCAGCCTGGAAACTCCAAAGGACAACATGCGAGAAAGCGGCGGAATTGCTGAAGAAGACGGACGAAGAAGTTGACATCAACTATCTCCGCACACTCGTCGCTTCAGCGGTGCGACGGCAGAGCAGAGCGAATACTTCGCGCGAGTTGGAATCCAATCCGGATAACTGTGTATCTACCGCGCGAAGGACGATGAATCGCACACCGGATCGTCGGAGCGCAGAAGAAGGGCCAGGGAGCACCCAAATCCGATCCCTGTTCCGTCACAGACGCCTCCGTCGGATCCAAGGAAGGGAAAGGACGCGATGTACTCCGGAAGAGACAAATACCGCAACCCCTCGCCTCCACCCAACGGTTACCCGCGACCCCCTCGCCGCCGTAGTCCAGCCGGAAACACCAGGCCCATGGGGCATGGTGCGCTTGTTATCCGCGACAACGTGCTGCCAAGAAACAGAAACAGGGAGCGCTCGCCGGAACCTCGCCGGAATCAGAACAATGTTCATGAACCCGAGCCCAGGAGGAGTCGGAATGAAGACCGCGGTCCAGAGCCTCGCCGGAACCGCGATCCAACCTCGTCGGAGCCGCGACCCGAACCTCGCAGAGCCGGGACCCCGAGCCTCGTCGGAGCCGTGACCGGAGCCTCGCCGGAACGACCGGGGCAGCCGGCGCCAAGGCGAAGGCAGCCACGGAGCCGGAGTCGGCACCGGGAAGGCCGAGGAGATTCGGATGGCGGAAGCAAGAAGTCGACCGCCCACCTCGCAGGTCTCCCTCCCCACCACCTAGCGGTGGAGGCGGAGGTGGAGGCGGAGGCAATGGCCGGAGATCTCGCTCTCGCACAAAGTCTCCTCGCCACGGCTCGCGCGACGCGCGGGACCGCCTTAACGAGTACAGAACCGACTACATTGGCCCGAAGTGCTTTGGCGGGATGATTCGAGAGGAACCAAAGCCAAGGATGAACCTCAAGCTACCCGGAAATCTGAAGCACTATGATGGCACCGAAAGGCCGGATACCTGGATCGAGGATTACTACAACGCTGTAACCTTCGCCGGAGGAACCCCTAACATCGCCTGCCGCATGCTCCAGTTGTACCTTGTAGGTCCAGCCCGGATCTGGCTCAGTGACCTCGAGAAGAACTCCATCTTTTGCTGGTTCGACCTGAAGAATGCTTTTGAGAAACACTTCAGGGGCACCTACAAGAGACCTGCCACAACAAGCGACCTACAGGCTTGCATCCAGAAGAAGGGCGAAACATCAAGGAATTTCCTTACCCGATGGTTGGCATGCAGAAACGAGTGCGAGAACGTTGACAACCGCACGGCAATGCACGCCTTCATTGGGGGCTTGCAGCGAGGAGGATTGCTGCGACACAAGCTAACCTGCATGGTCAATGCAAATCAACTGACGTTGGATGACATGATCACCATCGCTAGCGATCACACTGCCGCCGACGACGACGCAGGCGGTGATCTCGCAGCCACAGCAATCCCCCTGCACCAACAAAAGAAGAACCGTGACAACGGCGGCAGCAGCAGCCATAAGCGCAAGAACCCTGATGACCAGAAGAGTGGCGGATCCGAGATGGTCGCCATGGCGTTTCAACGCGGAGGTCCAGGAGGCGGAAGAGGACGCGGACGCGGAGGCGGAGCCGGCGGGGGTCGGCGACATACCTCCGAGGTCACCGCTGCCGGATCCCGCGCACCGCAAACCTATGAGGAGTACGAGAGACATGCCCTGCACGGCCCATGCGGATCCGGTTACAGGAAAGTCCACTCATACCAACCGCAACTGCAAGTGGGTCAATGATCTAAAGAACGACCCGGAGGCCGGATACAAGCGCGCCCGGAAGCACCGCCCTCGCGGAAAAGGTGGCAAGGGCAAGAACAAGGACAAGGAGGACGATAGTTCCGAGGCGATGGATGAGGATGATAACTCGCCGGATCCCAAGGCAGGATCCGCAGGAAAATCCAACCCATTCGACAAAAAGAGCGTGGGGGCTTACCACACTTTCCTCGGAACCCCAACAGTACGCGCCTCCAAGTCAGCTACCCGGATCCTGAACGCCATAGTTCCGGCTGTGCCGCAGTACGTCAGGTGGTCGGAAATCCCGTGCACATTTGATCGGAAGGATCATCCCGCAATTGTGCCGAAGGAATGCTACGCCTTGGTTGTAAGTCCCCGCATCGATGGGTATGACTTCTCCAAGTGCCTCATGGATGGTGGAGCTAGCCTGAACATCATGTACCTGGAGACTCTAGAGCGGATGAACCTCACCAAGGAACAGCTCAAACACAGTACCACTGAGTTTCATGGCGTGGTTCCGGGTAAGAAGGCGAACTCCCTCGGCAGCATCACACTTCCCGTGGCTTTTGGCGATGTTCATAATTTCCGCGAAGAGAAGATCACGTTTGAAGTTGTGCCCTTCAAGAGCTCCTACCACGTCATCTTCGGCAGGCCCACCTACCACAAGTTCCACGCAAGAGCGTGCTACATCTACAACAAGCTCAAGATTCCGGGTCCTAAAGGTATGATTACCGTATCCGGAGATTACAAAAAAGCTCATGAGTGCGAGTTAGGCGAAGCCGCCTTCGCAGAATCTGTGATATCCGGAGAAGAGCCGAAAGGCTACGAGCCGCGGTGGATCCGGCGAGATGCGAGACCACCAAGAAGCAAATCTCCGAGCAGAAAACCTCCTTCAAGCCCGCGATAGAAACCAAGAAGCATGACCTCATTCCAGGTGACTCTTCCAAGCAGGTTTCGGTCGGAGCCAACATGGACCCCAAATAGGAAAGCGCTCGTCGAGTTCCTCCGCGCTAACATGGATATCTTCGCATGGCAACCTTCGACATGTCCGGAGTACCTAGGGAACTCGCCGAGCACTACCTCAACATAAATCCGGGGCCAAACCCGGTGAAGCAAGCTATGCGACGCTTTGGAGATAAGAAGCGCCGCGCCATAGGAATGGAACTAGCAAAGTTACTAGAAGCAGGTTTTGTAATAGAAGTTATCCATACCGATTGGGTCGCGAATCCCGTCCTTGTACCCAAAAAGAACACTGAAATACTAAGAATGTGCATCGATTACTCGGCTTGAACAAACATTGCCCGAAGGATCCGTTCCCCTTGCCGCGCATTGACCAAGTCATTGATTCGACGGTGGGGGCGGAACTTCTGTGTTTTCTTGATGCGTATTCCGGGTATCATCAGATCCGGATGAAGGAATCCGACCAAAAGGCGACTTCATTCATTACCCCCTTTGGTACTTACTGCTATGTTACTATGCCTTTTGGTTTGAAAAATGCAGGTGCTACTTACCAACGTACGATGCGGCGGTGCACGAAGGACCAAATTGGCCGGAACGTGCACGCTTACGTCGACGACATCGCGGTCATGACCGGAAAGGATCCGACTTGATCAGCGATCTCACGAAACCTTCGACAACCTCCGCAGGTACAAGATGATGTTGAATCCGCTGAAGTGCGTCTTTGGCGTGCCAGTAGGAAAACTCCTTGGCTTCATAGTCTCTCACGAGGCATTGAGGTTAACCCGGAAAAGATCAAGGCAATCCTGTGCATCAAAAGGCCAACTTGTCTCAAAGATGTGCAACGACTAGCGGTTGTGTTGCAGCAATCGATAGGTTTGTCGGCCGTCTTGGCGAGAAGGCACTACCTCCGTACAAGCTGCTGAAGAAAACAGAGACAAATTTGTCTGGGACGACGCGGTGATGCAGCTCTCCGAGGGTTGAAGGAGATACTCACCTCCCCGCCTATCTTGGCAGCTCCGGTAGAGTCGAGCCAATGCTCCTTTATCGGCAGCTACCAACAAAGTCGTCGACCTCGTCATCGTGGTGGAGCGAAAGGAAGAAGGTCATGAATATGACGTCCAGAGACCTGTCTACTACATCGGCGAGGTGTCGACGGAATCAAAACGAGAGATATCCTCACTTTCGAAGCTAGCTTATGGCGTGTTCCTAGGCAGCCGGAAGGCGAGGCATTATTTCCAAGAGCATCCCGATATGATCGTGAGCAAGGCTCCGCTGTCAACAATTCTCAACAACGCTGACGCAACGGGACGTACGGCTAAATGGGGCATCGAATTATCCGCCTTCGACATCGCTTACAAGCCAAGGACTGCGGTAAAATCTCGTGTTACGGCAGATTTCGTTGCAGATTGGACGAAGCTCCGGATGCAAGTCCGGAGCCGGAACCGAGAAACATGGGTCATGCACTTCGACGGATCCAAGCGGCATCAAGGCTCGGGAGCCGGAGTCACCCTGAAGTCCCCTACCGGAGAAGAAGCGCAGTATGTTACGCGAGATCCACTTCGAAGCTACCAACAATATGGCGGAATATGAGGCTCTACTACACGGCCTGCGCATCGCTAAGGAAATAGGGATCAAGCACATCATATGCTGTGGAGATTCCGACCTGGTGGCACAGCTCGTAGCCGGAACGTGGAACGCCAGAAATTCGGTCATGGCGGCCTACATAGACGAAGTTGACGAGATCGCCAAGAGCTTCCTCGGATACGAAGTCAAGTACGTCGGGAGAGACGACAACACGGCGCGGATATGCTATCCAAGCTCGGATCCGGCGGGAAGCCAATTCCGCTGGCATTTTCTGGAGCATCTCCGGATACCCTCGATTAAGGGCGCTAACCGGAAAACCCGCAGGTGGCAGTGTCTCGGCTAGGGAAGTGATGGCTATCATTCCGGCTTGGACCCAGCCTTTCCTGGACTACCTCATCGATCAGAAGTTGCCAGAGGACGAGGTCCTCGCACGACAGATCGTCAGACGAGCAAGAACCTACACAATAGTTGACGGACAGCTCTACAAACGAAGTGCGACGGGGGTATTTCTTAAATGCGTCTCCAATCAAGATGGCATTGAAATCCTCGAGAGAGATCCACGCAGGGATTGCGGGCATCACGCCGCTCCCCGGATCACTCGTTGCAAAAGCTTTTCGGTTAGGTTTCTGCCGGCTTACTGACTAAAGAAGACGCTGATAAAATAGTCAAGACCTGCCGAGGTTGCCAGTACTACGCTACTCAACCAAACGCTCCAGCCCAAGAGCTGAAGACCATACCTATCACCTGGCCATTTGCGGTCTGGGGGCTCGATATGGTTGGTAAGTTAAAAAGATCATCTCTGGCGGTTTTGAGTACCTCCTGGTCGCTGTTGACAAGTTCAGCAAATGGATCGAGGCTAAGCCAGTGAGAAAAGCCGACGGTGCTACGGCACTAAAATTCGTCTGCAGCCTCGTGATGAGATTCGGCATCCCACACAGCATAATCACAGATAATGGCACAAACTTCGCTCAAGGAGAGTTAAGGGATTATTGTGACACAATGGGGATCCGATCGGACCTTGCATCCGTGGCTCATCCACAATCTAACGGTCAGGTTGAAAGGGCTAACGGTATAATATTATCTGTATTTAAGCCGCGCCTCTAAGAACCGCGGCGACGAGCAGCCGGTGGTTGGGCTGACGAGTTGGAAGCTGTTACGTGGAGTTTACGAACCACCCTAACGAGATCAACAGGGTTTACCCCTTTTTCTGGTATACGGATCCGAAGCCGTGCTTCCCTCCGACATCATCCACGACTCACCGCGAGTTTCCGCCTACAATGAAGAAACAGTGACGAGGCAGACAGCTATCTGTGGACACGATCGAGGAAGCTCGGAACTTAGCAGATCAGAGATCCGCCATCTATCGACAAAAGCTCCGACGTTATCACGATCGTCGAGTTCGGAAACGCTCCTTTATGGCAGGAGACCTGGTCCTCCGCCTTCGACAGGTGAAAGACCATAAGCTGCAATCTCCATGGGAAGGACCCTTCGTCGTTAGCAAAGTGCTTCATAACGGGTCGTACTACCTTGTCGATTTCCGCGAGTTAAGGGATAGACACGCTAGCGGCACCGGAAACGCAAGCGTGAGGATCCGGATGACATCTACGATGAAACAGATCGCCCTTGGAATATCGCACAGCTACGTCCTTTCTACACTTAGCATATATTTTCCGAGTTCTAAACTCTGTAATAGTTATACATGATCAATGAAATAAAGCTTCTGGTTCACTCTTTTGAGTCTTTTACCTCCTTTACTTGTTCATTTTAGATCGTGTATGTTTTTTCCAACTAAAACCGCAGAGCTGGATTTTTTCCGCCTAGGCGTGTATGAAAGTTGTGATTTTCAAAATCGTCCTTTAGGACGTAAGCTTAAGTTTTACGATAAAGTTGTTATACATTGCGAACTCGTGGATTCCTAGTAGCGATTTCCGGCACCTATGCACAGGGGCTTGTTTCCTTGATTATGGACGGACTGCCATTGGGCTTCGTCGCCGCTGGCGAGCGTTTCCGGCTAAGGTTTTCCGGCTCGTGGAAGGTCAAGCGAGCAAGCCGGAAAATAACGAAGTCAGCACTTGCTTTCCGACATAAAACGAAACATGCACACAATATTTAACGGATAGCAGGATAAGTTTTTCCGCCCCATGCATAATCGTTTCGTTCCTAGCTACTTAAGAATTTAAAGTCTTATTACAAACCCTCGCTGGGGCCAAAATGATGCATTGTTTTTCCCGCAGGAATAAAGTTTTCACTCCTGTTCCTTGGCCGGAGAAGTCTTGCCCTCTGGATCCTGTTCCTTGGCACCTTCGGCCGGCTCTGGATCTTGTTCCTTGGCACCTTTGGCCGGAGAAGTCTTGCCCTCTGGATCCTGTTCCTTGGCACCTTCGGCCGGCTCTGGATCTTGTTCCTTGGCACCTTCGGCCGGAGAAGACACGTCTTCTTCACTTCCTTTTTCCTCAGAAGCAGCAGTGCTGGTCTTGGGTTCCTCTTGGGGAGCATCCTTGGAGCTGGTCCAGTGGTAACCGGGCTCCGGAGTCCGCAGGTCGCGCCTTGGCCTCGAGTTCCTTTTGAAGTTCCGCTTCCAAGGGCTCGTCAGCTGCGAGGACGACCTTGTCGTAGAATTCCTCGTGCCGGATCCTGCGCGCGATACGGGTGTCGTAGCCACTCACTGCATCCAGCAGCAAGCCGACATCCGCATCCGGGGGAACGCCCGTGGTCACTTCATCAAGATCAAGACCCGGAGTGTGTGCCAGGCACATGGTCAAGGCCATTGCAGCTGCGCCGCGGGCTGAAGATGCTTGCAGATCTGGCACCCGCGCCGGCAGAACATCCATCTTGCCAATAAGCTTGCGCACGTCGCAAGTGCGGCTCCTCTTGATGTTCAAGTTATGGCATATTTTGCGGGAGGCGGAGATGAGATCCTTACAGTCATCACCCGCGAGTTGCAGAAGATCGTCTCGTGGGAACAAATTCCGGCGCTGTTAGGGTACCCAAGCGGCTCTACATAAAAAGATAATCAGGATATAAGCACGCAATTTGAGCGCAAAGTAAAAAAAGAATCGGAGCAAATATCTTGACAAGGTTCCGATATCATACCCAAGATGTTTTCATTGAGCAAGTCCCAGTGCTGCTCATTTGTCTCCATAAATTTCCGGAGTCCGTTGAGCTCTTTTTCTTGCCTCTGATGGTCTCGCTATCAGCTTTCTTTTTCAGCTCCAGCTCGCCCTTCTCCCCGATATGCTCGGAGTTTGTCTCCGCTGCTTTCGGCCTGCTCCCTCTTAAGTTCCGCCTCCTTTAGCTTCGTCTCCAATTCTTGAGTACGAGGAGCGCAGGTTCTCAAGTTCGATCGAAGCTGTTGCAAGGGAGGAGGATGCGCCTATAATAATATACGTTAACAGCAAATTTGAAGTCGAAATTTGGTTAATAACGAAGAAGGCGGAAACCAACCTTGGGCGTCCGCCAGTTGTTTAGCCAGGTCCGCATTCTCATCCTTCAAGCTCCGGATATTTTCCGCCTGACTCGGAAATAGCAACGGCGCTGCAAGGCAATGTTCTTGTGCAGCTCGTAGTGCAGCGCCTTTCTTGTTCTGTAAAATTTAAACAGAGGAGTTAAAATTCCGCCTATCGCAGTGGTTTCCTTTAAAGCATCATTGCCGGAACTTTTCCGCCATAATGCTTGGGGGCTCTTTGGTCCATTCTAAAAAACTTTCCCGGAAGTAATCTCTTTCTAAGCATTTAAGCGCTAACTACTTTTGGAGTTTCCGCCTACATGCTTGGGGGCTACTGGGAGTACCTTTTGCTTGCAGATAAGTTGATCGCAGAATCGGCCAATGATTTTCTTGAAGTCCTGGATTACCGATGTCAAGGAATCCGCCTTCCCCCAGGCGTAGTACATCATGGCGTTGAGCAGCACTTGTTCAAGCTCCCACTTCTCCGCCTCAGTCAGCTTGTTATCAATCTTGGTGGCATACGCCTTGGGGGTGGAAGTGGTGTCCGCCGGATCTCGAAGTTCTTCGGAAAAACGACTATGTCGCCAGCGCCTTCTCCAGCCTTCTCGGAAGTGACTTCCGCATCTCCTTGGCCTTGTGTTTCCGCCTCTTCTTGGGCAGGGCCTTTGGCCTTGGGATCTTCTTCCTCCGCATGCCCGCTGCTAACCGGAATTATTTCCGGTGGAGTGTTTTCGGCAGGCGGGGGAGATGGGTCAGCCTGAGGAGGCGATGGTTGAGGAGTTGGGTGGGAAGCGCTGGGTGGAACTGGAGTAGAGGGACCAACAGCCGGAGATTTCTTCATGTACTTCGTGATGGGCTCCTGGCTGGTGGTCCGCGTGGCAGCGGTTTTCGGATTCCTGCAAACAAGTGAAAGGGTTTAGACAAGAAATAGTTTCGCTAAGTTGAAATCGCATCATGCTCGGAAACTTACGGGGCGCCGGGAATGATGGGGCGTGTGCCCTGGCCAGCCGTCGAGAGCATCCGTAGACGCGCTCGCTCCGCTTTCCTTGAGTCAAGCGGAGGTGGTTTCGTCGTCTTTGGCTTCTTGGCGGAGGCCTCGCCGCTAGCTCCGGCTTCAGAGCCGGAAGCCTTGGCGCGGGGACGCTTTGTAGGTCGAGGGGCCGCCTTGCGGGGTGCTTGGTCCTCTTCCTCCTCATCATCTTCGGAGCCTCCTCCGCCGTGTCGCTGGTGACGGGGACGCGAATGATGGTGCGGAAGTTGTCCTCCGCCAATGTATTGAGCTGGAAGGAAAATGAACAAAAGTTAGAGTTAAACATCAAAAAACTTGTGAAGTTGGAAGTAGCGGAAAGAACGAAGCTTACCGGAGGACACCGATCGTTCGTGTAGATATCCTTGAAAAGTTCGGGACCTGTTGGCCCCTCGGAATCTTCACCGGCGTCTTGATCCTTCTCTTCGAGAGAATCAGCCGGAAGATCATGGCGGGTAACCCGGAGAAGATCGTACGCCGGTATAAGCGCACATCAGGCGCGCGTTGTAGCGAAGAGGCTGGATTCTCCGGGAGAACCAGCTAAGCGTGAGCTGGGCTCCGGTCAGTCCGTCGTGGACTAGCCAGGAGATTCTCCGCGCGGCTTTCTCCAAAGTTGGGGTCAGGGCGAGTGGAGGCACGAAGCTCCAGCTTGCAAGTTCTTCTGGAGGTTCGTTCACAAATTGGGGGAGGCCTTCGTGGACACCCGGAACGGAAGCATTCTTCTCGTAGAACCATCCGGCATTCCAGTACCGGACGGACTCGTGTGAATCATGGGGAGGATACATGCGATTAGGGCGGAGCATGAACGTCATGCTTCCGCAGTTCACCATTGCTTTGTCCTTAGTTTCTTTCTTCACTCGGAAAAAGAATTGCCACAACTTGACATCTGGCCGGATCCCAAGATGTCCTTCGCAGAGAGTCACGAAGTTGGACAAGAGAAGGTATGAATTGGGGCAAATGTTGTGGGGCTGGAGCCCGTAGGTGTTGAGGATGGAGAGGAAAAATTCCGAACAAGGGAGTGAAAGACCGCGTTCCACCCAAGCCTTGGTCATGACAACTTCTCCGGCTTCTGGCTTGGGGGCGTCGGAGTCACGAACGAAACTCCAGTGTGTGGAGATCATTCCCTCGTTCTGGAGCTCTCTAAGCTCCACGTCGGTGGTTGCGCAAGGCCACCATTGACCTCGTTCTCCTTCACGGATCCGGGCCTTGGACGCCCTCTTGTTTTCCGCCTCCTGCACCTTTGCTGCCATCCGAGCTTGTCCCTCGAGTTCTTCTTGGAGCTCTTGGAGGGTAGGGATCCGGTTTGGAGCGGTCTTTGGAAGATGCGGAAAAAGGTTGAGCTAGTCTGATGTCGGAAACATACGGTGGCAGGAATGATATAGGATCCGGGCATATGGGTTCTATTTGGTTGGGATCCGGGCTACTCGAAGAGCTACCAGTGCAAAGTGACGATTCGAGTGGCATGCTTCCGGCTGCACCCATACAAAGTGTCTGAGTACCCGGATCACTAAGCCTATCTTCTACACTAGGTTGTCTTCTACAAGTCCGGCGTACTTACCGCTAATGGCGCGGTGGTGCGACGGAGCTCCGGCGGAAGATGAGGTCGCCGAACTTGAAGGAAATTGATCCGCGTGACCACAAATTGGCGGCGGAGCGAGTTTCCCGATCAAACGTGAGAATCTTGGTGCGAGGGGAGCCTCGGTTCGGCGGCGCGCGAAGTTCGCCGGCGCGAAGCTCGCCGGAATCAAGATCTGGCGGGCGGCGCGGCGCGAGGAGGAAGACGATGTGGTGAGAGGGGGTGAAAGAATGAATTTTTACCGGGCCGCGGGGTATTTATAAGCCGCGCTCGGAGATTCGGGATCCGGATCCAACGGTGGAAACTGAACGGTCGCGCCGTTGGATGGATGACACGTGTTTAGGTCAAATGCGGTAAAACGACGTGGAGGTAACTTAACCATGCACTCCCGAAAATTCCGGTGAAGATTTGCATCTGCGAAAATTTAGCGCGGGAAATGAGGAAGTTGTGCGCGGGAAATACGGAACTTCCGTTGTTAAGCATAACCTAAAGGTGAAGGATTTCCGAAGCCGTTTGAGTCTTTTAAGACTCCGGGTAACTCTGTGAAGATAAGATTGGCTTTGATTCGAGCAGGGAGTAACCCGGAAATGTTCTTTGGAACGTCGATGGATGAAGTCCCGCGGGATGGGAGCATTTTCCGGCTATAAGTTGGAAAAGGAAGAAAATGCAAGGTTGGAGCTCTTCAAGTTTCTCCGCGTTACCAACGTTTGCCGGAGATCATGATGGACCAGCAAGGCGGAAATTGCAGGGGAAACTCGGAGAACTCTGGGGGCTACTGTTGTGGGTATACTTCATGGGTGTACCATCGACAGTGCCTAGATCCGGCAAGCCCGGGTGGCCTGAGACGGTGATGAGGCATGTGGCCCATCGGGCGGCCCAGTTGCTGTTGATCATGTAAGAAGAAGTCCAGCCCAGGATCAGCAGGCCGGATCCGTACCGACCTAGGAGTGACCCGGATCCAGGGAGGCCCATGAGGAACCCGGATCCAGTACGACGTGTATGGAAGGCGGATTCGTGACGTGTACGGCAAGATATTGTACCGTAGCTAGGCTGTCTGTAATCCGGCTAGGACTCTCCATGTAAACCCTAGATCCGTGCGCCTTTATAAGCCGGATCCCGGGAGCACTAGAGGGACAACCACAACTCATTGTAACAACGCGAAAGCGCCCAGATAATTCCAGACAAGCAGCAGTAGGCCCTGTCATCGTGCAGGTGTTCCGAAGCTGGGTAACTCGCGTACCACCGTCCCGTGTGCACTCCGCCCTATGGCCCCTACTTCTTCTCCCCCTCGTGAGGATCCCTCCTCCGAGGTACCGTCGATTAGGCAACGACAGAGAGGGAAGGGAAGAGGGAAGGGGAGAGGGAAGCTAACCGTGGTTGGCGACTTCTTCTCCAACGGCGGCGCCGACGTCCCCTGGTACGCGCGCGAGCAACCTTCTTCTCCAATGGCGCGCGGCTCCTCCTTCTCCACGGGTCTTCCGCAGCGGCGTACGGGGCAGGTGGTGGGGGATGGTCGAGGGGATGGTGGAGGACGGTGGCGGGGCGCAGAACGGCGGCGCTTGAGAGGGGGAGTTGAGGTGGCGACAGAACGGCGGCGCTCGATCGACGGTGGGGGTTGAGATGTGGCTGTGTGGGGAGAAGGAAGAAGGGGAAAAAAGGTTAAGTCCTAATTACAGCTGATCCAGGGTTATTGCCGGCGCACCACATACCTGGTTCGCCGGGGACAAGTATACCCCCGGCGAATTAATAAGCCTGGTGCGCCGGCAATAAGGCTAGCACAGCTGTAACCTGGACATGTGTTTAGCATGGTATTGTGGGACATGTTTATTTATTTCTTTTCTCTTTATTGTATGTTTCTTTTCTTTTACCCCAAATACTGTAGTATTTTATTTTTCTTATCTTTTCAAGATAATAATGAAGCAATATGCATGAGTTATGTAAAAACATGAAGATATATATATGAGTTATATATACATACACAAAATATTGACCAACACAATATTAATTAGTCATACATAAAATATTGGCCATGACCATATGAGTAGTTATGAATTACACAAAATATGAGTTATAGATTGCAAATAAAGTTTTACATCATCGATTGAGAAGAGTGTTTCGCTTTCTTCTTGCTTTTCTTGCTCGTCGTTGAATAATTTAGCCCCGTGTCGTGACTTCTTCTTTTGAAGGGTCGACCTGACCTCGGTAGCATGGTCCTGCTTCTTCTTGTGGTGTATGTTGTCTCTTCGTCCTCGGATTCTTCCATCATTGGGTCTCCGACTTGTCCTTCGAAGTCTTCCTCGTTGGCGACTCCATCCATTCCGACGATGGTCCTCTTGCCTCTCCTCACGATAACACGGCTAGGCCTGGATGGATCGGTTATGAAGAAGTATTGGTGCACGTGTTCTGCAAGTACCCATGGCTCATTCTGCGCGGTGGCGTTCGTGGACTTTGATTTGTTGGCTTCGGGTAGAAACATGGTGGTGAAATACCGGTCTTCTTTTCTGACGCTCTTAGCCCATCTGATACGGAACATCGGCACTTTCTCCCCAGCGTAGTTAAGCTCCCAGATTTCCTCGATTCTTCCATAGTATCTAGTCTTTACGTCACCCGTCCAGGAATCCATCGTTACCCCTGAGTTACAGTAAACACTGTTCTTGTCTTTTTCTTCCGTGTAGAATGTGTACCCGTTGATATCGTACGCTTGGTAAGTCATGATGTTGGGCGCGGGGCCATGTGACAAGGCCAATACTAGTTTATCCTTGTCAGAATCCATTGGTGGGGGATTAGCATCAATGTGGTCTTTGAACCAGCGCGCGAAAGAGGAGTTGTGCTCTCTGTATATTTCTGCTTCCGTCATCATCGGCTTGCCACTGTTCTCTATCATGGTTTTGTGCTCTTTCAACCAAGGATCGATCAAGTCAATGTGTTGTAGCGCTACTAAGTTGGCCCTATCAAAGTCGGAAGTCCGACCAGACATGTGCACGTGCAGTTCCTTCCTTCCATTTTTGTGGCCTACTCCCTCGAACCTGCGGACGTGCTTGTTTTGAGGCAAACCAACAGGGTCCTCGATGTCTAGATAATCCGTGCAGAAAGAGATGCACTCTTCGGTGAGCCAGCCCTGGACGATGCTTCCATCCGGATGTGACCTGTTACGAACGTATCCTTTAATGACCTCATTCATTCTTTCAAACGGCATCATGTTGTGTAAGAATGCCGGCCCTAGACTGACGATATCATCCATGATATGGATCAACAGATGGACCATCACGTCAAAGAATGCAGGCGGGAAGTACATCTCCATCTCACATAGGATCACCACAATCTCTTCCTGGAGCCTTGCGAGTTTCTTCACGCTTATCGACTTCCGAGTTATGACGTCGAAGAAGTTACAGAGCCCGATCGGTGTTGCACGGACATGGTCATCCATTATACCTCGGATTGCAACCGGAAGAATCTGCGTCATCATCACGTGACAGTCATGAGACTTCATGCCGCTGAAGTTTCGTTTCTTGGGGTCCATGTATCCGCTATTAGCCCGGAGTAACCGAAGGGCACTCGACTCCTAGAAGGCAATTGAAAAATTGATCGACCTCGGCCGGACTAAAAGTGAAGCAGGAGGGGGACAGGTAATAGTCCGGCTGCTTAATCCTTTTACGCTTCGACCGCCGTCCGCCTCCTCCTCCGATTGTCCCTCTTGGGCCGGCGGGATCTGAAGCTCTTCCACGATGCCCAAAACTTTCAGGTCGTGTCTTGCTTTCGGCCCATCTTTGGTCCGGTCCGGCATGTTGAGAAGAGTGCCAAGCAAGCTCTCGCACACGTTCTTTGTAATATGCATGACATCAAGGCGGTGAGGTGTATCGAGAATTTTCCAAAGACGGCAAGTCCCAAAACACGGACCTCCTTTTCCATACACCAATGAGCGGCGTCGTTTCCTTTTTCTTCTTCTTCTCTCCGGGCTTTTGACGAATCTTTCCCGGCGCAGGACACTCCTTCCAACCTTTCGGTAATGTATCGATCTCTTCGCCGGGGTTCTTACGTGGAGGGCCGGGGGGTTCATTTGTACCATCGAACAGATCTCCACGCTTTCTCCACGGGTCGGTCTTCCGTAGCCACCTTCGATGCCCCATGTAAACTGTTTTCGAAGAGCCGGGATCCTTACCAAGCTGCAAAAACTTCGTCTCTTCCATGCACCTGACACATGCCTTGTGTCCGTGGCACACCCGCACGAAATGTAACCGTATCCGAGGTAGTCTGCACCGTCGTGATCAACGCGGCTCTCAAAGGGAAATATTCTTCTGCGACGGCGTCCCATGTATCTACCCCTTCCTCCGCCCACAACGTTTCAAGCTCCTCCTTTAATAGTTCAAGATACATGTTGATATCGTTTCTGGCTGTGTCGGCCCTTGAATTAGCATACTCATCTCGTATGTACTTCCTCTTCATGCACAGCCCGGGCGGGAGGTTGTAGATCCATACAAACACGGGCCATGTGCTATGTGTGCTGCTCTGGTTTACGAACGGATTGAATCCGTCCGTGCTCGCACCCAACCTGATGTTTCGGGATCTGCCCCAAAACTTCCGAATTCATTGTCTAATGCTTTCCACTGGCTTGCATCCGAAGGGTGCGTCAGCACTGGGTGCTCAATCCGCTCTTTATCATTCAACACTGCCTCCTTTCTTTCTGCGTGCCAGCGCATGAGCTTTGCTTCCTTGCGGTCCGCGTAGAACCATTGAAGCCGGGGGGCGAGCGGGAAGTACCACACAACTTTCCGAGGAGCTTTCTTCTTCCCTTTCTTGTACCGTTCAGCTTCACACACAGGACATTTGGTCTTGTCCATGTGCTCCTTGCGATACATGATACAGTCGTTGATGCAGGCGTGATACTTTTCGTGGGGTAAGTCGAGAGGGCACGTGATTCTCTTGGCCTCGGCTAGACTACCAGGACACGTGTTCCCGGCAGGAAGGAGATCTTTCACGTATTCCAGGATGTCGTCGACGCTTGTGTCCGTCCATCCGTGTTTTGCCTTCATCTGCAAGACATCGAGAGCTACCGTCAAGCGAGACTCCCCAACCCGCGACCTGAGTCGTACAACGGAGTATTCGAGTCTATCTCGAGTTGCTCAAGCTTTGATTTCCGCTTGGCGCCTTTCGTCTTTTCGAGAAGCAGATCTTGAAGATGAGGGTCCCGCACGACTGAAGCTAGCGGCACCTCTTCGTCGTCGTCAAGGTTATTGTCGTCGTCAAGGTTATCGTCCTGTGCGACAAGATCTTCATCGTCATCAATATCATGATGCCCTCCTTCTTGCCGGCCATTATTACCACCTGCTGCCATCGCCCCATTGACCTCCGCGCCATCATCACTCATCCATTGAGTGTGTCCATGCATGAAACCATTAGTGAGCAGGTGCCCCTGCAATTTGCCTGAATACGGGTCAAACCATTTCCCTCGTTTGCATCTCCGCACGGACACAATACCTCCGTGCGGTTATTTTCATACATGTCGATGATCGCGTGTTTCAGATATCTCATCACGATGCTTTCACTCATCTCGATAACCATTATCGCCTGCATGGTAAGATTACATAATTGATTAGAACCATGCATCCGTCGGTAGTTTTCACGGAAAATTTCGGCATGACCTTCCTACACGGTAGGACATAGGAGCGCCAGAAATGTGCCGAAACGGAAACTTAAAGAATCAACATTTCGGCGCAACGTTGGCAACTCATTTTCAACGCCAACACACACAAGCACAAGCACGAACACAACATATATATATGCCACACACGAGCTTTGCTTCAAATTAATGTCCAATATACGTTGATTTCATTCCTCAATTTGTTCATTAATCACCTATTGGTTTGATATACTCGTCAACAAGATCGAGACGTCGCGCCGCTACCACGGCGTATGGAAGCCGACTTTCTAGATCTAGATCTAGATTGAGCGGTCAATGCGGGATAGTAGATCTAGATCTACATAGGGGGATGTGGGAGATGCATGTAGGAAGGGAAGATTTGGTAAAAAAATATGATTTTGTTTGGTCAAATTGGCTAAATTTGGGATAGAAATGGGCAAAAAATAGGTGGGTTGGGAGAAGGGTCGGGTTGTGTGGAGGAGTGGAGTGGTAGTAGTGGGGTGGTTGTTGAGCAGAAATAATCGCCTGTGTTATCGCCGGCGCACCGGGGCATGGGTGCCCCGGCGACACATAGCCCTTTCGGCTATATCACCCGGGCCAGGCCCAAGAATCATTGCGGCGCACCGGCCCAGGGGTGCGCCGGCAATAGCAAATTTTCCACCGGCGCACCACTGGGCCGGTGCGCCGGCAATGATTCTTGGGCCTGGCCCGAATCGGCCGGGGCCATGCCAGGAAATAGCGCCGGCGAGTCTGCTCCTCTGGTGCGCCGGCAGAAGGCCCGCATCCCCGGCGCGGCTGAAAAGAGGTGCGCCGGCAACACTTGCCACCGGCGCACGACCTTGGTGGTGCGCCGGTACCTATTGCCTCCAACTATAGGCTTTTTCCTAGTAGTGTATTAAGATGGGCAGCAGCATCATCAGAACTAACACCAGAAAATTGCTCTCGCATAACAAGATTCAGTAAAGCAGGTTTAATTTCAAAGAATTCTGCTGTAGTAGCAGGTGGAGCAATAGGTGTGCATAAGAAATCATTATTATTTGTGGTTGTGAAGTCACACAACTTAGTATTTTCAGGGTTCGCCATTTTAGCAACAGTAAATAAAGCAAACTAGATAAAGTAAATGCAAGTAACTAATTTTTTTGTGTTTTTGATATATCAAACAAGATAGCAAATAAAGTAAAACTAGCAACTAATTTTTTTGTATTTTGATTTAGTGCAGCAAACAAAGTAGTAAATAAAACTAAGCAAGACAAAAACAAAGTAAAGAGATTGGGAAGTGGAGACTCCCCTTGCAGCGTGTCTTGATCTCCCCGGCAACGGCGCCAGAAATTTGCTTCTGGCGTGGAGTTGACGTGGGAGATAGAAATCTTTGTGGTGTAAATTTCCTTCAGGTCCCCGGCAACGGCGCCAGAAATTTGCTTGATGCGTGTGGTTGACACGTCCGTTGGGAACCCCAAGAGGAAGGTGTGATGCGCACAGCGGCAAGTTTCCCTCAGTAAGAAACCAAGGTTTAATCGAACCAGTAGGAGTCAAGAAGCACGTTGAAGGTTGATGGCGGCGGGATGTAGTGCGGCGCAACACCAGAGATTCCGGCGCCAACGTGGAACCTGCACAACACAACCAAAGTACTTTGCCCCAACGAAACAGTGAGGTTGTCAATCTCACCGGCTTGCTGTAACAAAGGATTAACCGTATTGTGTGGAAGATGATTGTTTGCAGAAAACAGTAGAACAAGTATTGCAATAGATTGTATTTCAGTATAGAGAATTGGACCGGGGTCCACAGTTCACTAGAGGTGTCTCTCCCATAAGATAAACAGCATGTTGGGTGAACACATTACAGTTGGGCAATTGACAAATAGAGAGGGCATGACCATGCACATACATATTATGATGAGTATAGTGAGATTTAATTGGGCATTACGACAAAGTACATAGACCGCCATCCAACTGCATCTATGCCTAAAAAGTCCACCTTCAGGTTATCATCCGAACCCCTTCCAGTATTAAGTTGCAAAGCAACAGACAATTGCATTAAGTATGGTGCGTAATGTAATCAACAACTACATCCTTAGACATAGCATCAATGTTTTATCCCTAGTGGCAACAGCACAACACAACCTTAGAACTTTCTGTCACTGTCCCAGGTATCAATGTAGGCATGAACCCACTATCGAGCATAAATACTCCCTCTTGGAGTTACAAGCATCTACTTGGCCAGAGCATCTACTAGTAACGGAGAGCATGCAAGATCATAAACAACACATAGACATAACTTTGATAATCAACATAACAAGTATTCTCTATTCATCGGATCCCAACAAACGCAACATATAGAATTACAGATAGATGATCTTGATCATGTTAGGCAGCTCACAAGATCCGACAATGAAGCACAATGGGGAGAAGACAACCATCTAGCTACTGCTATGGACCCATAGTCCAGGGGTAGACTACTCACACATCACTCCGGAGGCGACCATGGCGGTGTAGAGTCCTCCGGGAGATGAATCCCCTCTCCGGCAGGGTGCCGGAGGCGATCTCCTGGATCCCCCGAGATGGGATCGCCGGCGGCGGCGTCTCAGTAAGGTTTTCCGTATCGTGGCTCTCGGTACTGGGGGTTTCGCGACGGAGGCTTTAAGTAGGCGGAAGGGCAGGTCAGGAGGCGGCACGAGGGGCCCACACCACAGGGCCGCGCGGCCAAGGGGGGGGGGGCGCACCGCCCTAGGGTGTGGCCACCTCGTGGCCCCACTTCGTCTCCTCTTCGGACTTCTGGAAGCTTCGTGGCAAAATAGGACCCTGGGCGTTGATTTCGTCCAATTCCGAGAATATTTCGTTACTTGGATTTCTGAAAACAAAAACAGCAGAAAACAGCAACTGGCACTTCGGCATCTTGTTAATAGGTTAGTTCCAGAAAATGCATGAATATGACATAAAGTGTGCATAAAACATGTAGATAACATCAATAATGTGGCATGGAACATAAGAAATTATCGATACGTCGGAGACGTATCACCCCTCCATTTAAAAAAAAAGTATATATTAACATTTACGTTACCAAAATTAATTTTAGTAGATTCATCTTAAGATGTATTTCATACACATTTGTTTCATGTAACAGATGTTTATGTTTCTTCTTCATATTTAATCAAATTAGTAAGCTTTGCCTTTTAACTAAATCTATAAGCTTTATTCATTGGAGGAGAGTTACTACTGGTGGTTGCTATATCCATCTACTGGTGGCTGGCGGCACTGATCGGCTATTATATCCATTTATTTGTGCCACTCACGCTGGTCACCGTCAACGCGTCCTTTCGCCGCGTCAGCTGCATCTTCAACATGGTTCCTCTTGGCATCCTGGTACTTTTGAGCCTGACCCTGATCAACGACGTCAGAGACACCATTGCATGTATCTGAATTAACACCATCTTTCTAGAAGGGCTCCTTCTCTTCCGGCATTGGCTTGCCGCCGTCAAGTGGACCTACCTTGATTTACTAGTTAGTTTTGAGCCTCATGTATGTGTTTAATTTACTACATTAGTTATTTTCGCTTGTCGTTGTCGGTCAGTAGTATTGTATGAAATATTTCTTCATATGAAGTGGCGTCTCCTTTTGTTTTTGTTTTTTGTTCTGCTTGTCTCGAGTGTACATTTTTGTACTTGCGGCCTATGAGGTTTCATTTTGTTTCCTTGAATATAGTCAAACATCGCAAAATTGAGAAACAAATCTTTTTATATTCCACATTTTAACCACATATGCATCATAATTCATATCTCCTTCCGGCTTCTGCTTTACGCACTATTCCTACACCTTGAGTTTTTTCGTCGCGTCTAGCTAGTGTACTTTATCGGAGAGTCCACGAGCCAACTTTGGAACTGCCTAAGGTGCATGTGCAGTCTAAACCTTCTAGGCATGGCCCTCCTGCTAATACAATTAAAATTAATTCGGATGGAGCGGTACATGCTGAGCTGGGTGTGGCAGCGACTGGAATTGTGGCGCGAGATGCCACGGCGTTCAGGGGACCGAGATGTTTGTCTTACACATGTATCTCAGATCCATTGACAGTTAAAGCCTTGGCGCTCAGAGACGCATTTAAATATGCCGTGGAACAAGGTTTTGGTCAGGTGATTTTTAAGGTGGATTACGTCGAGCTTGTGAAGTTTTGGCACAGAAGATTGGAGGAACGATCAGTAATTCGTCCAATTCTTGATGAGATTAGTGATTTGAGTTTTTTTAATATTTCTTTTAATGTTGTTTTTACCCGGCGCGAAGCAAACCTGGCGGCCCACTATTGCGCAAAATTTGCGAGCTTACATGATGGGTTGTTTGTCTGGAATGTTGAGCCACCGGCTTTTTTAGAACACACCCTTCAGGCTAATTGTATGGGATTTTGATGTGTAACTGCAAGTTTTTGACGCACTCTTTTCATTATCAGGGTACCGAATGGGATTGGAATGTTTTTAATGAGACGGGCTTGCTAGCTAAATTTATATATATGTGATTTTTTTAAAAAAAAACTCGGCTGGCCGCCGCATAGCACGCGAGCGTGCACCGCCACTGCGTGGTCCTTTTTCACCATCGGATCAGATGGACTGCTAGAATTAAAATCTAACCCCTTTTTTAGAATTCCTAAAACATAGTCCCCCCGCTCCAAATAAACTGACGCAGCTCAAGAGTGGGCCAGAGGAGCACCTATCAGGCTATCAGGTCTTAGTTTGCTGCAAGCCCAATATAGCCCATTAAGGAACAGCCCATTATTGGAATATTAAAGAAAAAAAGGCAAGCGAGCCGCACGGCCCATTAACTTTCGATCTAGTAGCAGCATGTGAAATCTATTGACGGCGTCACCGCCGCCGCCCGCTGGGAACGCGGTACGCCGGTGAAGCCGCTTCCGATTCCCCCTTCCAGCTCGCGACCGCCTCGCCGGAAGACGCGGCCTTTCTCCCCGCCCCAACCCTGAGCTAAAGCAAACTCTGCTAAAACCCTACTCCAGCCAGCCCCTCCGAATCCGATCCCGTCCAGCTCCACCCAGCAGGCGCGCCCCGCCCCGCCAGTGGGTATCTCCTAGCTGAGCCTTGCGACCTGTACCATCCATCTCAGCACCGCGGCGATGCCGGCGGCGGCGGCGGAGTCTTCGGCGATAAGGAAGCTAGGGCAGCTCTTCAAGCTCACCGAAGTGCACCTTTGGTAACCCCCTCGTCCTTATCGACTCGTTCAGGTTATCCTATTGTTTTTGGCTGACCAGTTTTCCCCTTACATAACTGCAGGGATGATTTTTATGCGACTGGCGCCGGCCAGAGTAACGATTGGCGTGCCACGGAGACTGGGTGCACGGTAAATATTTCAGTTTCATCTTGTGCGTTTCCATCTGGAGAGGTTTAGCTCGCGTCAATCTTTGTGGTTATGAGACTCGTGCTTAGCCAGTCCTTCTGACATTTTCAAGAAATTGCTTCCTCATATCAAAGATGGAAAGTACTGCTTATTCTGTAGCTCTTCGAGCAGGAAAATCTCCTCTACTAGCACCGGGGCAGCTGATTAGTGATTAGTTCTCTAAAGATTATAATTGGCAAACAAAAGTGGGTTTCTTGTTGTGCTTACCTTCTAAGTTTATAGTCCCAATTTTGCCCGGCCTGCAAACTGTTCTTGGTGTCATGAGCTTCATCGAGGGTTTGGTGCGACAGAAGTCACAGAACAGCCAAGGAACAGTTGGCATGTCAAATAGCGTATATCACATGAATTTATGGAAGAAATAGCACTTGCTCTCCTTTAAGGCTATAACAGTAGCTTTGGAGATAGACCTGAACATCGAAAAGGGTTCAGTTTGACGAGATACTACAAACACACATAATATGTTTCAAGTGTTCTTGAGCTACCGTTGGCATACCGGTAAACGCTGCATACAACTAATTGGCACTTGTTGAAGGTCACATTACCTTTTAGCAGCATGTTTTATTGCACAGCTGATGTGGGATTTGTTAGGTCTTTCAATAGTTTCGGTTATAGACTTGTAGTGGTGAAGTGAACTAAGCATCATGTTTTGAAAGAATAGCAATTTACGATTGAACTACTTCTCTCGTGGTTTATGTTTTTTTCCTTTCATTTTTACTTGCCAAGGAATACCGACAAATCAGTAAACTAGACCATGCCACATAATTTTGGTGAAATCACTTGAAAAATTAACTCGGTGATTACACTTTACATGATACATTGGCTTGAAATGTTGCTAAAGTTTCGCTCTCTTTTTTGTGGGTTGGGGTGGGGGAGAGGGGTAAATGGAGCAAGTTAAATATTTATCTTAGTCGCAGATTTGATCTAGTTGGTGTTGTTTTTATTTCATGGTCTTCATTCTCCAAATTGTTTTAAACCCTGTAGAAGTAATTTCAAATCTTCAACTTTGCAGGGATCTCAAACAGCTAAAACCCGCAATAGAGCAGCCAAACAGACAGATGAAGGTGAGATTTGGTTTCCTGTAATCCAATGACTTTTTTTCTTCTGACATTCATAAACGCTCTGCTTGCACCATTGACAGCATAGCATAACTCATGGTGCCCCCCACCCCCCACAGACTATACAAACAAATAATTGTTAATCTTCTTTTGCTGCAAGTATCCACCAATTTCTTATGCTCTGTTGTCTCTTGGCATCAATAGACCATTCCTTTGTTGAAGATATGGAACTGGCTAGTCTCATGGGTTCTTTGGGGCTTCCTGTTTCATTCAGCGCAAGGAAAGAGGTAAGTGCTCACAACGGCATGTACTGTTCCCCTGCTGGTTAATATGTTGCTTAAGCTGTTACGCGTTACAGAAAAAGAAGACACCTGGCAAAAAGCATCAAGGAAGACAAGCACCATATGAAGCGGCAAGTACCGAGGATAATGTAAGGACATGCACAAATACTGAAGAACTAGAAAATGTTCAGGAGTTGATGGATTGCGTGGAGCAAACTAACTCAGGCATTTCATCTGCAACTGCTGCGGGTTACGCTGAAGTCTGCTATGCTGATGGTGACAAGATGCTTTGTGAAGACAGTGTTCATGTTGAGAAGTCTGACTGTGGCAAAAATCAGTGTGAATCAAATGATAACATGAGCAACCTAGTAAATTTAGGTTCTTCTGTTCAAGAAAATCAAGCTGTGGACAGTGTCATGCAATTGGACAAAGTGATGCGGGGACAAAATTCTGTTGATAACGAATCTATAGTGTCCTGTGCTGAGCTTTGTCATGAAGGAAAACCGTCAGCAAGAGAAGATCAAATATCTGAGGAAACACCACAGACATCCCATGATAATAATGATCATGATTGCGAGGTTTGTCCATGTCCAGCAGAATCATCTCCTGTTAATGATCATGTTGAAAAGTCTTCCTGCCAATTTTACTATGAATATGGAGATTGGAAGGTTCTCTGGGATCAGTTTTATAGCCGGTATTACTTCTACAACATTCAGACACAGGAGTCTACATGGTATCCTCCTCATGGATTGGAGGATTTTGCATCATATTGTAGCACATATTCATCTGAAGGTATAGATGAACAGGTATCGCAATTGACAAGCACACTTGTGGAAGAAAACAGTAAAATCAATACAAAGCTTGACAAATCGTGTGGAGTCTCATCCTGTGTAGATAACACTCTGGACTATAATATCTCAGAAGCTGATCAACATGTTGCACAATGTGGAGCTAACATGAACCCATGTGACGATGGAAAAACAACATTCGGTAAGGTGTGGATTCCATTTTTATGCGGTCCGCAAGAGATTTGTATTAAAAAAATGCCAAAGAACTTTGCTTATTGTCCCTATGCAGTATAAAACTTGATATTGACAATTCACAACGAAATTGATTAGTTCCTCTTTGGGGCAAGAATTATTTCCAGAGATTTCTTTCTCATAGATATCAAGCATTATTATCTTCTTATGGCAGATCAGCATGGTGAGCAGAGGCATGATCTTTGCAATGAAGTATCAGACATTCCTGACGAAGAGTCAATATATACGAGGTGTACCTGATTATGCAAATTGTTGTCTCATTGTTTCCTTGACATATAGATGGTTTTGGTTAACATCTCATCTCTATGTAGTGTGATAGCTACCATTGATGAAGCACAACATGAAGGAAGCATGCAGAATGATAGTTCAGTAACTGAAGTATTAGAAATGAACCAGGAAGTTGCTACCACCAAAAAGAAAAAGAGAGTAAGGAGATCTCAATCGTGTAAGATCATATTACAAAGTTAGAGCTTTCTAGGAGTTGTTCCTGCATTTTATCAGATGAAGTTGTTGTATGTCAGATTTCTATTTATATTTTCTGTGAGGGTGGTGGTCAATATGCAGCTTGTTTCTGTGACTACACACTTCTTGTACTCTCTCTGTTTCTGTATATAACCATTTCTTTTGTTCTACAGTTCATTCATGTCAGGACTTGGCAGAAAACATTTCCAATGACATTGCCAAGTATTGGAATCAGCGGTACTCGCTTTTCTCCCTTTTTGATAGTGGTATAAAGATGGATGAAGAAGGGTGGTTTTCAGTGACGCCTGAGCCCATTGCAAAGCATCATGCATCTCGTGTTGGTGCTGGCATATTGATCGACTGTTTCACAGGAGTTGGTGGAAATACCATCCAGTTTGCTACAAAGTGTGTTTCTGTTATTGTGTTATTATATCTTCTGATATCATATTTTAGCATGAACCCTTCGTTTTGTATAGCAACAATTTTTTTGCTTCGCTTGATGAGAATGGTAGTTGGTATGTTGCCTTAAATATTATGCATCTTATGTGCATCAACGTAATACTTGGTTGAGAATGAATGGCAGTAGAAAGCATGTCCGTGCACTCATCTAGTTTGTACTGATGATTATAGGACACATCATATGAACAGTATGACTACTAAGTTGCTTAGCTGTACAGTGCTATAGCTTACTTCCTTAGCATGCATATCAATATATCATGTCACATCAGTGTACCTAATTTGGAAATTTGAACCCTTTTATGGTTGAAGGTGATATCAGGTCGACCATCTCATGTTATCTATGTTTCTGTTACAGTTACTGAAACTGTAGACTTCCACGTCTCTGATATCATCACTTTTTTCAGGTGCAAGCATGTTGTTGCTGTTGACATTGATCCACAGAAGATTGGTTGTGCACAGCATAATGCAACTGTTTATGGAGTAAATGATCATATAGACTTCATTGTAGGAGATTTTATTCATATTGCACCTCATCTGAAGGTATTCCTTACACCTTGAAAATATCACACCTTTAAGTTTGTGCGCATGTCATTCCCTACAGCTGCATATCTTCATAGCTGTCTGTGAGAGTGCATTTGTTTGACCATTTTCGTTGAAGTGTAACTATTAGGTAGGGTTACCAATATCTTGCCATTAGAAGTCCCACAAGGGGAAGTATTTGTCCTGACCATTTTCTAGAATTATAGGGCATGTCCCAAGACAAATTATAAGCATTCAAGTTCAGTTGCAAAAATAAACATAATTCATGGATGACTGCCATGATGATAAAGACTGAATGACAAAATTTGAAGTACTTAGCACACATAACTGGTGCTATGGGGCTAAAGGGTAAATGGAGAGAGAAAGCTGACGTGTCCACTTTATCGCTTAATTGAGGAGCGCTAAGGATGTGAGTGCTATTGTAGTCTTCTTTTTATGATCTCACAAACACACTTGACTCGTTCAAAAAAAAAAAAAAAACACACTTGATAGTGCTCCTCTTTATTCGTGAAACTGTTAAGGAAAGGTCCTTGGTGTATATTGGCAGCACCTTCTTTGTGTAAATACTAGACATGATGAGATTACTAGGATGGTCTTGCTATGACACTATTGTTGTTTTACAAGTTGGTCTGTATGCTTATCTGAAAGAATTTTTCTATGCAGGGAGAAACTGCTTTTATGTCACCTCCTTGGGGAGGGCCAGACTATGCAAAAGTAGATGTTTATGATATCAAAACCATGTTTAAGCCCTGTGATGGGTGAGCTCCTCATTCAGAATAGTTTGTTTCCTTCTTGTGCTCTCAAATATTCTCATGTCATGGTTTAACTCTTCAGGTACTATCTCTTCAAACTTGCTACGACGATTGCTTCAAGAGTAGTCATGTTTCTTCCTCGCAACACAGATTTAAACCAGTTGGCGGACATGTGCCTGTCAGTCAATCCTCCATGGGCGGTTGAGGTATGTCTGTTTGTGTCTAGTTGACTTATGAAGCTCCATTACGTCTCTGTGGTCTGGCAATGGCTTTGGACCCATGTCACAGTGGTGCCCTTTCATTCTTGCAGGTGGAGAAGAATTTTCTCAATGGAAAGCTGAAAGCCATAACAGCATACTTTGAAGAACAGGATAGCGTAGACGTGGAGCGCTGATGAAGTGATGAATCGACCCAAAAATCACACCTGAAAACCCAAGTATTCTGCTGGATGGAAGATTCTGTGTGGGTGTTTGACCCATATGCTTGGGAAGCAGAACGTGCCGCTAGGGTCAACGTGTACGTTTTTCTTCAGTGTAGGTGTAGCGTGCCTTTTCTGGCTAGATTGAACAGTGAGATGATAAACATCTGAGATGGAAGGAATGGTGGCGTGTCCTTAACAGGGAACTGCTCGTGCCTGAGCGGCGGGCTCAAGTGCTAAAAACCCACTCTACTAGTCTCATTAGAAGACCCTCTAAATTACCCTCAAAGTACAGGGGATAATATTGAGTCACTTTTATATGGACATTTGTCCATTGCTTTTTTTTTTCCCACTGGCTTTCCTTACCTCTTGTCTTGTGTGCGAGCTCCTGCACCGTCGACAGCTCCTGCGTTGTCGCATGGCCAAATTGGTGTTGGGGTTTGGGGGTCCACGTTCCGGCATCGACTGACCTCCCTTGTGCCTCTTGAACCCTCTCTTGCATTTGCACCATTGTTGATGTTGCCGTTGCGCTATTGTCTTTGCCACTGGGCTTCCATCTTCGTGCCACACCTCTCTCGGTGATGCTGCCGTGCTCATGTTGCCATTAGTGGACCTAGAAACTTCCAGAAGCCTAGGCAAACAAGTTTAAGATGCAACTTTTGAACAAAATCACTATAGAGAATGATAAAACAAAATGGTTGTGCGCTGCGGAGCCTGAGCGGCCGCCCGGGCTGGAGGGGCGCTAGGTCTACGCATGCATGTCATTTGTCCACCACGTCCTTGCCCTTCCTCCCTGACTTGGCTTTCTATGTCGGTCATTGTACCTCTCAATCATTACTGCTATTTTGCCAGCTAGAGGAGGCCTGGTGGCGGCGACGGGCGGAGGTGGTGGTTCTGCGGCTAACCGATGGTGGAGGGCAGCTGGGTAGGGGAGGATAGAGAGAAATGGTAACCCATTGATAAGTGGACGCCACTTGGCAGATGAATTATAGTGGCTCCGTGGTGTTGCACTAGCAGAAAATCCTTCCTTACAAGTGGTAACTTGGTAGATGAATTATAATTCCTCCGTGGCTTAACACATTACACATAGGACAGAGCATGACAAACTTTGATTTCCACACGAGAACTTCAACTTTATTGAACTTCATCTTGATGCTTCGAAGTTCTCTTCATTTTCTTCTTCTTCTTCTTCTTGATCATATTCATCTTTTCAAGTCAATGATATTGAGCCCAATACACAATCTGTATTCTTGTCTTCGTGGCATCACCTGTGGAATTTTAAGCATCACCTATGGAACATTCCTTCACAAACAAAGCAATGAAACCATAAGTCTATAGAGGTTGTCATTAATTATCAAAACCACACTTAGGGGTTAGATGTACTTTCACAACACATGGACATCCTTTCTCCTCACACTTCACGATGTAACACACCTTAACCTCTAGTCTAGTGAACCACCTTGTACGGTCGATGATATTTAACTACTTATTCCCTGATCCACATTTTAAATTTCACCTTGATCCACATTTTAAATTCCAACACGCTTTGGAATTTCACCTAGGGATTAATACCACAATTTTTGTTTCATATTTTTAGAAGATGGCCTTGGTTCAAGCACTCTACTAATGCCACCACCAACTTTACCCTTTGCGCAAGGCTAAGATCACAACACAACGATGGCCGATGATCTCAGCTTCACAAAAGGGGAGTTCATGATTCATGTCCACCTCTGGCAATATGCCTCCACGTCACCAACCACATTGTCACGTAACCCATGCTCCGCTCCATCACCCTCGAAGTCATCATCCTCCATTTTTTCTGCTTCATATTGGTCATTGTGAACTAGGAACATTGAAGGTTAGCTCATTGTTGTGTCATGTATGGCTTCACAAATAAGGGAGTTCATGGTTTATGTCCTCCTCTAGGAAAATATGCATCCACGTCACCAACCGTATTGTCGTAACCAGTGCTCTGCTTCATCACCCTCGAAGTCACCATCCCCCGTTTTCAGTGCTTCATACTGGTCATTGCGAACTGGGATCATTGAAGGTTGGCTCATTGTTGTGTCGTAAACATCAGCTCTACGGTCCTCAAGTGGCTCCTCTCGAGCACATGGGGAAGCACGCCGATTCAAGTCAATGTTCAATCGAGCACCGATCTTCCTTGGGGTAAATAGCTCAAGAGACTTATATTGAGAGTCCGCCACAATCTTCTTTTATGCACTGCAATTCATCTGTAAGATGAGAGGCATTATATTCAAGAGATTGTGATGTCCAAACGCGACATTATACCTTCCAACCAATTCAAATACACCACTTGGGTCCATCCAATTTAAAACCGGCTTCACTGTTTCCGCAACCTCAACATAGAGGTAGGACTAGTGACTACCTCCTCTGGATCAACACACTTACATTGTCTTTTAAGAAAGCGCCTTGTCCACATGATAAATATTCACAATTTTTGCCATCTAAGAAACAGTGACAAAAACCGAAATGTATCAACGACAATTATATTACCGCCAGCCAAAGCATTCCCAAAAAACGATAGGATCATATGAAACAAGTCAAACAAAGTTTGCTATAAAACCTAACCCTAACTCTTAACTAAATCTTACAAAGCCCTAGCCCTAACCTACAATTCGTAGATGATTCGCAGTTTATGTATTTTCTTGAAATCACTTTCCGTGATACATACGCCTACGCCGCTACACGCAACCGCGTCTCCCCTCCCAAGTCTCACACAGTCGCAGGTCGTCTGCTGGCTGGACCCTAGCCTAGCGGCCTGAGCCCGAGCGATCCGATCAAGCGAAGCGGAGCTGCGGAGGGATGGTTGAGCTGTAGATCTCGATTCCGCCGGCGCTCATCTCCCCTTCCCGTGGGCCGTCCACCTCTCCCGGGGACGATGCAGAGCGCGACGCGGCTGACGCTGCTGCTGTGCGCGGCGTGGGCGGCCGCGCTGCTCTACGGCGAGATGGGCGCCTACTGGGCCGCCCACCTCTCCTGCTCGTGGCCATCCGCGTCCTCTTCCTCCCCATCGCCGGTCAGTGTTCGGTCTGGATTCGGACGGCTTCTGTTAGATCACCATTTTAGCTGCGGGTTTCTCTTAGGCCGATGAACTGTTTTGTTACACTTAGTCCATAATTAACCTCGGTCTATAGGGTTCCTACTGAATCGTTCCTCAGCACCCATCTTCTCCTGCCGAAAAGGTCCATAATTCGATCCCCATCGCCATTTTGTTGGTGCCTGAATTGGTGCAATTGCGTGATTTGGTCATGTAGATTAGCAAAGCAAGCTATAAGTGGTTCAGCAACGAGAATTTCACTTCTAGCGCATTCAAACTCCACCGCTTATTATCATCAAACACCAGCCCCTGTTTGTAGCTTTGCAGTGCTATTTCTAGCATTCACTATACATCTCATTATCATATTTCCACTTGACGCGCAGGATAACCATGTGAAGATTGCCGTCATTGCCGATCCACAGGTCAGCTTCGCTGCTAATTCATGTAATTGTGCCAATAAACCCATAGCAGGACATAGTGTACAAAAGTAATTTTCAGGTATATGTTGCTCTCCGTCTGAAAGGTTTTCCCCTGCAGCTTATGGACAGCACCTCCCTCGGTCTACCAGCAAGCTCTGTTGTGCTACAAGCCGTCGAGCTCTTCACAGATTTGAACATGAGAAGGTCCTTCCAGTCTGTCATATTGCCATTCAAGCCTGATGTGGTCTTGTTCCTCGGCGACCACTTTGATGGTGGCCCATATCTGTCCGATGAAGAGTAAGGCACGGATGCTGAATTCTTTTTCACCTTTTACTTGATAGCAACAAGTTCATTTCTCGACGTTATATCTGATTGGAGTTGGCAGTTTGGTACTGTGTTGGTTAGAAACGACACATTGTTTGTTCGCATGCGCTTTAAATGACAATGTGTTATATTAAGTGATGTGACTGGAATATGAAATATCTAAATTACTGCATTTGGCCCACTGGACAAATGTTGTTTTTCTTACATTTGCTCCTTATAAAATAACCTATCTGGTGAAGAGAACATGTACGTATTTCTAGATTTCCAGTGGCTTTAAATATGAAATGGATAACCAGTTGTTCCGCTCTATTTCTATAATTTGAGGCCAACATAGTACCCACGATCACAGGTCTGAAACGGAGCAGTGATTGCTATGTTGTTGTCTTCTAGAAAATTGGAAGGTTAAGGGCTTGGATTTTTGTAAATGGTTGAATTGGGCCATCTTCATAAGGACCCTTCTAATTCATAGAGGATCGATTAAGCAATCCAGTAAAACTATTTGACAAACACCTTATTTATCATATATCTGTGATATACTGATAATTACATTTTCGCAAGTTTTCTTCTCATCAGTCAGTGAATAAACAAAAAATTTCACTCCATGTTCTCCCCATTCCGTTTCATTGTATTTACCCATTTACCTATGCTGTTATCATTGTGGTTTACTAGTTATATTGTATTTCCATGCAAAATTATTAAAGAGTTCTATGTTCCATTATCTTCATTTTCTAATTAATGTTAAAAACCTTTCAGGTGGCAGGAATCTTTGTTTCGGTTTAAACATATATTCAGCATGAGTGAGCAACAAACAAATCCACATGTACCAATCTACTATCTTTCAGGAAATCATGATATTGGTTACTCAGGATTTCACTCAGTTCATCCTAAGGTGATTGACTGTGATTTTTTTTTTTTGGTATCCTTTCCCCTGATTTCCGTTTGTATATTTACATGTTTTTCAAATCTCAATGCATTGCTCCCATTACAAAACATTGTTACACTACTTGCCGTCGCTGGCTAAGAATTCTTTGCCTTGTTGTTCACGGATTCGATTCTCTGATGTGATAGTTCCAAAAATGATTTATTGAAGCAGTTGAGCTGAAGTTTTCTTGGGACACATGTCTTCAAAAAATATTCGAGCAGATTCCTTCTTTCCGTCTTGTAGTCTGCTTTATTGTCCCCTCTGCAGCCTAAGACTGTGGAAAGCGTAACATATAGAAGCTCTGCCTAAAGTGAAGAAAATTCAATCTGTTTTTGTATTCGGAGTAGGTAAAAAGGAAGTATTGATGTTTTTTCTTGCTTTTGGAGATGTATAAAGATTTGTATTTTGTACCATGCTACAAAGTATACAAAACAGCTTAGACAAAAAGTCTTAGATCGCTGCTTTAACAATGGAAATTTTCAGGAACTTGTGAGGAATTTTGTCAGTTCCACAGTGTGCATGTGTGTGTGTTCTACATAAAACCAGCCCTCCACAACATGAAGATTATATTCACACTGTTCTTATCTGCATTACACACATCGTTTTAGAGGTGGCGACATCTTGCTCTTAGTGATCTTTGACTATAGTTGTGCCCTCATCAAGGGCATAGCCATTGATTTAGAAAAGAAATTTAGTATGCTAGGTTGGTCTGAACTTCGGCTATTGTGGTCTTCACTTGTTAGTAATGGCTCTTGCTGGGTTTGACACAGGTGTTCCTACTGCACCTTATTCATATTTGTCCTTTCTGCTCTTCATGTCTTTACCATTTAACATAGATAAAATCACTTACAGATTTGAAACATTTTCTCACCATTTTTAACTTGGGAGTTATTTCTCCAGTTGAGATTTACTGACCACATATCTAACTAATTTAAATACATATGCAGATTGTGTGTGCAATGCACTTCACCTGATGTATATGTGTTGAGCAGTTTCATGAGCTTCAGGAAATACTACAAGCATATTTTTCGCAAAACTCAAGCGTCAACATGCCCTGTTTTACTCGAAATTATTTATCAAATTTAGCTTTACAGACCACATCTCTTAACTGGAATTACATAGATAAACCGGTTTTGTATATGTCAAGTTATGGAGAAGCTTGACAAACTTCAAGAAGTACTGTTAGCATATTTTTCCACGACAAAGTCTAGCCTACCCCTTGCCTGCGATGATTTGGAAACTGACTTTTTGACTTGGTTAGTTAAGTGACCGTGTAACACCAGAGACATACTCATCCAAAGGAACATCAACATTTGGAGGACTCTTCACGTGCAATTTGCAACAACACCTTTCCGAGTAATCGTCTAAACACTAGAGACATACTCATCCGAAGGAACATCAATGTTTTGCAACGACAGCCAACTTCCATTCACCAAACCCAGGTTCATCTCGTGTAGTGATTGTGGACTCGTACATGCAAGTTTGCATTGCCATATAGAGCATTTGCGTACGTATCCCATGTACCATTTGCTTGTAACATACTAAAATGGGATTACCCGCTGGCATAAGCTTGACTTACAGTGGGCCCACCCTTAGAATTTTGGAGCAGAAATTGATCCATGGTCATGATGATATTTTCGAAAAACTCCATTTCAACATGACACATTAGTAAACAACGAAAAGTTCAAACCTTTGATAATGGTCTCCCTAGTCTTAGGTCTTGGTTCATCTCCTTAGAAAAGTATTTTATTTGATCTTTTAGATTTAAGGAGTATGACTTCTCTTCGAAACTTGGGGTGACTCTCTTTCATAACCTTTGGCCTAAATTGCTGGCCTGTAAATAGTTTTCTGTACATTGCTGGTCTCCTTCTCTTGTAAATATTGTTTCTTCATTAATATATTTATTTAATGACGGGCCCTGGATTTTCCTCAAAGAAGTTATGCAGTAACATTTCTGTAACTGCAAAGAATACATGAGAACACATACTTGCTGATATACTACAACCTAAAAGTTTGTTAATCTTTTCTTGTAGGTTATCAGTCGTTATGAAAAAGAATTTGGACCAAGAAACTACCATTTTTTGTCTGGGGAGGTGGACTTTGTTGTTGTTGATGCTCAAACTCTTGATGGTATGCTACCGTCCCTCCAAAATTTTGTATAGAATGTGCTACAATGAACTACACTACAAATGGAATCCTACATTAGTAGTGCAATCAGTATTATAGAATACAGATTGTGGTTCATGAGCAAGACTAAATTGTTTTGCAGTTTCATTTGATGCTTCTTCTTTGTATAGCTAAAGAACTGTTAATATCTGTTCAGGTGGATCCAAACAAAGCAAAGAAAGAGCTTCTACTTGGGAGTTCATTAAAACACTATCAGCTGGTATGGCACTGAACAGATAATTATGCATATGTTACAGTTAATATCAGATATTTGACTAGTTTTACTTCTTTTTAAAGGTAATGAATCAAATCCAAAAGTTCTTTTAACGCACATTCCCCTGTACCGACCTGACAATACTCCGTGTGGCCCACATCGTTCTTCACCTGTTATAAATCAGGTATGTTCTCTCAAAGTGTTTTTTCTCTGCTATTTTCAAATAAGAAGGAATTCCTATAACTTTCTTAAGACTTTTTGTTGTCCTTTATGAAGACAATACTGTTTCATATGTAGTGCCAGTGCACCAGTTTTGTCCACTGATTTATTCTGCAAGTTACGACGTTTCTATGGTTAAATTTCTGCAAGCAATTCGACCAACCATGCATGTATCTAGCTCATTAATTTTATACTCTTCCATTTCAGAGGATACATGCTGCTGCTATGGATCAAGGAATCAGGTATGTCCTACCTCGAGTATTTCTGTTTTCCTGCTTTTGACTAACATAGCATGGAAGTACTGTGATCATTTGACTGGTAAACTTAGGATCATTGAAACGTCACTGAACTCTCCCAAAGCGTTCCTGTCAGTATTCTTATTGGTAAAAGAATTGCCAATATGATCAGCTGTGCTATGCGAATAAGTCTCTCAAATTTTCTTGTTTGAGTGTTGCCCTATGTGTTCTCCTGAAGCTTTACTTTTAGCCAAACCAGTTCAAACCATTGCTGCATATCGGAACTACCTACACATGTTAACATGGGGCAAAGCCATAGCAGTTAACATTAGATTTTTTGTATGCAGGTATCAGAATTATCTAAGCAAAGAGACTTCTGATCTTCTGCTAAGGTTACTGAAGCCGGTAAGCTTCTTTTTGCGATTTCTAGAGATTTGAGTCAAATTTGAAAATATCTTGACTGGTCAATCACTCTGCAGACTCTTGTGCTCTCAGGACATGACCATGACCAGTGTACAGTTGTCCACTCGACTACTTTTGGGCCAGTAACCGAGGTAAGAAAATTATAAGGTTTCTTATCACCACATTTCATGCTTTGTATCTAATGGGACTATTAATACCACAGCACACCCTTGGGACAATAAGTTGGCAGCAGGGAAATCTCTATCCATCTTTTATGCTGATGTCTGCTGGTCCCAAGTTGACACCAAATTCAACTGATTCTATTCATGGGGTTCTGACGAATCTTTGTTTCCTGCCTAAACAAACTCATATCTATATCTGGTAATGATTCTAACGTGCGTCTGCTGATTGTCTTGCTTATATAGCTGCAGATTTTACAACTAAACTGTCTGACAAGTTTGTTTGCGTTTGCTGTTTCTGCAGGTATATCTTCCAGTTTCTGATTACCGTCCTTCTGCTGGTGTTCTGGCCGACAAATGGTCTGAGCTCTCTTCCATATATGAACAAATTTGTAAGCTTCATGACGTCTGTGGGTGCTGAACTGTTTTCAAGAACCAAAGAGAAAGATGATGAGGAAGATGGCGAATATGAAATGGTCTTCGATGCAGAGGGATCCATGCATCTTGTTAAAAAGGCAGTGACAAGACCCCCCAGGACTAACTCAGATTCCCAAACTATGGGACGGTATGTGTGTCTTCTTTTTCTGGATAATGCTTTTAGGTACTTTGTAAAACTGAAATTTGCCTCGTGCTTTCAACTGAAAGATCTTCCATATGCATGTCAGAGGAAATGTTGTGGCAAGACCAACTGCGAGAAAGCACCAAACGGAACCTGATTCATCTGTTCTTGTTGAGATGGGTTCTGAAACGCCACCAGAAGATGCAGGGAAGTTACCTCGTCCAAGCAAATGGAATATAAGGAAGGTCCTTCAGAGGCTGTTCCGTGTCGTTCAGTCAATTGTCATCATTGCGGCGTTGAATGTTCCTCTATACATGATGCTTCTCTTCAAGGATTGGATTGACCGTTGAATTGTATTTGAAACCCTAGTTATATCCATGTAATTCAGTAGAGTAATATCGGCGGGAGCATTTGAAAGACCTATGTCAAGCACCAAAATTTTGTTGTCTGATTTTGAACTGCAAGCATCATGTAGGCCTATGCTCAGCAGTGATTTCTTCGTCTTCGTCTTCTGATTAAAAGTTGCCAAACAGTTACGAAATAAATTCACAACACTAGTACAACATGTGTCTATTATTTACTCTAAACTTAATATGTTACTCAAGAAACAAAAAGTCAGCTCTGATATGTTAATGGGCCAAGTTCACAACCCAATTTAAACTAGCTGATGTTAGTAGCTGGATTATTTATGACGTAATGACTTTTATACGATCTTGTTTTAGGATTTGAGAGTATCGAGCCCCGGATCTATAGACCTCAACATTTAATTAAACGTTCAAAATAGCAGCGATACAAACTCCTTTTGACGGGTGTGCTCAAGCTCATGTTTGCTTATTCACATTTGATCACCTATTGTGTTCACTTTACTGCTAACTTGTTTCTTATATTTGCAGCTCAACACTGCTCAAAGTTTGTTCATGAGCAAACCGAAGAAGAAATGTGTGGCATGCTCGGCAACGATTTCATTTTGCACCATTGTTGGACTTTTCTTGAGAATGATGACAAATGGAGGAACCACGTCTAAAAAAAAGGGAAACATGCCCTCTACCTCGGTTGGAGAGGGTTTGGTGGTTAACACCGATGACAAAGGCTCAAGTAGGCCCACTCATCTCTCCTCGATCACTAAAAAGAGGTTCCATGCGAGGAAGAAAGCTAAGGATATGCGTGCAAATGGAGGAGACAATTGTTGTTGGTGTTCTAAGCATCGGTGAACTTTTATTTTATGGTGTTGTTCCATGCATCGGTGAGCTATTATTTTGTGTTGGTGATGCACTTCGCTACCCCTTTCCCGTCCCATCAAAAAAGGGAACTAATGAATCCTAAGGCAACAGAGTGAGAAACTCAAGGTCACTCTTCCTCCAAACATTCTTTCCACGTACACTATTATGAATAGTCAAATAATGGAAAAAATTGGATTCAATAGTCAACCGGTCCTATCGAAAATAGGATTGACTATGGATTTGAGCCATCGCACATAGTTTCATAAAATCTGTACGGGTTCTATGCTTGAATGATGCACTTTTATTATGAATTTGTAATATTTTATTTCTTATGAAGTTTTTTTTATTACCATGTGTATAATTTTTTAGTTAATTCAGATGATATATGCAATATGTATGAGAGTAGTAAAGAGAAGAAAATGCCCAAAATTAGCAAACCAGTTTTGGGTAATAAGCTGGAAAAGCTCAAATTATTTTGCTTGCCCATATTATATCTTTCCTTTACCCAAACTCACTTTAGAATTAGGTTGAACTTTTGGAGGCACTGATGAAATAGCATTGCATAATAACTAAGCGGGCCAATCCAAACCTAGCCCACACTGAAGCCTGACCCTCCACAGAGCTCGCCGACGAAATGCCGCAGTGGCCATGGCTGCACCCCGCCTCCGCCGCCGCTCGCCGCGCCACCCCCTCCGTATTCCGCAGGAAACGCTGCTCCTCCGTTTGCACATCGGCACACTCCAACCACGCCCGCGAGCAGGTAACTAGGCTCAGCTGTTCACCTGTCGCCGCCGCACCGTCCCCCTCTAAGCTCAGTGTCATCAATACGTATCCCTTCAGGAGGACGAGAAGTCGTTGGTGGTGGTGGGCGGCGGCGCCGCCGGGGTGTACGCGTCCATACGGGCCAAGACCCTGGCTCCCCACCTCAACGTGGTGGTCATCGAGAAAGGCAAGTTCCTGTCCAAGGTACGACTGGCACACCAATGCAGTGTCTTGATTCTACTAGTGTTTCTTCGACCCCGATTCGTCTGAACTGCTGGAATGGATGATTACAGGTCAGGATTTCCGGTGGCGGCCGATGCAACGTCACCAATGGACATCATCTCGAACCATCGGTAGGGTGACGATGTACTACTCTGTTAATTTTATCTCTTCAGTGTAGCTATGGTAGCAATGATGTTGGTACTGTTACTGAGCTGCTTATATTTGTTATTTATAAACTAAGCAACTCGCTCTCAGGGACTGGCGAGAAATTATCCTAGGGGGCACAAAGAACTCCGAGGATCATTCTTCAACACTCATGGTCCGCGGGACACCATGCGTTGGTTTTCAGATCATGGTGTCGAGCTTAAGGTAGATTAGTTCACTCCACATACATCTCCGGATCGTGTTTATGTATTTGCCTAGAGCCGGTTTTGCTTTATCTGTTGCTATTGTTTTCATTGTCATGTCAGACCGAAGATGATGGTAGGGTTTTTCCTGTCACTGACAACTCTGCATCAGTAGTGGATTGCCTGCTGAATGAAGCAAGAAGACTCGGAGGTATCTCATGCTATTTGGCTCTGCTGTTTCATTCAGTCATCGTCCAAACACCCTTCACCCTAAAGAAACAGTTTCTGGAATTGAGTTCTTCTTGAAGTTTCTCTGCAGGCTGGTAAATCTGTGTCTAGCGCGTCTGTCAACAATGATGGGAAGTTTGTTCTGAAAGTTGAGAAGCGTACGGTTGATTTTGTTGATTACCTCAACGCTAATTATGTCTTGGTCGCTACAGGCAGCAGCCAGCAGGTTTGCGAATAGATGCTTACTCTACTAGAAATCATAACGTAGCTCCCTTATATTTTCTTCTTACTTGCAGGGTTACTCGTTTGCTGCACAACATGGTCACACTGTTATTCCACCGGTGCCCAGCTTGTTCACATTTAAAATTGCAGACAAGCGACTGGCTGATCTCTCCGGGGTAATGATCCATCACTACTATTGCACATCTCATCATGCTCACAAGAAGTCATTGACTGGCTGACTGGAAAAAAATGATTCCACTCTTTTTCTTTTGTCATGTAGGTTACGTTCACCAAAGTCAAGGCAAAATTGATGCTGGATAGCATTCAGAAAAAGGCTCCTGAATTAACTCAGGTGAGTTGCCACTTTCAGAAATAGGCTCCATAGATGTTTGCTTACATTAATTGCCTGGCCGTTACAGACTGGACCTCTGTTGGTCACACATTGGGGGCTTAGTGGCCCTGTTGTTCTTCGATTATCCGCATGGGGAGCTCGTGAACTCTATCAGGACAAGTACCAAGGTGAGATCCATAAGAAATTGTACAGGAATGTCACTACATCACAACTAAGCACCTGGGAAATTGCTCCATGAATGTACTTCTAATGTTGGTGTGTGTACAACTGTTCACACTTGCATTCAGTAGATGTAGATAGAGTATATTCTTCATGATTGCATTTCTAGTTTATAACAATATTGCAACGATGTGATACATTTGATTATTATATTTTCTATGCGTAGTTAACTTCTCATGATCTTGCATAGAGAAGTACTTTTTGTGCTGAGAGTTTTAATTCCAAAATTTTACCATTACGGCCATCTGCTATTTTGTAATCCAATACGATTGTACGGTACACAATTGGACTTAAAGTCAGCGGGTGCATTTTGTGTTTCATCAATTACATGTATTTTTCTGTTAGAGTAGTAATCTAAAACATCATAGAAGACTTAGAAGTAATTATCAAACACACCAGCCTCCCTTGTTAATATTTGTACATTTTTTTCGGCGCAGCGAAGCTTATGATTGACTTCATACCTGACATTCATATCGAGGACGTGAAGCGCATCATTTTCCAGCACAAAGATAAACATGCGGTTCATATGTTTCCCTGTGCTTTTTTTAATGTGACCTTGTTAATGCTTTGGAGTCTTCATATCTGAGAATCTGAAATTTTCGATGATTACTCTACTCGTAATTGCCTCTTGGCTTTAGTAGGTTAAGAAACCAGTTCCTATAAATGCTGTCAACAACATGGATATTGCTTACTATTTCTTTGTTAACTTTAAAGGAAAAATTGCTATTGCAGATGCAGATGCAGATACTTACAGCCAGCTTTACAATATTCTCTTTTATCTTTTCTATTAGAGTTAGTCAGTCAATGTTTTGTATGGCTCCTATAATTTATTATAGAAATATCTGTTGTCATCCTGTGAATATTCCCGTTTTTCCTGTAAATGTTATTATGAAGTTGAACCAAGAATTTTCAATCTTTGCAGAAGAACAAAGTAAATAATTCCTTCCCCACGGAGTTTGGTCTGGTGAAGAGATTTTGGAGATTCCTGCTGGAACAGGAGGTTACACTACCGCTGAATTCCAGTCCTTACTCATCCCTTTAATCAGATGTTTTGGTCAGACAAAGTCTTCTCTTGCAGAGTTTAGATGGTGATATGCACTGGGCCACTGTACCTAAAAACCATCTCAACGCGATAGCCCTTCGGTTGAAACAATGGATGTTTGAGGTTGTCGGGAAGGTATGTGATATGTTAAATATACCACATGAAAAGTAGTAGCGGTTCAGTGATCCTGTCCAAACTCACTGTGTGTGTGTTTCCTCATCATCATATGCAGGGTCAATTCAAAGATGAATTTGTGACCGCCGGAGGTGTTCCGCTCTCAGAGGTACTTAATCAGCAACTTAATCACAGTTTCCCTTGTCATGAATCAACTTGGGTATGAATACCATGGATCTAACTTTTTCCTCCTCTGTTGTAAAGATCTCTCTTAGCACTATGGAGAGCAAGCAGCAGCCCAATCTGTTCTTTGCAGGAGAGGTAACTGTGCTACTGTCTAAAACTTGCTACACTCTGGAGCAGCAACTGTACAATCTGTCTTAGTACTATATCTTACAGATGGTGATCTTGCTATAGGTACTTAATGTTGACGGGGTCACAGGTGGATTCAATTTTCAGGTAAGGAGCAGAAATTTCCCTAGTAACATCTCACTCCCAAGATAACCATATAAAAATAGAGGCAAATTGACATATCTACTACAGTGTGTCGCATTTTGAATTCTCATACAATTTCTTTTGAAGCAAGAACAGAAAAGGTTTTCAACTAGCATCTGCTCTTTGTTTTCCACAGAATGCATGGACTGGTGGATATATAGCTGGGACAAGCATAGGCACATTGGCATCCAGCAGCAATCTCGAACGTCATGCGTGTTTGCAACTGGAAGCATCATAAGGAAATGGATGGCATCATGGCAAGTAGAAGACCCCTTGAATCAAGAATTTTTATTGGCTGACAAGCAGTGTATAAATTTCTGAGAGTGTAGCTTAGGTTCTAATCCACTGTATTGTAGTTGTAGTTCAAAAACAAGCAAAGATAGCCAAGATTCAGGGAGTTGTATTGATTAACTGTAAATGTACTGCAGTGCCAGTTTTGTTATTGTGAAGTAAAATCCTGAAGCTGCTCTCCAGTTGAGCATCTTCTGAATTAACAAATTTGTTATGAAGATCGTGTAGCAGTTCTCCAGTTGAACAACTTCTGAATTATAAGCTTTGCAGTAAGAATCACAAAATCAATACAATGCATTGGTTTCCACGAGGTTAGCCCAGAACTTACAGGTAATACACCATGCATGACACTTATACTACCATTGATCTCAAGTATAAACAATACAACCAAATGTAACGACATGCATAGCTTTTTCTATAGCACTTTTAATCCCTCTGCCCCCTTTCTTTTACTATCATCTAAACTTAACTTTCTTTTTATTTCAGTACCTCATTCATACTTAATGAACTTACAGGAGTATTCATTAAGCATACCTACAGGTGGTGGTCTCTTTATTCAAAACAAAAATGCAAAAGAAAAAACATAAAAACTAAACATAGACTATTCATGTTAATGTAAAAGTATTTTAAATCTAGAGGAAGATGTTTCAGTTCTGGTGGTGGTAAGGCTTCATCTCCCTTTCTTCTAGGTACTTCATATTTCTCATTAGTTGAGTATCAGCTATAGGGAGAGATTCCAAACATTTTTCGATATCATTTTTATCTAATCCTATCATAGTATTTTCATTTCCATGTATACTTACCTCTAAATCATCTCTAGGAGTATCATAAAGAATTGCGGAAAGATTAGCTAGATTAACTTCCTCCTCAAAGTCTTCCTCTTCAATATCTTCAATAAATGGTTTATGCGTAAACTTCGAAAATGGAAACTCACCACTTCCTTCCCAAACTTAAGAGAGATAGTTTCCTTCCTACAATCAATATTAGCTCCTGCAGTGTTTAAGAAAGTTCTTTCAAAAATAATTGGACAATAAGAATCAATTGGCATATCAATAACAACAAAATCATTGGGATAAGTGTAAGGTCCTATTGTAATAGGTACATTTTTTATTACTCGCATAGGAACTGTAAGAGTCTTAATTATCAGCTAGCATTATTTTCATATATGGGTCTTCTAATTGTGAATGTTCAAGTTCATCTTGGATACCAAAATAAAATTTATAGGGAATAACATTAATAGTTGTTCCAATATCACAAAGTCCATAATAAGAGGATCCACCAAAAGTGCAAGTAAAACAAGTTTGCCCACACCTTTTGCTTTAACCATACCTTGTGAGGCTTCGGAATCGAGCTCAACTACGTTGAGTGTGCATACATAGCTAAAATACCTTCCTTAGTTACCTCACTCTCTTCATTTGCAACTTCATAAGTAAGTTCCTCATTACTAAGCTTTACCTCTGAAAGGATCACATACCGCACCTAGATGGGGGGGGGGGGGGGGGGATGAATAGGTGCTACCAATTTTTAGTTCTTTTTCAAATTAGGATTGACACAAAGGTAAATTCTCTAGATATGCAACTATGTGAATTTACCTATATGACAAGATAAACTACTAAGCAAGATATAGCTAGACAAGATATATTAGAGCTAATAAGGATAGAGGTAACCGAGAGTGGAGCACGCGGAGACACAGGGATGATTCCCGTAGTTCCTTCCTTTTGAGGGGAAGTACGTCTATGTTTGGAGGAGTGTGGTCGCCACGAAGGCCATACCAACGCCACAAAGACCTCACTCAGGTCTCCTGTGAGAAACGCCACAAAGGCCTAGCCCACTTACACTAAGGGATTTTCTCGAGGCGAATATCGGGTCTTTACAAGGTTCTTGGGGCACACATCCACAACCGAATTGGAGGCCTAGCCCTCCGGGACTCCGTCTTCCTTAGTGATTTCTTCCGGACTTTTCTAGAACCTTCTAGAACCTTTCGTAGAACCTTCCGGATCATTTTAAATCTTATAAAATGACTTTCTATATATGAATCTTATTCTCCGGACCATTCCGGAACTCCTCGTGATGTCCGGGATCTCATCCGGGACTCCAAACAAATCTTCGAACTCCATTCCATATTCAAGTTCTACCATTTCAATATCCAACCTTAAGTGTGTCACCCTACGGTTCGTGAACTATGCGGACATGGTTGAGTACTCTCTCCGACCAATAACCAATAGCGGGATCTGGAGATCCATAATGGCTCCCACATATTCAACGATGACTTTAGTGATCGAATGAACCATTCACATACGATACCAATTCCCTTTGTCACGCGATATTTTACTTGTCCGAGGTTTGATCATCGGTATCACTCTATACCTTGTTCAACCTCGTCTCCTGACAAGTACTCTTTACTCGTACCGTGGTATGTGGTCTCTTATGAACTTATTCATATGCTTGCAAGACATTAGACGATATTCCACCGAGAGGGCCCAGAGTATATCTATCCGTCATCGGGATGGACAAATCCCACTGTTGATCCATATGCCTCAACTCATACTTTCCGGATACTTAATCCCACCTTTATAACCACCCATTTACGCAGTGGCATTTGATGTAATCAAAGTACCTTTCCGGTATAAGTGATTTACATGATCTCATGGTCATAAGGACTAGGTAACTATGTATCGAAAGCTTATAGCAAATAACTTAATGACGTGATCTTATGCTACGCTTAATTGGGTGTGTCCATTACATCATTCATACAATGATATAACCTTGTTATTAATAACATCCAATGTTCATGATTATGAAACTAATCATCCATTAATCAACAAGCTAGTTAAGAGGCATACTAGGGACTCTTTGTTGTTTACATATCACACATGTATCAATGTTTCGGTTAATACAATTATAGCATGGTATATAAACATTTATCATAAACATAAAGATATATAATAACCACTTTTATTATTGCCTCTTGGGCATATCTCCTTCATAATGTATATCAAATCTGCACACTAAGCCACATTAGAGCATCACATATGTTGTCATCAAACATACAAAACATAATTATGGAGAGATGTTCTTTCAACCTCTGGTGCTCTTACCTCTCTTACCTCTTCTTCTTTTTGTTATGCAAGGAGTTGAGCTCTAATGTTCCTTGCCGCTGTCATTGGGAAAGGGAGCGTTTCATTATAAGGCACCCTTTCAATGGGTACCACTTTGGGTACTTCAGCTTCAACTTGGTGTCGGAGTGTAATGAAGCCATCCTTTCTTGGGTGCTTCAATGAATTTTATAAAAGATTGAAGAACATCTAATACCATAACATCATCAAGATTAAGCTCATTAGCTGTTTCTTTTAATTGCCCAATGTTTTTATAAGAATTTAAACAATCATATTCAATTTCTATTTCTCCCCCACTTCCAAGATCAAAGCCAAATGATACTCTATTTCTATGAACTTTGTCTAGGTACTACCTGAGCACTGGGTCCAATGTGAGTAGGATCACTTAGCCATGCTTCATAATTGGAAAAACGGGCACCATGAAAGTACATGCCACTCAACCAAAGAAAGATAATGGAGAGTTGCCCGAAATGAGCACTAAAGACTTTTCGAGAGATCCCGTACCCAAATTTGCTCGGGGGTGAGTTCCATACAAGATCCACCGGATAACAAATCTAGTTTCCTTTTATTATCTTGTTCAAGTCCTCGATAAAAGACATGTAAAACATACCAAGGTGGTAAATCATGATGGGGACATTTTTGAACCGTACCTTTAAACCTAGCTCTCATTATGCTTCCACCGCGGCGATTCTTGAATTTTTTTTATAAATCTTCTTGACTTGGGGATATAATCGAAATATAAATTCCTTCATAAGATTCTCCCAAGTATCAATCTTTTCTGCAGGGCAAGTTCTATACCAAGATAATGCAGTGTTCGTTAGAGATTGACTAAACAATTTAAGTTTTAATTCATCATCAGTGTAGTTTCTCAATTTAATTGTCCAACACAACTCAGTAAAAGAATGTAAATGACTATAAGGATCCTCATCGGGATCATCTCCTGCAAAACTATTCTCCTTCATAATATCAATAAAGCGCAGATGAATAGCATACTCCACGTCACTCCCATTTGGGAATTCTTTAACAAACCCTCGGTTGAATCTCCCGAGGTATTCAGTTGCATCAAAATTATTCATAAGCCCAAGAGCACCCATGGTATTACCTGAAACTATTAAAAAACTTCAGTAAAACAATAATAGATAAGCAACTAAGAACAAAGACCAAAAGCGCTGAGCTCCCCGACAACGGCGCCAGAAAATAGCTTGGTAACTGCAAGAACATAGATCAATTGTAGCTAGTTTTGAAATAAGAGTATCGAACCACGAGGAGCTACTGGTCCGGGTCTTAATGCCCCTTGATACTTTCTACTAAAGATTACTTATAAATTGTTTTCTAATCTCAAAACGTTTAAAGGGGGGTGTTGTAAAAGGTTGAATATAAAGTAAATAAAACAGTAAAAGCGTTATAGGAAATGAGTTGAAACTTAATAAGACAAATTGTTCTCAGAGATTATTGGATCCACCTCTAGCACTAGGATTCATGTTAATCAAGATAAAGTATGCTTTTAACCATATTGTGTGTGGGAGAGCTCCATAATAAGATGCGCCCAGAAAGCCATCGGTCATCACATCTCTAAATAACCACAACAGCTAGTCTTCTGCAAGCCACATATTGACTATTGCTATTAAGGGTTTTACCCCATGGTTATCGATATGAGCTTAATGAATCCATCTTATACCCCTTATTCATGTGTCAAACTGCCAATACAGTAATGTCACTTCCCGTCGTTCACTTTACCACACTTCAAAGGGTAGTTCCCTCTCGAGACCATAAGGAAAATATTACATGGTGCACAAGCACAACACATAATATCAAGAGAGAGAACTAACACACGTTAATACTTAAAACCATAGATCATCTTGGATCCATCTCATATTTATGCTAGGGTTTCTCCATCTCCCCATAAACTAATAGGACTACTCACACATGGAAGCAATCAAGAACATCATCATAATCTTATGGATGGGATTAAATGAATGGAATGAATATGAATACAAATCCACAATAGCAATCAAGATTACAACTATGGTTGGAGGATGATGATGGTGATGGTGTAGCGGTTGATGATGATGAAGGGGATGATGCTTGTCCTCCGAGGATCCACGTAGCAGCCCGGATGTTGTTTTCTCCAAAGTTCCTTCTTGAGATCTGATATGGGGCGGTGTTTCTCTATTTCACGGAGTTGTGTGTCTCTGGTCTCTGATACGTCTGCGAGAGGTGAAAGTATTTGACGAGGCGGTGCTCCTGGAGGGTGGTACGGGCGGACGGGTACGGGCGGCCCTTGCCCGTACCAATGCCCGTTAAAGTTACTGGAAGTTTTCCTCACATTGCCCTTTCGCCTAGGTGCATAATTAAGTGCTAAAATGATTTATATCATGTCAAAATGCGAGAAAATGATAGTTTTCATTGATATTTCATCATTGACTTATTATTTCAAGATCCTGTGTGGACAAGCATAAAAGGGCGTGGTAGCGTGATGAAATACAAAAATCCTACTACTACTCAATGATAACTTGATAAAATAACGATGTAAAAACATGCTAAAAATGCACTCATCACTCCGCCTTGCTCTAGGCTCGTCGACTCCTTCTCCACCGTAGCTCCCTAGCGGTCGTAGCGGCTCCGTCATCGCTGGCTCGTTGCCCCTAAGATTGTCGGCTAATGACGAGGAAGAGGGAGGCGTTGACCCCCACCCGTGCCTCGCTAACGGGCTCGACACACACCACATACGCCTATGAGGGTATGCGGTGCCACCCATACGCACCACAACGGGCGGTGTATAGGGTTTTCCCTACGGTGCCACGCATATATTCGTTATGGAGGCAACCTGGACCTCAGAAGGGATTCCAAATGGGCTAGGAGGGAGCTTCTTTTACATATAGTATTTGTAATTGTATGACACAAAACCAGTGTAGAGCTTAGTTGAAACAAACCAAGGCCATGGCCTGCCCATCTCTTGCACCGTGTCTCAGAACATATCCAGTTTATACACTTTATTTTCTCATTTTCATGATATACCAGTTCAAAATTATTGTTTGACCCGAGAACTAACCCAAGATTGGTTGGGTGGTTAGGAGGGTGGCTGTATCCTCATGTGGTGATTTCGTCAATTTCAAGATTCGGTCCGCCGGCCCAGTCTTTCGGAGGTGCTCATAGGGGTAGGGTGTGTGTGCGTTCATAGAGGTGAGTGTATGTGCGTGTATGTGAGCATCTGTGTTTGTACTGTGTTTCTAAAAGAATGTTGTTTGACCCACTCATGAATTGTGTCCAAGCTTCGCCACTACACGAGACATTCACTAAGAGCATCTCCACTCGCCCCCCAATACAGCGTCTGGCGCCTGACCGTATGGGGGGTACCGGCGCCCAGCCGCACCCCCAAAACGCCTGCTCCCAAATTCGAAACTTAAAAAACGTAGGCCGATCAGATTTCGCGCCCACATGATCATTGTCTCGACGAAACACATCGTCGCAAATGGAAGTCTCGACGAACACATCGTCACAAATCACGGAATTGAAATGTCTAGCGAACCAAAAACAAAAGAGGCATGCAGGCTGATGACCCACAAGTATAGGGGGTGTATCGCAGTATCTTCGATAAGTAAGAATGTCGATCCCAACGAGGAGCAGAAGGTGTTGACAAGCAGTTTCGATGAAGGATTCACTGTAAATGCTCACAGACAAGTATTCAGGGGGTTTTGATGTAACAGTTGAATAAAGTACGAGTAAGTAAAGTGCGAGAGTAACAATTGCAGCGAGTGGCCCAATCCTTTTTAGCACAAAGGACAAGCCGGTTTGTTTACTTATAATGACCAAACGTTCTCGAGGACACACGGGATTTTAGTCTAGTGCTTTCGCTACATACGGCTAATTAATCTTCATTGTTTTAATAAGTGTTGTGTGGGTGAACCTGTGCTAATGTACCGCCCTTCCTAGGACTAATACATACTTGTGATTATACCCCTTGCAAGCATCCGCAACTACAAGAAAGTAATTAAGAATAAATCTAACCACAGCCTTAAACTCTGAGATCCTGCTATCCCTCCTGCATCGATATACCAACGGGGGTTTAGGTTTCTGTCACTCCGGCAACCCCGCAATTGGCAAACGAGTACAAGATGCATTCCCCTAGGCCCATAAAGGTGAAGTGTCGTGTAGTCGACGTTCACACGACACCACTAGAAGAATAACACCACAACTTAAATATCATAACATTGAATATTACTCAACCATACTTCACTACTAACATTTAGACTTCACCCACGTCCTCAAGAACTAAACGAACTACTCACGAGACATCATATGGAACATGATCAGAGGTGATATGATGATGAATAACAATCTGAACATAAACCTTGGTTCAACGGTTTCACTCAATAGCATAAATAACAAGTAGAAATCAATACTGGGAGAGTTTCCCCTATCAAACAATCAAGATCAAACCCAAATTGCTACGGCGGTGACGATGTCCAGCGGTGGAGACGGCGGTGATGATGGTGGAGATGATGATGATGGTGATGGAGATGATGTCCAGCTCGATGACGGTGACGATGGCGTCGATTTCCCCCTCCCGGAGGGAATTTCCCCGGCGGATCTCAGCCCGCCGGAGAGCTCTTTTCTCTCTGGTGTTCTCCGCCCCGCAGAGGCAGTCAGGTAACTCTTCGCGAGGTACCCTCTGTGGCTTAGGTCTTCGGGACGAAGGATTTCGCGAAGAAAAGGAGGCGAGAGGGGCTGTGGGCCCCCCTCCTCACCAGGCGGCGCGGCCAGGCCATGGGCCGCGCCGGCCTGTGGTCTGGGCCCACCTTGGGTCCTCTCGGCTCCCCCTTCTGGCTTCCTTCGTCATCTGGAAAAATAGGATTTTTGGTATAATTTCCTTCCACAGTTGATCTTCCGAAATATTGCGTTCTGACGGTGCTTTTTCCAGCAGAATCCTGGCTCCGGTGCTCGATCCTCCAATAATCATGAAACATGCAAAATAGATGAAATAACATAAGTATTATGTCCAAATATGAAATATATCAATGAATAACAGCAAATTATGATACAAAATAGTGATGCAAATTGGACGTATCAACTCCCCCCAAGCTTAGACTTCGCTTGTCCCCAAGCGAAACTGAACTCAGTAAACAGGACCACATGTTTATGGAGTGAAGAGTCGATCAATAAAATACGGACAAGAAGCATCATATTCATTCACACAAGACATTCTAGTAAACAACTTCCTCATATAACTCAACTTGAAACAAGTATAAGGTAATCACAAATAAAGGTGCATAAGAAATCATAATTGGTGATGGCAAACTTCGTTCTTGGTCAGAGAACAATTAACAGATTATACTTATCTCATTGAGCAGCGTTCTCATGTTAAAGTTTATATGGCACAACTTGCATACTCAATCATAATAGTCTCCTCATGATCATTGATAACTTGCAAAGCTATATTCATTCAGATAAAACTTGTACTAAACAAGGAAGAATAAAAGACATGATGAAGCAAATCACAATATAAAGGTTTGATCACAACAACTCAAATGCTTGCTTGAGATGGAGGGAAATAGGTTTACTGACTCAACATAAAGTAAAAGACAGACCCTTCGCAGAGGGAAGCAGGGATTAAATCATGTGCTAGAGCTTTTTCAGTTTTGAAATCATATAAAGAGAATAAAAGTAATATTTTGAGAGGTGTTTGTTGTTGTCAACGACTGGTAGCGGGTACTCTAACCCCCTTGCCAGACAACCTTCAAAGAGCTGCTCCCATTTTATTTTTATTTTGTGTGGCACTCCTTCCAACCTTTCTTTCACAAACCATGGCTAACCGAATCCTCGGGTGCCTGCCAACAATCTCATACCATGAAGGAGTGCCTTTTTATTTTAGTTTTATTATGATGACACTCCCCCCAACCTTTGCTTACACAAGCCATGGCTAACCGAATCCTTCGGGTGCCGTCCATCAATCACATACCATGGAGGAGTGTCTATTTAGTTTAATTAATTCGAGACTGGGAATCCCATTGCCAGCTCTTTTTGCAAAATTATTGGATAAGCGGATGAAGCCACTAGTCCATTGGTGAAAGTTGCCCAACAAGATTGAAAGATAAAACACCACATACTTCATCATGAGCTATAAAACATTGACACAAATAAGAGATGGTAAATTTTGAATTATTTAAAGGTAGCACACGAAGTATTTACTTGGAATGGCAGAAAATACCATGTAGTAGGTAGATATGGTGGACACAAATGGCATAGGTTTGGGTTAAGGTTTGGATGCACGAGAAGTATTCCCTCTCAGTACAGGTCTTTGGCTAGCAAGGTTAATTAGCAAGCATAAGAGTTGAAGGAAACAAACAAATATACATGTGATAGAAATAATCATGCATCTTCCTTATAAGCACAAACAGTTTTAACTTCAGAGTAATAAGCTATGAGCTAACAAGAAAGAAAGACAATGAAACAACTACATGTATTTCTCTTTTCTATTTAAACCTCAAAGTGTTGTTGCTATTGACCAATGCTAAGTTTGCCAAAACCAAATAGATTTATTCAATGCTCCCAAAGTGATACCAATACTAAAATCAAGATCAATCATATAATAGAGATTGCAAACTAAAATAAGATGTGCAACATGTAAATGATAAGACTTCTCATTAATATTCCATAACGATAACTCACACCAAGGGATACATAGACAACCAACTAAAGGAGAGATACTTCCAAACTGCAACCCATCTTATATGATAACTTCCCTACTCATGATATGACACTACTTGACAGTAAAAAGTAAAAGATAGTGATGATATGATACCGCGGCACTCCCCCAAGCTTGGAACAAACCAAGGGGATGCCAATACCGATGATGAATTACTCCTTCGGCGATGATGGTGATGAATTCCTGACAAGCTTCTCAACAAGCTCCTGAAGCTCATCAATCTTGTACGTGAGGTTGCGAATCATCTCCGAATTATGCTCGACGCGGTTAAGAAGTATGTCCGACGGCGAGTCCCAACTCTTGGAGTTATTTCCCCACTCTTCACCCTCAGGCTTCATCATTCCTGAGAAAGATGTCTTCGGAGCTAGGTAATGACGTGGAACCCCTCCTCCGGTGCGAATTCTTGCGCTCTTGTTTGCACTAGAAGGGTTTTCCACCACCTTGACACTTGCGATGGTAGCACGCGGGTATGCGCGCGAGTCTTCCTCCACCTCTTCTTCATCCTCTTCCTTGACGCTCTTGTCCTCCTCTTTCCACTCGAGATCTTGAATATCTTCATCCGAAAGCTCCTTGCCCTTGTTCTTGGAGACCATGGTGCTTCTAGACTGAAAACAGATCCTGGCAGAAACAGCTCGAAACAAAACACGTCGAGAAAACGATATACAGACCTCCAGGGGTCCGGGGGATTATATAGCAAAAAATTTCACGACAAAAGGAAAGTACCAGGTCGAACCAGAGTCGGAAAGGGGCGACGAGGCGGCCAGCTCATAGGGCGGCGCGGCCTAGCTGGGGCCCGCGCCGGCCTATGGCGGCACGCCCTCGTGCGTCTCCTCCACTCCGTTTTGATCTCGTAATTTTTCATATTTTCCAAAAACAGCAAAAATATTGTTCGGAAAGTAAATTGCGAACTTTTCATTACCAGTACTGTTACCTATTCAAAGTCGAGTTCTGGCTGACTGTCGATTTGGCCTTTGATGAAAGCCTCCGTCCATTCGAATAATATCAACATCTACATTATAAGAATCACCTGAGATATAATGCTTGAGTCTTTGTCCATTTACCACTTGCGTGGCATTGCCTTGGAGAGAGCTAATTTTAATTGCTCCTGAACGATACACCTCCTCGACAACATATGGTCCTTCCCATTTCGAGAGTAATTTCCCTGCAAAGAATCTGAGACGAGACCGATACAATAGGACTTTATCCCCAATATTAAATTCTCTTTTGATAATCCTTCTATCATGCCATTTCTTAACTTTCTCTTTAAAGAGTTTAGCATTTTCATAAGCTTCACTTCTCCATTCGTCTAAAGAACTCAATTGCAACAACCTCTTATTACCGGCGAGTTTAGGATCTTTATTTAATTCTCTAACAGCCCAACAAGCTTTGTGCTCTAGTTCTAAAGGTAAATGACAAGCTTTCCCATAAACCATTTTATAAGGTGACATTCCCATGGGGTTTTTATAAGCAGTTCTATAAGCCCATAGTGCATCCTTCAATTTACTAGCCCAATTCTTTCTAGTTTTATTAACGGTCTTTTTCAAGATAGATTTAATCTCTCTATTTGATAATTCTACTTGCCCACTAGTTTGAGGATGATAAGCGGAAGCAATTCTATGATTAATACCATATTTAGCAAGAGTTTTTCTAAAACCACCGTGAATAAAATGAGAACCTCCATCAGTCATAATATATCTAGGAACTCCAAATCTAGGAAAAATAATATCTAAAAGCATTCTTAAAGAGGTCTCACCATCAGCACTTTTTGTAGGTATGGCTTCCACCCATTTAGTAACATAATCAACAGCAACAAGTATATGAGTGTTACCTTCTGAAGAGGGAAAAGGTCCCATGAAGTCAAATCCCCAACAATCGAACGGTTCAATAACAAGAGTATAATTCATAGGCATTTCATTGCGTCTGGAGATATTACCAACCCTTTGGCATTCATCACAAGATAAAATAAACTTTCTTGCATCTTTGAAGAGAGTTGGCCAATAAAAACCTGATTGCAGAACCTTTTGCGCGGTTCTTTCTCCGGCGTGATGTCCTCCATAAGCACTACCATGACATTTACTCAATATCTCTTGTTGTTCATATTCGGGAACACATCTTCGCAGAATACCATCCACTCCTTCTTTATATAACTGTGGGTCATCCCAGAAATAATGCCTCAAGTCATAAAAGAATTTCCTCCTTTGCTGAGCTGAAAAGGTTGGAGGCAAGTACTTGGAAACAATAAAGTTAGCATAATCAGCATACCAAGGACTGTCTCGTGAGCACACCTTTATTGCAGCCAATTGTTCATTTGGAAAACTATCATTAACAGGAACAGGATCATAAGCAATATTTTCCAATCTAGACAAATTATCAACAACAGGATTATCAACACCTTTCCTATCTACAATATGTAAATCAAATTCTTGCAACAGAAGTACCCATCTAATAAGCCTTGGCTTAACATCTTTCTTTTGCATAAAGTATCTGATTGCAGCATGATCAGTATGTATAGTAACTTTTGAATCAACAATATAAGATCTAAACTTATCACAAGCAAACACTACAGCTAACAATTCTTTTTCAGTAGTAGCATAATTTCTTTGAGCAGCATCAAGAGTTTTACTAGCATAATGAATAACATTCAATTTTTTGTTTACCCGCTGTCCAAGAACAGCGCCTACAGCAAAATTACTAGCATCACACATAATTTCAAATGGTAAATTCCAATCAGGAGGTTCAACTATATGAGCAGTTGTTAAGGCCTTCTTTAGAGTTTCAAAAGCTTCCTTACAATCATCATCAAAAACAAAAGGTACATCTTTTTGAAGAAGATTAGTAAGAGGCTTTGAAATCTTGGAGAAATCTTTAATAAACCTCCTATAAAACCCAGGATACCTTTAACATCCCTAGGATAGGGCATCTTCTCAATTGCTTCAACTTTAGCTCTATCAACTTCAATACCTCTCTCGGAAATTTTATGTCCCAATACAATTCCTTCATTAACCATAAAGTGGCATTTCTCCCAATTAAGAACAAGGTTAGTTTCTTCACATCTCTGCAAAACTTTATCAAGGTTCCGCAAGCAATTATCAAAAGAATTCCCATAGACAGAAAAATCATCCATGAATACCTCTACAATACTCTCGCAAAAGCCATGAAAAATAGCAGACATGCATCTTTGAAAAGTAGCAGGAGCATTACATAAACCAAAAGGCATACGTCTATAAGCATAAGTTCCATAGGGACAAGTGAAAGTGGTTTTCTCTTGATCCTTAGTTTTAACAACAGTTTATGAAAATCCAGAATAACCATCAAGAAAGCAAAAATGAGTATTTTTAGATAACCTTTCTAACATTTGATCAATAAAAGGCAAAGGGTAATGATCTTTCTTAGTAACTTTATTAACTTTTCGATAATCAATGCATATTCTATACCCTACAACTACTCTTTGAGGTATGAGCTCATCATTATCATTAGGCACAACAGTCATTCCTCCTTTCTTAGGAACACAATGCACATGACTAACCCATCTACTATCAGCAATAGGATATATAATACCAGCTTCAAGAAGTCGTAATACCTTATTTCTTACCACATCCTTCATCTTAGGAATTAGACGACGCTGAGGTTCAACAACAGGCTTCGCATCATCTTCCATATTAATGGCTGATACGTCTCCAACGTATCCATAATTTCTGATGTTCCATGCTTGTTTTATGACAATACTTACAATGTTTTGCTTGCACTTTATGATGATTTCATGCGTTTTCCGGAACTAACCTATTAACAAGATGCCATAGTGCCAGTTCCTGTTTCCTGCTGTTTTTGGTTCCAGAAAGGCTGTTCGGCAATATTCTCGGAATTGGACGAAATCAACGCCAAACATCTTATTTTTCCCGGAAGCATCCAGAACACCGAAGGAGACCCGGAGAGGAGGCCCAGGGGCCCCACACCACATGGCCGCGCGGGCAGGCCCCTGGCCGCGCCGGCCTATGGGGAGGGCGCCCTGGTGCCCCTCCTGCGCCGCCTCTTCGCCTATAAAACCCCTTTCGACCTAAAAACACAGTATGAATTGACGAAACTCCAGAAAGACTCCAGGGGCGCCGCCGCCATCGTGAAACTCCAATTCGGGGGACAGAACTCTCTGTTCTAGCACCCTGCCGGGACGGGGAAGTGCCCCCGGAAGCCATCTCCATCGACGCCACCGCCTCCATCATGCTCCGTGAGTAGTTCCCCCATGGACTACGGGTTCTAGCAGTAGCTAGTTGGTATACTCTCCTCCATGTACTTCAATACAATGATCTCATGAGCTGCCTTACATGATTGAGATCCATCTGATGTAATCGGTGTTGTGTTTGTTGGGATCCGATGGATGATACATTATGATTAGTCTATCTATAAAGTTTGTGAAGTTATTATTGCTGCAATCTTGTTATGCTTAATGCTTGTCACTAGGGCCCGAGTGGCATGATCTTAGATTTGAGCTTTATAATTATTGCTTATATTGTATCTACAAGTTGTATGCACATGTCACTGTCCGAAACCAAAGGCCCCGAAGTGACAGAAATCGGGACAACCGGAGGGGATGGCAGTGATGTGAGGGACACATGTTTTCACGGAGTGTTAATGCTTTGCTCCGGTACTCTATTAAAAGGAGTACCTTAATATCCAGTAGTTTCCCTTGAGGCCCGGCTGCCACCGGCTGGTAGGACAAAAGATGTTGTACAAGTTTCTCATTGCGAGCACGTATGACTATATATGGAAAACATGCCTACATGATTAATGATCTTGATATTCTATCTTAATGCTTTGATTCCTATCAATTGCCCAACTGTAATTTGTTCACCCAACACTTGTCACTTATTGGAGAGTTACCACTAGTGTAGATCGCTGGGAACCCCGGTCCATCTCTCATCATCATATACTCGTTCTATATGTCATTGGAAGTAGTATCAACTATTTTCTGGTGCCATTGCTCTCATATTGCTATTCTTCTGTTGTGTGTTACTACTGCTCTCATATTACTGCTACTTTCACATCACCCCTGTTACTAGTGCTTTTCCAGGTGCAGCTGAATTGACAACTCAGTTGTTAAGGCTTATAAGTATTCTTTACCTCCCCTTGTGTCGAATCAATAAATTTGGGTTTTACTTCCCTCGAAGACTATCGCGATCCCCTATACTTGTGGGTCATCAAGACTGTTTTCTGGCGCCGTTGCCGGGGAGGCATAGCTCTACTCATAAGTTCACCTGGGGAGTACACTCTACCTCTCTCTCTGTTTTTATTTTGTTTAATTTTGTTTTGCTTAGTTTACTTTTTCCTAGTTTACGTGTGCTTAGTTTATTTCTGTCTAGTTTTATTTTGCTTAGTTCACTTTTGTCTAGTTTATTTTTGTTTTGCTTTACTTTTCCTATATACCCAAAAATCCATAAAAATTTGAAAAATCTAAAAATTAAAAACTGCTATTATGGGAGAACCTACAACCTACTTGGAGCTCATAGAATGTTATAATAATTATAGAGAATCAAGAACTGGTAAAATAATGAGTGCTATGATGGAAAAATGGAATACAATGGCTAGAATCTTGCTTAGACGCCATGATATAAACTGTTGCTCTGAATAGGATACTAAACATCTTAAATTTCAATGTGCTTTAGTGAGGAATTTTTAATTAAGAACTATAATCGGAATTGCTATATTCATTATGGGTTCGAAGAGGTAGAACAATTTGTCTTATTTATGGGAGCCTCCGAGATAGAATCCTTCATGGTTGAGAATTATGAAACTTGTGCTATTTGTAAGGACCTTAAAGATTATGTCTCTACTATCCTTAATTCTTGCATAGAATGCTACAGTGGTAATCCTTATATCATTGATTATAAAGAGAGACTCATTAATGCACAAGAATGCACTCACAATTTGCAGGAACCTGTGGAAGAAGAAATTGATGAACCTGAAAGCTCATTGGATGAAAAACAGGAGGAAATTGATGAACCTGAAAGCTCATTGGATGAAAAAGAAGAGGAGAGCGATGAACAAAAGGAGGAAGAATGGATTAGCTACCCATGCCAACCTTCTAATGAGAGTAACTCTTTATCTCTTACACTATTTGATTGTCCTCCATGCTTACCGAAAGAGGTTGAATGTTATGTTCCTGTGGATTCTCTTGAAATAGTACCTATGAGTAATACTTGTGAGAATAATTATGCTACTGTTATTTATGATAATCCATGCTACTTTGATAAATCTTATGATAATGCTTTGTTTGTGCCTGATGTCGAAATGCATGGTACTAAAGAATTTTGTTTAGCAAATGTTTATGATAAATCTCTAGATGATGGTCCTATGCTACTTGATACTATTAATTGTACTACTAATGAAAATGGGATTGGAGATTTCTTGACTTATTCTATGAGTCCCATATCTCTTGAGATTGATCAACTACCTTGTTATATTATTAATAAAAGAAAGTTTGAAAGTTTTAATTCCACTATTCTTGAACTTGATAAAAATTATATGTTTGTGGATCATGAAAAGTATGCTGCATGTGATAGTTATATTGTTGAGTTTATTCATGAAGCTACTGAAAATTATTATGAGAGAGGAAAATATGGTTGTAGAAATTTTCATGGTACTAATACACCTCTCTATGTGCTGAAATTTTTGAAGCTACACTTGTTTTATCTTCTTATGCTTGTTACTTTGCTCTTCATGAACTTGGTTATTTACAAGATTCCTATGCATAGGAAGCATGTTAGACTTAAATGAGTTTTGGATTGGCCTCTTGATGCTCTCTTTTGCTTCAAATACTATTTCTTGCGAGTGCATCATCAAAACTGCTGAGCCCATCTTAATGGCTATAAAGAAAGAACTTCTTGGGAGATAACCCATGTGTTATTTTGCTACAGTACTTTGTTTTATATTTGTGTCTTGGAAGTTGTTTACTACTGTAGCAACCTCTCCTTATCTTAGTTTTGTGTTTTGTTGTGCCAAGTGAAGCCTCTAATCGAAGGTTGATACTAGATTTGGATTTCTGCGCAGAAACAGATTTCTATCTGTCACGAATATGGGCTGTTTTCTCTGTAGGTAACTCAGAAAAATATGCCAATTTACGTGCGTGTTCCTCAGATATGTACGCAACTTTCAGTAGTTTTGAGTTTTCTGATTTGAGCAACGGAAGTATTTCTTTAAAATTTGTCTTTACTGGCTGTTCTGTTTTGGCAGATTCTGTCTCTGTTTTTTGCATTGTCTCTTGTGGACTTTAAGCAAGGCTTTCTACATGTGGAGAGCTGTAGCTAATGTTTTATTGAGTTCTTGCAATGTGTCACTACAGGACCAAGGTGGATTCAAATTTTTTTTGAGTACTAACCCCTCTAATGAAGTTTATGAGAAGTTTGGTGTGAAGGAAGTTTTCAAGGGTCAAGAGAGGAGGATGATATATGATCAAGAAGAGTGAAAAGTCAAAGCTTGGGGATGCCCCCGTGGTTCATCCCTGCATATTTCAAGAAGACTCAAGCGTCTAAGCTTGGGGATGCCGGGCATCCCCTTCTTCATCAACTTATCAGGTTTCTTCTATTGAAACTATATTTTTATTCGGTCACATCATATGTGCTTTTACTTGGAGCGTCTGTGTGCTTTTATTTTTGTTTTTGTTTGAATAAATTCGGATCCTAGCAATACTTGTTTGGGAGAGAGACACGCTCCACTTTTTCATATGAACACTTGTTCTTCGTTTTACTTTTAATGTTCAATGGTAAAAGTTGGAAGCTACAATACTTATTATTATTTGGTTGGAAACAGAAAATGCCTCATAATGACTTGGATAATTTGACACTTGGCAATTGTTTTGAGCTCTCAAGTAGATCATGATTAAGTTTTTTCATGTAGTTTAAACCTATTAGTGGAGAACTACTGTAGAGCTTGTTAAAATTGGTTTGCATGATTGGTCTCTCTTAAGGTCTAGATATTTTCTGGTAAACGTGTTTGAGCAACAAGGAAGACAGTGTAGAGTATTATAATGCTTGCAATATGTTCTTATGTAAGTTTTGCTGTACCGGTTCATACTTGTGTTTGCTTCAAATAACCTTGCTAGCCTAAGCCTTGTATCGAGAGGGAATACTTCTCATGCATCCAAAATCCTTGAGCCAACCACTATGCCATTTGTGTCCACCATACCTACCTACTACATGGTATTTTCCCGCCATTCCAAAGTAAATTGCTTGAGTGCTACCTTTAAACAATTTAAAATGCTTCTCAATTTGTGTCAATGTTTTATAGCTCATGAGGAAGTATGTGGTGTTTTATCTTTCAATCTTGTTGGGCAACTTTCACCAATGGACTAGTGGCTTCATCCGCTTATCCAATAATTTTGCAAAAAGAGCTGGCAATGGGATTCCCAGTCCCAAGTTAATCAAACTAAATAGACACTCCTCCATGGTATGTGATTGTTGGACGACACCCGAAGGATTCGGTTAGCCATGGCTTGTGTAAGCAAAGGTTGGGAGGAGTGTCATCATAATAAAACTAAAATAAAAAGGCACTCCTTCATGGTATGAGATTGTTGGCAGGCACCCGAGGATTCGGTTAGCCATGGTTTGTGAAAGAAAGGTTGGAAGGAGTGCCACCCAAAAATAAAAATAAAATGGGAGCCGCTCTTTGAAGGTTTGTCTGGCAAGGGGGTTAGAGTGCCCACTACCATTCGTTGACAACAACAAACACCTCTCAAAACTTTACTTTTATGCTCTCTTTATGTTTTCAAAACCAAAGCTCTAGCACAAATATAGCAATCAATGCTTCCCTCTGCGAAGGGCCATTCTTCTACTTTTATGTTGAGTCAGTTTACCCATTTCTCTCCACCTTAGAAGCAAACACTTGTGTCAACTGTGCATTGATTCTTACATACTTGCATATTTGCATTCATCATATTACTTTATGTTGACAATTATCCATGAGATATGCATGTTGAAAGTTGAAAGCAACCGCTGAAACTTAAATCTTCCTTTGTGTTGCTTCGATGCCTTTACTTTGAATTTATTGCTTTATGAGTTAACTCTTGTGCAAGACTTTTGATGCTTGTCTTGAAAGTACTCTTCATGAAAAGTTTTGCTATATGTTACCTATTTGTTAGCAACTATAGATCATTGCCTTGAGTCACTTCATTCATTTCATATGCTTTGTAATAGTATGATCAAGGTTATGTAAGTAGCATGTCACTACAGAAATTATTCTTTTTATCGTTTACCTGCTCGGGACGAGCAGGAACTAAGCTTGGGGATGCTGATACGTCTCCAACGTATCCATAATTTCTGATGTTCCATGCTTGTTTTATGACAATACTTACATGTTTTGCTTGCACTTTATGATGATTTCATGCGTTTTCCGGAACTAACCTATTAACAAGATGCCACAGTGCCAGTTCCTGTTTTCTGCTGTTTTTGGTTCCAGAAAGGCTGTTCGGGCAATATTCTCGGAATTGGACGAAATCAACGCCAAACATCTTATTTTTCTCGGAAGCATCCAGAACACCGAAGGAGACCCGGAGAGGAGGCCCAGGGGCCCCACACCACATGGCCGCGCCGGCCTATGGGGAGGGCGCCCTGGTGCCCCTCCTGCGCCGCCTCTTCGCCTATAAAACCCCTTTCGACCTAAAAACACAGTACGAATTGACGAAACTCCAGAAAGACTCCAGGGGCGCCGCCGCCATCGCGAAACTCCAATTCGGGGGACAGAACTCTCTGTTCTGGCACCCTGCCGGGATGGGGAAGTGCCCCCGGAAGCCATCTCCATCGACGCCACCGCCTCCATCATGCTCCGTGAGTAGTTCCCCCATGGACTACGGGTTCTAGCAGTAGCTAGTTGGTATACTCTCCTCCATGTACTTCAATACAATGATCTCATGAGCTGCCTTACATGATTGAGATCCATCTGATGTAATCGGTGTTGTGTTTGTTGGGATCCGATGGATGATACATTATGATTAGTCTATCTATAAAGTTTGTGAAGTTGTTGTTGCTGCAATCTTGTTATGCTTAATGCTTGTCACTAGGGCCCGAGTGGCATGATCTTAGATTTGAGCTTTATAATTATTGCTTAGATTGTATCTACAAGTTGTATGCACATGTCACTGTCCGGAACCAAAGGCCCCGAAGTGACAGAAATCGGGACAACCGGAGGGGATGGCGGTGATGTGAGGGACACATGTTTTCACGGAGTGTTAATGCTTTGCTCCGGTACTCTATTAAAAGGAGTACCTTAATATCCAGTAGTTTCCCTTGAGGCCCGGCTGCCACCGGCTGGTAGGACAAAAGATGTTGTACAAGTTTCTCATTGCGAGCACGTATGACTATATATGGAAAACATGCCTACATGATTAATGATCTTGATATTCTATCTTAATGCTTTGATTCCTATCAATTGCCCAACTGTAATTTGTTCACCCAACACTTGTCACTTATTGGAGAGTTACCACTAGTGTAGATCGCTGGGAACCCCGGTCCATCTCTCATCATCATATACTCGTTCTATATGTCATTGGAAGTAGTATCAACTATTTTCTGGTGCCATTGCTCTCATATTGCTATTACTGCTGTTGTGTTAATGTTACTACTGCTCTCATATTACTGCTACTTTCACATCACCCCTGTTACTAGTGCTTTTCCAGGTGCAGCTGAATTGACAACTCAGTTGTTAAGGCTTATAAGTATTCTTTACCTCCCCTTGTGTCGAATCAATAAATTTGGGTTTTACTTCCCTCGAAGACTATCGCGATCCCCTATACTTGTGGGTCATCAATGGCGTGTTGGCAAATAGAGGGAGAAATCCCCTTCAAGTCATCAAGAGTGTAGCCAATAGCTCCTCGGTGCTTCTTCAATATTTCCAATAACCTTTCTTCTTCAAACTCTGTAAGCTTAGATATAATAATAACAGGATATATTTTCTTATCATCAATATGAGCATATTTAAGATTATCAGGCAAAGGTTTTAAATCAAAGACAGGATCTTCCTTTGGTGGCGGTGTTGTACCCAGATCTTCCACCGGTAAATCATGCTTAAGAATAGGTTGGCGGAGAAAAATTTCCTCAAGCTCATCTCTTTCTTTCCTAAAAACTTCACTCTCGCTATTCTCCAAATGTTGCTGCAAAGGATTATTAGGAACAAGAACAATAGATGCACACTGTTCCATTTTAAAATCATTATTAGGCAAATTAGCTTTATAAGGAGTTTTGGTAAATTTAGAGAAGTTAAACTCATAAGATTCACCAGCAAATTTAGTCAAAATTTTCTCTTTCTTGCAATCTATAATAGCTCCACAAGTATTCAGAAAAGGTCTACCAAAAATGATAGGACAATAATCACTAGCAGCAGAACCAAGTACCAAAAAGTCGGCAGGATATTTAATCTTACCACATAGAACTTCCACATCTCGAACAATACCAATTGGAGAAATAGTTTCTCTATTAGCCAGCTGAATGACCACATCAATATCTTCAAGTTCACAAGAATCAATTTCGTGCATAATCTCCGTGTAAAGCTCATAAGGAATAGCACTATCACTTGCACCAATATCACATAAACCATAATAGCAATGATCACCAATTCTAACAGATAGCATAGGAACACTAGCTTGCTTGGGTTTATTAGGATGTGAAACAATATTAGAAGCATCTTCACAGAAAATAATATGACCATCCTCCAAATTTTCAGTCACAAGATCTTTAACAATTGCAACAGCAGGTTCAACTTTTATTTGTTCTTCAGGTTCTATAGGTTTCTTTTCACTTTTATGAACCGCACTATTTATAACAGAGTACTCCTTCATTTTAGCAGGGAAAGGAGTTTTTTCAATATAAGCTTCAGGAATAACATGATCAACAGTTTCAACTACAACGCATTTATTAATAGATGAATCAATTTTATCTTTATACGGTTCATGATACTTATCAAAATTCTTCTTAGGCAATTCATAATGAGAGGCAAAAGCTTTATAAAGATTTGCAGCAACTTGAGAATCAAGACCATAAGTAGCACTCATATTACGAAATTTATCAGTATCCATAAAAGCTTCAATGCATTTATAATCATAATTTATACCTGATTCTCTATCTTTGTCGATCTCCCATCCTTCAGTATTTTCCTGGATCCGATTAAGAAGGTCCCTTTTAAACTCTTCCTTATTACGCGTGAATGATCCAGAACAAGAAGTATCCAGCAAGGTCTTGTCTTCAAAAGAAAGTCTTGCATAGAAATTATCAATAATAACATTACCAGGAAGCTCATGAATGGGGCATTTGAGCATTAAAGACTTCAATCTCCCCAAGCTTGGGCAATACTCTCTCCATCATGAGGCCAAAAATTATATATGCGATTCCGATCCTTGTGAATTTCACTTGGAGGATAGAACTTAGAATAAAACCGGGGCACAATATCATTCCATTCAAGAGAATCCCCATTATCCAGTAATTTATACCAATGCGCCGCTTTACCAGACAATGATATAGAGAATAGTTTCTTCCTTACTTCATCCATAGCAATACCTGCACACTTGAATAAACCGCATAATTCATGTAAGAACAGTAAATGATCTCCAGGGTGGACAGTTCCATCCCCTGTATAACGGTTACCCACTACGCGTTCAATAATTTTCATAGGTATTTTATATGGTATCTCTTCCTTACCTGGCGCCTCATCCACTACCTTTGCAGTAGTAGCAGATTTCCCAAATAAACATTCAAAAGGAGATCTCTCCATAATGAATTATGGCAGCAGGCAGAAATAAAATCAGCACAAACAGTAGAAGTTTCCCTTACCAATTCCACTTACCAATAGCGCTTCACTCCAAGAACGGCGCCGAGAAAATAGTCTTGATGACCCACAAGTATAGGGGGTGTATCGCAAGATCTTCGATAAGTAAGAATGTCGATCCCAACGAGGAGCGAGAAGGTGTTGACAAGCAGTTTCGATGAAGGATTCTTGTAAATGCTCACAGACAAGTATTCAGGGGGTTTTGATGTAACAGTTGAATAAAGTACGAGTAAGTAAAGTGCGAGAGTAACAATTGCAGCGAGTGGCCCAATCCTTTTTAGCACAAAGGACAAGCCGGTTTGTTTACTTATAATGACCAAACGTTCTCGAGGACACACGGGATTTTAGTCTAGTGCTTTCGCTACATACGGCTAATTAATCTTCATTGTTTTGATAAGTGTTGTGTGATGGCGTGTATTTCACACGTTCGTTGGGCAACCCCAAGAGGAAGGTATGATGCGCACAGCAGCAAGTTTTCCCTCAGAAAGAAACCAAGGTTTATCGAACCAGGAGGAGCCAAGAAGCACGTTGAAGGTTGATGGCGGCGGGATGTAGTGCGGCGCAACACCAGGGATTCCGGCGCCAACGTGGAACCTGCACAACACAACCAAAGTACTTTGCCCCAACGAACCAGTGAGGTTGTCAATCTCACCGGCTTGCTGTAACAAAGGATTAACCGTATTGTGTGGAAGATGATTGTTTGCAGAAAACAGTAGAACAAGTATTGCAGTAGATTGTATTTCAGTAAAGAGAATTGGACCAGGGTCCACAGTTCACTAGAGGTGTCTCTCCCATAAGACGAACAGCATGTTGGGTGAACAAATTACAGTTGGGCAATTGACAAATAAAGAGAGCATGACAATGCACATACATATCATGATGAGTATAGTGAGATTTAATTGGGCATTACGACAAAGTACATAGACCGTCATCCAACTGCATCTATGCCTAAAAAGTCCACCTTCAGGTTATCATCCGAACCCCCTCCAGTATTAAGTTGCAAGCAACAGACAATTGCATTAAGTATGGTGCGTAATGTAACTAGTGACTACATCCTTGAACATAGCACTAATGTTTTATCCCTAGTGGCAACAGCACAACACAACCTTAGAACTTTCACATCCTTGTCCCAGGTGTCAATGCAGGCATGAACCCACTATCGAGCATAAGTACTCCCTCTTGGAGTTACAAGCATCTACTTGGCCAGAGCATCTACTAGTAACGGAGAGCATGCAAGATCATAAACAACACATAAGCATAACTTTGATAATCAACATAACAAGTATTCTCTATTCATCGGATCCCAACAAACGCAACATATAGAATTACAGATAGATGATCTTGATCATGTTAGGCAGCTCACAAGATCCGACAATGAAGCACAATGGGGAGAAGACAACCATCTAGCTACTGCTATGGACCCATAGTCCAGGGGTAGACTACTCACACATCACACCGGAGGCGACCATGGCGGCGTAGAGTCCTCCGGGAGATGATTCCCCTCTCGGCAGAGTGCGGAGGCGATCTCTGGATCCCCCGAGCTGGGATCGGCGGCGGCGGCGTCTCCGGAAGGTTTTCCGTATCGTGGTTCTCGGTACTGGGGGTTTCGTCACGGAGGCTATTTGTAGGCGGAAGGGCAGGTCAAGAGGCGGCACGGGGGCCCCACACCACAGGGCCGCGCGGCCAAGGGGGGGGCCGCGCCGCCCTATAGTGTGGCCCCTCCGTGGCCCCTCTTCGTCTCTCCTTCGGACTTCTGGAAGCTTCGTGAGAAAATAGGCCCCTGGGCTTTGATTTCGTCCAATTCCGAGAATATTTCCTTACTAGGATTTCTGAAACCAAAAACAGAAAACAAGAATCGGCACTTCGGCATCTTGTTAATAGGTTAGTTCCGAGAAAATGCACGAATATGACATAAAGTGTGCATAAAACATGTAGATAACATCAATAATGTGGCATGGAACATAAGAAATTATCGATACGTCGGAGACGTATCAGCATCCCCAAGCTTAGTTCTGCTCGTCCCGAGCGAGTAAAACGATAACACAGATAATTTCTGGAGTGACATGCCATCATAATCTTGATCATACTATTTGTAAAGCATATGTAGTGAATGCAGCGATCAAAACAATGTATATGACATGAGTAAACAAGTGAATCATAAAGCAAAGACTTTTCATGAATATCACTTCAAGACAAGCATCAATTAGTCTTGCATAAGAGTTAACTCATAAAGCAATAATTCAAAGTAAAGGCATTGAAGCAACACAAAAGAAGATTAAGTTTCAGCGGTTGCTTTCAACTTGTAACATGTATATCTCATGGATATTGTCAACATAGAGTAATATAATAAGTGCAATAAGCAAGTATGTAGGAATCAATGCACAGTTCACACAAGTGTTTGCTTCTTGAGGTGGAGAGAAATAGGTGAACTGACTCAACATTGAAAGTAAAAGAATGGTCCTCCATAGAGGAAAAGCATCGATTGCTATATTTGTGCTAGAGCTTTGATTTTGAAAACATGAAACAATTTTGTCAACGGTAGTAATAAAGCATATGCATCATGTAAATTATATCTTATAAGTTGCAAGCCTCATGCATAGTGTACTAATAGTGCCCGCACCTTGTCCTAATTAGCTTGGACTACCGGATCATCACAATGCATTGTTTTTACCAAGTGTCACAAAGGGGTACCTCTATGCCGCCTGTACAAAGGTCTAAGGAGAAAGCTCGCATTGGATTTCTCGCTATTGATTATTCTTCAACTTAGACATCCATACCGGGACAACATAGACAACAGATAATGGACTCCTCTTTTATGCATGAGCATATAACAACAATTAATAATTTTCTCATTTGAGATTTGAGGATTGTTGTCCAAAACTGAAACTTCCACCATGGAGCATGGCTTTAGTTAGCGGCCCAATGTTCTTCTCTAACATATGCATGCTTAACCATATGGTGGTAGATCTCTCTTACTTCAGACAAGACGGATATGCATAGCAACTCACATGAAATTCAACAATAAATAGTTGATGGCGTCCCCAGTGAACATGGTTATCGCACAACAAGCAACTTAATAAGAGATAAAGTGCATAATTACATATTCAATACCACAATAGTTTTTAAGCTATTTGTCCCATGAGCTATATATTGCAAAGGTGAATGATGGAATTTTAAAGGTAGCACTCAAGCAATTTACTTTGGAATGGCGGGAAAATACCATGTAGTATAGGTAGGTATGGTGGACACAAATGGCATAGTGGTTGGCTCAAGTATTTTGGATGCATGAGAAGTATTCCCTCTCGATACAAGGTTTAGGCTAGCAAGGCTTATTTGAAACAAACACAAGGATGAACCGGTGCAGCAAAACTCACATAAAAGACATATTGAAAACATTATAAGACTCTACACCGTCTTCCTTGTTGTTCAAACTCAATACTAGAAATTATCTAGACCTTAGAGAAACCAAATATGCAAACCAAATTTTAGCATGCTCTATGTATTTCTTCATTAATGGGTGCAAAGCATATGATGCAAGAGCTTAAACATGAGCACAACAATTGCCAAGTATCACATTACCCAAAACATTTATAGCAATTACTACATGTATCATTTTCCAATTCCAACCATATAACAATTTAACGAAGAAGAAACTTCGCCATGAATACTATGAGTAGAAACCAAGGACATACTTGTCCATATGCTACAGCGGAGCGTGTCTCTCTCCCATAAAGTGAATGCTAGGATCCATTTTATTCAAACAAAACAAAAAACAAAAACAAACCGACGCTCCAAGAAAAAGCACATAAGATGTGATGGAATAAAAATATAGTTTCAGGGGAGGAACCTGATAATGTTGTCGATGAAGAAGGGGATGCCTTGGGCATCCCCAAGCTTAGACGCTTGAGTCTTCTTGATATATGCAGGGGTGAACCACCGGGGCATCCCCAAGCTTAGAGCTTTCACTCTCCTTGATCATGTTGCATCATACTCCTCTCTTGATCCTTGAAAACTTCCTCCACACCAAACTCGAAACAACTCATTAGAGGGTTAGTGCACAATATAAATTGACATATTCAGAGGTGACACAATCATTCTTAACACTTCTGGACATTGCATAATGCTACTGGACATTAGTGGATCAAAGAAATTCATCCAACATAGCAAAAGAGGCAATGCGAAATAAAAGGCAGAATCTGTCAAAGCAGAACAGTTCGTATTGACGAATTTTAAAATGGCACCAGACTTGCTCAAATGAAAATGCCCAAATTTAATGAAAGTTGCGTACATATCTGAGGATCATGCACGTAAATTGGCTTAATTTTCGGAGCTACCTACAGGGAGGTGGACCCAGATTCGTGACAGCAAAGAAATCTGGAACTGTGCAGTAATCCAAATCTAGTACTTACTTTTTTATCAACGGCTTAACTTGGCACAACAAAACATAAAACTAAGATAAGGAGAGGTTGCTACAGTAGTAAACAACTTCTAAGACACAAAATAAAAACAAAGTACTGTAGGTAAAAACATGGGTTGTCTCCCATAAGCGCTTTTCTTTAACGCCTTTCAGCTAGGCGCAGAAAGTGTGTATCAAGTGTTATCAAGAGACGAAGTATCAACATCATAATTTGTTCTCATAATAGAATCAAAAGGTACCTTCATTCTCTTTCTAGGAAAGTGTTCCATACCCTTCTTGAGAGGAAATTGATATTTTATATTACCTTCCTTCATATCAATAACAGCACCAACAGTTCGAAGAAAAGGTCTTCCCAATATAATGGGACAAGATGCATTGCATTCAATATCCAAGACAACAAAATCAACGGGAACAAGGTTATTGTTAACGGTAATGCGAACATTATCAACCTTACCCAAAGGTTTCTTTGTAGAATGATCAGCAAGATTAACATCCAAATAACAATTTTTCAGCGGTGGCAAGTCAAGCATATTATAAATTTTCTTAGGCATAACAGAAATACTTGCACCAAGATCACATAAAGCATTACAATCAAAATCTTTAACCTTCATCTTAATGATGGGCTCCCAACCATCCTCTAGCTTTTTAGGAATAGAGGCTTCACGCTCTAGTTTCTCTTCTCTAGCTTTTATGAGAGCATTTGTAATATGATGCGTGAAAGCCAAATTTATAGCACTAGCATTAGGACTTTTAGCAAGTTTTTGCAAGAACTTTATAACTTCAGAGATGTGGCAATCATCAAAATTCAAACCATTATAATCTAAAGCAATGGGATCATCATCCCCAATGTTGGAAAAAATTTCAGCAGCTTTATCACGGGCGGTTTCGATTTTAGCAGTTTCGAGGCAGTTTTTCGCTTTGCATTAGAAGTGGAAACATTGCTAACACCAATTCTTTTATTAGTATGAGTAGGAGGTGCAGCAACATGTGTAGCATTAGCATTACTAGTGGTGGTAATAGTCCAAACTTTAGCTACATTCTTCTCTTTAGCTAGTTTTTCATTTTCTTCTCTATCCCACCTAGCACGCAGTTCAGCCATTAATCTTATATTCTCATTAATTCTAACTTGAATGGCATTTGCTGTAGTAGTAATTTTATTATGATGATTCTCATTAGGCAAAACTTTTGATTTCAAAAGATCAACATCAGCAGCAAGACTATCGACTTTAGGAGCAAGTATATCAATTTTCCCAAGCTTTTCTTCAACAGATTTGTTAAAAGCAGTTTGTGTACTAATAAATTCTTTAAGCATAGCTTCAAGTCCAGGGGGTGAACTCCTATTATTGTTGTAAGAATTCCCATAAGAATTACCATAGCCGTTGCCATTATTATAAGGATATGGCCTATAATTGTTACTAGAATTGTTCCGGTAAGCATTGTTGTTGAAATTATTATTTTTAATGAAGTTTACATCAACATGTTCTTCTTGTGCAACCAATGAAGCTAACGGAACATTATTAGGATCAATATTAGTCCTATCATTCACAAGCATAGACATAATAGCATCAATCTTATCACTCAAGGAAGAGGTTTCTTCGACAGAATTTACCTTCTTACCTTGTGGAGCTCTTTCCGTGTGCCATTCAGAGTAGTTGATCATCATATTATCAAGAAGCTTTGTTGCTTCACCAAGAGTGATGGACATAAAGGTACCTCCAGCAGCTGAATCCAATAAATTCCGTGAAGAAAAATTTAGTCCTGCATAGAAGGTTTGGATGATCATCCAAGTAGTCAGTCCATGGGTTGGGCAATTTTTAACCAAAGATTTCATTCTTTCCCAAGCTTGAGCAACATGTTCAGTATATAATTGTTTAAAATTCATTATGCTACTCCTCAAAGACATAAAGGTATCTTTAGCTCTTCCTCTTAATGAGAAAGGGAACAATTTTAGTTTAATAATATCACCATCTACATCTTTATATTTTTGCATTTCACATAATTCAACAAAATTATTAAGATGGGCAGCAGCATCATCAGAACTAACACCAGAAAATTGCTCTCGCATAACAAGATTCAGTAAAGCAGGTTTAATTTCAAAGAATTCTGCTGTAGTAGCAGGTGGAGCAATAGGTGTGCATAAGAAATCATTATTATTTGTGGTTGTGAAGTCACACAACTTAGTGTTTTCAGCGTTGGCCATTTTAGCAACAAGAATAAAGCAAACTAGATAAAGTAAATGCAAGTAAACTAATTTTTTTGTGTTTTTGATATAGCAAACAAGATAGCAAGTAAAGTAAAACTAGCAACTAATTTTTTTGTATTTTGATTTAGTGCAGCAAACAAAGTAGTAAATAAAACTAAGCAAGACAAAAACAAAGTAAAGAGATTGAAAAGTGGAGACTCCCCTTGCAGCGTGTCTTGATCTCCCCGGCAACGGCGCCAGAAAATGTGCTTGATGGCGTGTATTTCACACGTTCGTTGGGCAACCCCAAGAGGAAGGTATGATGCGCACAGCAGCAAGTTTTCCCTCAGAAAGAAACCAAGGTTTATCGAACCAGGAGGAGCCAAGAAGCACGTTGAAGGTTGATGGCGGCGGGATGTAGTGCGGCGCAACACCAGGGATTCCGGCGCCAACGTGGAACCTGCACAACACAACCAAAGTACTTTGCCCCAACGAAACAGTGAGGTTGTCAATCTCACCGGCTTGCTGTAACAAAGGATTAACCGTATTGTGTGGAAGATAATTGTTTGCAGAAAACAGTAGAACAAGTATTGCAAAGAGATTGTATTTCAGTAAAGAGAATTGGACCAGGGTCCACAGTTCACTAGAGGTGTCTCTCCCATAAGACGAACGACATGTTGGGTGAACAAATTACGATTGGGCAATTGACAAATAAAGAGAGCATGACAATGCACATACATATCATGATGAGTATAGTGAGATTTAATTGGGCATTACGACAAAGTACATAGACCGTCATCCAACTGCATCTATGCCTAAAAAGTCCACCTTCGGGTTATCATCCGAACCCTCCCGGTATTAAGTTGCAAGCAACAGACAATTGCATTAAGTATGGTGCGTAATGTAACTAGTGACTACATCCTTGAACATAGCACTAATGTTTTATCCCTAGTGGCAACAGCACAACACAACCTTAGAACTTTACATCCTTGTCCCGGTGTCAATGCAGGCATGAACCCACTATCGAGCATAAGTACTCCCTCTTGGAGTTACAAGCATCTACTTGGCCAGAGCATCTACTAGTAACGGAGAGCATGCAAGATCATAAACAACACATAAGCATAACTTTGATAATCAACATAACAAGTATTCTCTATTCATCGGATCCCAACAAACGCAACATATAGAATTACAGATAGATGATCTTGATCATGTTAGGCAGCTCACAAGATCCGACAATGAAGCACAATGGGGAGAAGACAACCATCTAGCTACTGCTATGGACCCATAGTCCAGGGGTAGACTACTCACACATCACACCGGAGGCGACCATGGCGGCGTAGAGTCCTCCGGGAGATGATTCCCCTCTCCGGCAGGGTGCCGGAGGCGATCTCCTGGATCCCCCGAGATGGGATCGGCGGCGGCGGCGTCTCTGGAAGGTTTTCCGTATCGTGGTTCTCGGTACTGGGGGTTTCGTCACGGAGGCTATTTGTAGGCGGAAGGGCAGGTCAAGAGGCGGCACGGGGGCCCCACACCACAGGGCCGCGCGGCCAAGGGGGGGGGGCCGCGCCGCCCTATAGTGTGGCCCCTCCGTGGCCCCTCTTCGTCTCTCCTTCGGACTTCTAGAAGCTTCGTGAGAAAATAGGCCCCTGGGCTTTGATTTCGTCCAATTCCGAGAATATTTCCTTACTAGGATTTCTGAAACCAAAAACAGCAAACAAAGAATCGGCACTTCGGCATCTTGTTAATAGGTTAGTTCCAGAAAATGCACGAATATGACATAAAGTGTGCATAAAACATGTAGATAACATCAATAATGTGGCATGGAACATAAGAAATTATAGATACGTCGGAGACGTATCATTGTGTGGGTGAACCTGTGCTAATGTACCGCCCTTCCTAGGACTAATACATACTTGTGATTATACCCCTTGCAAGCATCCGCAACTACAAGAAAGTAATTAAGAATAAATCTAACCATAGCCTTAAACTCTGAGATCCTGCTATCCCTCCTGCATCGATATACCAACGGGGGTTTAGGTTTCTGTCACTCCGGCAACCGCGCAATTGGCAAACGAGTACAAGATGCATTCCCCTAGGCCCATAAAGGTGAAGTGTCGTGTAGTCGACGTTCAGACGACACCACTAGAAGAATAACACCACAACTTAAATATCATAACATTGAATATTACTCAACCATACTTCACTACTAACATTTAGACTTCACCCATGTCCTCAAGAACTAAACGAACTACTCACGAGACATCATATGGAACATGATCAGAGGTGATATGATGATGAATAACAATCTGAACATAAACCTTGGTTCAACGGTTTCACTCAATAGCATCAATAACAAGTAGAAATCAATACCGGGAGAGTTTCCCCTATCAAACAATCAAGATCAAACCCAAATTGCTACGGCGGTGACGATGTCCAGCGGTGGAGACGGCGGTGATGATGGTGGAGATGATGATGATGGTGATGGAGATGATGTCCAGCTCGATGACGGTGACGATGGCGTCGATTTCCCCCTCCCGGAGGGAATTTCCCCGGTGGATCTCAGCCCGCCGGAGAGCTCTTTTCTCTCTGGTGTTCTCCGCCCCGCAGAGGCGGCTGTAACTCTTCGCGAGGTACCCTCTGTGGCTTAGGTCTTCGGGACAAAGGATTTCGCGAAGAAAAGGAGGCGAGAGGGGCTGTGGGCCCCCTCCTCACCAGGCGGCACGGCCAGGCCATGGGCCGCGCCGGCCTGTGGTCTGGGCCCACCTTGGGTCCTCTCGGCTCCCCCTTCTGGCTTCCTTCGTCATCTGGAAAAATAGGATTTTTGGTATAATTTCCTTCCACAGTTGATCTTCCGAAATATTGCGTTCTGACGGTGCTTTTTCCAATGAGAATCCTGGCTCCGGTGCTCGATCCTCCAATAATCATGAAACATGCAAAATAGATGAAATAACATAAGTATTATGTCCAAATATGAAATATATCAATGAATAACAGCAAATTATGATACAAAATAGTGATGCAAATTGGACGTATCACAGGCCGGCCAACAACACGAGAATCAAGCAATTTCCTCAACCGGGGAATCGGGGACTATGGTGGGCGTCGTTGGCGTAGGGATCATCGATGCCGGTGGAGTAGTAGCCATCGCTGGAGTCGCGGTGCATGGCTGGGGCACGGGTGGAGCTCGATTCTCCGATAGGATCGTGGCGCGCTGCGCGGCGCACCACGCCTTGACGTCGTCGTCCATGCCGCTGCTGTCGACGAGCAGGATCACCAGATCCTCCTTCGTCTTCTTGGCGACGATGCTGGCCTTGATCAGGACGAGCTTGATGACCTGCCTCTCGATGACCAACACCCACCTTGCCGACGCCACCTCCTTCATCTTCGCGGCTTTTTCCGCCCGCGTGGCAGCGTGCGCGGTGGCATCAGCGATGCACGCCAGGATGGACGAGTGGAGCTTCTCGATGGTCGGCGTGGTATCCCTCATTACCTTGGCTTTCTTGTCCCGACGGGCTGGCCAACAGTATCCGGTGTAGGCGCGTTGTTGGGGTCAAGCGACGCGTTGGCCTTGGCAAGGGCAGTCCGGACCTTCTTCCACTTGTCGCACATCTCGATCCGGGCGAAAACATGCACGAACTTGAACTCGACGTCGTCGTTGTCCTTGCGGTAGGTGGTGATCAGGCGCACATCTACAAAAAATGGCGAACGATTGAAACGCTGGTGACCAAGGGCAATGCACGGTGGGAGCGGCGATAGTACCTGATCCTCGAAGTTGGTGCCGCTAATGTGGACGCGGCGAACCTCTCATACGTCTCAAACGTATCTATAATTTTTGTTGCCCTATGCCTGTTTTACACCAATATGTATATGTTTTGCTCACACTTCGTTGCACTTTTATACATTTTCTGGCACTAATCTATTGACAAGATGCCACAGTGCCAGTTCCCTGTTTTCTGCTGTTTTATATTTCAGAAAAGTTGTACATGAAATATTCTCGAAATTGGACGAAACAAAATGCCGAAGTTGTTATTTTACCGAAACAAAGACGGAGTCCAGAGGAGAGACAGAGGGGGCGAGGAGCCGGCCAGACCATGCCTAGGCACGACCTGGCCCTGGCGCCTATAAATTGCCTCCGACGCGAAAACCCTGAATCAACCAGCCTCCGTCCACAAAAAGTTCCGTCACCGCCGCCATCGTCCAGACAAGTTTCGGGGGTCAGAAGTTCCTGTTCCGGCACCCTGCCGGGACGGAGATCGACCCCCAGAGCCATCTCCATCGACTCCACCGCCTCAGCTTCGACTCCATGATGGTTCGTTAGTAGTTCCCCCTGGACTACGGGTTCTCGACTGTAGCTAGTTGGTACTCTCTCTCCCATGTACTTCAATACAATGATCTCATGAGCTGCCTTACATGATTGCAATCCATATGATGTAATCAGTGTTGTGTTTGTTGGGATCCGATAAATTGTGAAATTGTGATCAGATTGTTCATAATATTATCATACTACTGTTATTTAAGATCTTGCATGCTCTCCGGTACTTGTAGTTACCTTAATCAAGTAGTTGCATGTATCTCCAAGAGGGAGTATTTATGCTCGATAGTGGGTTTATGCATCTAGTTTTCTGGAAGAGTGACAATAACTTCTAAGATTGTAGATGTGATGTTGCTACTACGGAGAAAACAACAATATTTTTTCTAAGCATAATTCTATTGTTTACTTTTGTCTAAGCATAATTCTATTGTTTACTTTACACACATTTCTTAATGCGATAATCTGTTGCTTGCAACTTAATACTGGAAGGGGTTTGGATGATAACCTGAAGGTGGATTATTAGTCATAGATGCAGTTGGATTACGGTCTATGTATTATGTTGTAATGCCCAATTAAATACTATAGTAACCTTTATCTTATCACAACATGTATTGTCATGCCCTCACAATTATCAATTGCCCAACTGTAATTTGTTCACCCAACACATGTTATTTGGAGAGTTACCACTGGTGTAGATAGTTGGGAACCCCGGTAATTCTGTCAGCATCATTGCTCTACAGTCAACTCTGCATTGGAATATTTTCTGGTGCCATCTCCTCTCTGTTACTGCTACTATTGCTGTGTTACTATTGCCATTGTTATCAGGAGGAGGCATTTTGGCTCGTAGGAGCATTTGCACCCATTATACAAAATAATTAAAAAATAATTTTACAAATGTTAAAAAATTCTGACATAAAATTTGTGGTGTATATTGTGACATTTTATGTTCTTACACAAGTTTTCATGAAAAAAAACATTTTATGTGGCATGTACAAAAAAGACAAAAAATGTCCTATACCTAGTCGTGTTGTAGCATCAAAATTTGTCTTTTTACAGGAGACACATAAAAAAATAAAATTTTCTGAAAACTTGTGTACGAACATACAATGTCTAGATGTACATGCAAAATTTTATTTCAGAATTTTTTGACACTTCAAAATGTATTTTCACATAATGGGTTCATATGCTCCTATGAGCCAAAGTTAATTTTCCTTGTTATCATATTATTACCGCTTTCACATCACCCATGTTACTAGTGCTTTTCCAGGTGGAGCCGAATTAACAACTCCGCTGTTAAGGCTTATAAGTAATATTTACCTCCCCTTGTATCGAATCAATAAATTTGGGTTTTACTTCCCTCGAAGACTGTTGCGATCCCCTATACTTGTGGGTCATCAACCTCCTTGACAACGCCGTGCCACTTGTTGCAGGCGTGCTGGATCATGTGCCAACGGTGAGACATGGTGGAGATGTTGCGATCGGCGGTCAGCGCCTTGAAGTAGCCAGGGATCCAATAGCCGACGCTTGTCGAACGCCACCTTCACCCTCTTCCAATAGGACTTGACGTTCTGGATAATTTTTTTTGGGAGAAACTAGTCCTATCTCGCCAACAAAGCTGGCCCGCTTTTAGCGCCATCCGGCGCTCTTGATGGCCTCCCGCCGGATTGGGTTCGGCCTGGGGACGCCTGATGAAAATACGTGCCATGCCGACGGGAAAATCTTTTTAGGGCGCGCGGCTGGGGGAGCATTTTGGTACCGGTGCCCCTAATTTTGTTTTGGTGAAGCTATAGAAAGGATGAGTGGACATGCTCTGATCCAGGCAGTTTCTATATCGGAAACAAATGTGTATCGTACATTCACGTTTGCTTTTCCAACACGTGTATCATGCGGCCAAGTAAGGATGTTTTCGATGAAACAATAAGTACTCACTCTATCCATAAGAAGATGCCCAAAATTTACTTAAATTTGGACGTATTTATACATTAAAGAGTACCTAGATAAATTTACGATTTTTTTATGGAGAGAGATATTATGTCGCAGGTTTAGCAAGGATTAGAGAGAAAAGAAAAAGGAAAGCATCGTTCTCATCTAGAGGCCACGTGACATGGGTTAACAACTTGGGCATTGTTTCTGCGGTCAAATACAGCTGATCAAACATAGCACATGAGTAGAACTAGATGGGCTGCCCGCCTGGATCTATCATCAGGTCGATTTTCCTTGGGCATCGCCCATCATGTGCGTAAGCATGAGCGTGACGTGCATCCCCATGTGTCTCCCGCTCATAATCAATTCGAATTGCATAATTGCAAGGCACCGACTAAGGATAAGAGTATAATTTATCGAAATAGCCTTTCGTTCCTCTATATTAATATAACAGCCACAACATAGAGTTGACGAAAGATTTGGAACAGAAAACAAAGAACTAGGGCAACAACAAGACCATGCCCAAAAGAAAAGAAGAAACACAATAGAGATTAAGGCGGATCAACTAAGCGTCGCGCCTTCCGAAGAAGTACCACCACACTCCTAGCGTCGACACGTCTGTACCAGCTACCAAGCAACACATTCAGAAAAGGAAATCGAGACGCTGCCCGGACCACTTGGTCCTGGGGCTTCCCCCGACACACACTGCGAAGAGAACATAGGGTAGCCACGACCTTCCAGGAAGCAACACCTTCGAGAAGAATATCCATAATTGGGGGTATATCATAGGAAAACGCTTACGATCCGTCGCCCGACCGGGAGCGAAAGATCGGTCGTTCTGGTTGCACGTCACGCGGCCCACCTCGAACGACCGGGGCCCACCCGCGTGGTCTTCTTCTCCCGCATCTGTCTTCCCCGGCCTTCCTTTATTCTGCCGCTGTTGCAAATCGTTCCGAGGGTGCGCTGCCGCTGTCCATTGTGGCTACGCGCGCGTTGCTTCTGCCTGCTGCCTACTCTCCCACTAATAGCTGACCTCATGTCCATGGATGCCCTGCAACTGAAGTTCAACATGGCCATGGCCATTGTGGCTACAAATACAAGATCTCCTACTGTTTCTAGGAAGAAGAGGAACCGGTTGAAATGGGTGTGGAGTCGCCAGATCTACCGATGACGGCTCCGGCAAGCCGGATTTGCGGGCGGCGACACCGTATTGGTGGGATCTAGTTTGCCATGGACAAATTTTCCGTTGATATTTTCTTGATGTTGTATAAGTTAATAATTTTTGTAACACAGACATATAAGTTTTGTAGTCAAAGCAGGCGAGAGATGTTGTAATGTTTACCTAGATGTTTGCCACAAGTTTGTGACTTTTGTTGTAATCATGTATATTTTTTATTAATATAGTTGATGATTTTTATTGTAATTAAATTTGTAGCAAATTTGTTATGGCTTAACCAATTTTCATACCAACAAACATATGTTTTTTTTGTTGTAATACTTGTATATTTTTGGTATAGTTTCTGTCGATTTTTGTTGTGAACAAAGGTGTAGCAAAATAGTTGTTGTTTAACCATTTTTTATAACATTTACTTTTCCAAAATTTACTGTGAAGATTTTGTTGTAATACTATATATTTTTTGTACACCCAAATATAAAAAATGTTGTTTTTTGTTGTTAATTATTGTTGTAAATATGTTACTAATTTGGTGTAAAGATATTTATGGCATGAAAACTGACTATTTGTAAACACCCCAAAAAATTGTTTTTTGCTCCTAGTTTGTTGCTGTAAACATATTGGTTATTTTGTTGTAATCGTTTTGTCATTTTTGTAAATATAGTTTTTTTATTTTTGTTGTCAACTAATCTGTAATAAATAAAATGTTGTTAACCACTTTTGCATTGCTACAAACACATGTTTTTTGTTGTTGTAAATGGACTGGCCCTGGACTGCGGGTTGATTTTCAGAAAACCTGAGGGGGTAAATGCAAACATTGGCGTGGCTGTTTGTGGACGCCGGATCGCGATCCGATGGCGCGGGGAGCAGCCGATTTTCTGGCCCCAGATCGGGCGACAGAGGGCTAGCGTTGCCCTATATCATAGGTAGCATCATATGTTCAATGAGCGAAAAAAGCTGATGTATCATTATAATTAGCTCACAATTACTAAGTTAGCATCGGCAGCAATGAAATGTTACATTACTTGGGATCTGACCAAAGTCACATTTACAGTTGTTTTGTAATTTCTAGTTTAAGATTTCTAGTTTATAATCTATAGTTTCTTTAGTTTTAAATAAAGTAGTACTAAATCTTAAACTAGAAATCACAAAATAAACTAGAAGTGTAACTTAGTGGCATCTCTAGGTGGGGGTGCCTAGTGCGTACTCAATCGGAAACTCTCATTTGCAACTAGTTGCACCCGCACCCCATTTTTTGTTGTGACACTTCCAAGTTTCCAAAAAATGCAAACTAAAATTCTAGACAAACATTGTGTTGTGTCTTGTGCATCTGTGAAGTTTCATCCAAAAATATGTCAAAATGTGACCTGTGTAAAAAAGAGAAGACGTACGTAAATAGTGTCACGTACTATTTACACATCATTTGTTCTTTTTGTGTAGGCCACATTTTGACATATTTTTGGATGAAATTTCACAGATGCACAAGATACAATAGAATGTATGTCTAGAATTTTAGTTTGCATTTTTTGGAAACTTGGAAATGTCAGAACAAAAATGGGGTGCGGGCGCAACTAGTTGCGGAATATCCCCTCTCGTACTCAATAGCCAGTACTAGTGTCTAGTGCCCACTGCATTGAGCAAGTGCAGCTTAACCAGACTGATCAGATCTAATCATCACTCACTCACTCACGAGTATAGAATAACCAAAACACCTTTTCTCACCATCTGGTCCCGTTAACTCCACAGATACCCACGCGGGCCCAGCTCGATCCGGTGGGGCCGCCGTGAGGTACGCAGGCGGGTAGCGGATAGCTCACCCTGCCACTTCTCCTTCCGACCACCACCCACGAAGCGTGGGCAGCTCACTGATGCGCACTTCCTCCTCTATGACACGTGGGCCCAGATGCCGATCCAGGCCCCACGCGCCAGGCGTACGGCCGGATCCCCACTCCGCCGAAGCATCGCAGGCAGCTTCGTCCTCGTGCCAGTCGCGTCGCGTCGCGCAACAAAAACCAGCGGAAGGAAGGAGGAATAGTAAAACGGACGAGCACAGAGAGGCTGATTCCGAACCCAAATCCCAGCCCTAATCCTCATTCCGTCGTTCTGATCTGCCCGCCTCGCGCCGGAGGTGGGATCCCGCGCGCGCTGTCCGTCCGGCGGTTGCTGCTCCACGGATCGGTGCCGGTTCTTGATTCTTTTCTCTTTGCTCCGGATTTGTTTGCGCAGATGATGGGTGCGGCGGAGAATGCAGAGCTGGGAGGGCTCCACGACGAGGAGGAGATGGTGGCCGGCACGGCGCCGCCGCCGCCCAGGAAGATGCAGTCGCTCGACTTCGAGCACATCGGCTCGCTCGCCGCCGTCGCCGAGTCGCTCTCGCCAAGGAGCAAGTGGCGGATGGCGCTCAGGAGCGTGCGCATCGTCATCTTCCAGGCAAAGATCAACGTGCTCCTGCCCTTCGGCCCACTCGCCATCACGCTCCACTACATCCCCGGGAACCACGTACGTGAGGAGCACGCTCATCATCAAATCACCCTTCCCAATTCATTTCCAGCATCCGTCAGTCAGCACCATGAATGCTTCCACATATTCTTTTTGGCATTCCTCGTCACATTTATTATTAGTTGCAAGAGCAAAGCTGACCTTTTCATTTCTGCGCTTGCTTCCTTCAAATGCTTCACAGCAAGGGTGGGTTTTCCTTTTCAGCTTAATCGGCATCACGCCCTTGGCCGAGAGATTGGGGTATGCAACCGAGTAAGTACTGCTGCCACTGGTTGACTTGAACCAATCTTCACTTGGTTATATGCCTAAAACTACCTGCCTCACCCACCTTTCTATATGTTATAACTTGGATCCCGCCTTGTCTTGTGCAGGCAACTTGCCTGCTACACTGGCCCAACAAGTATGTGCCTTCATCTTCCAAATTACCCTAGCTTTCCGATTCAAATCTTGCCTTCATCGATCAATTGGTAAAGATTCAACATTTTTCAAAACTGCAGTTGGGGGCCTTCTGAATGCTACATTCGGGAATGCGACGGAGATGATTATCTCGATTTATGCGCTCAAAAACGGAATGATTCGGGTCGTCCAGCAGTCGCTGCTAGGCTCAATATTGTCAAACATGCTATTAGTGCTTGGGTGTGCTTTCTTTGCTGGTGGGCTTGCCCATCCTGATAGAGACCAGGTCTTCAACAAGGTACCGATCAAAAAAAGAATCTGCTAATACGTTTCCATTATTATCGTGACACATTTTATCTTCTTTTGACTTGAATTTCTCGATGTAGGCATCAGCTGTTGTAAATTCCGGGTTGCTATTGATGGCTGTCTTGGGTCTAATGTTTCCAGCCGTGCTTCACTTTACACACTCTGAAGCGCACTATGGAAAATCCGAAGTTTCCCTCTCAAGGTTTAGTAGCTGCATCATGCTTGTGGCCTACGCTAGCTATCTGTTTTTTCAACTGAAGAGCCAGCGCAGTCTATACAGCCCGATTGGCGAAGTAAGTAGCTGCAAGCTAATCTATGCAAACATTTATCTTTTTGGATAAGCAAAAGTAATTTATGAAACCACTGAAAAACAATACTTCATATGGGTGAATAAGGAGATAACATTGATTTACTCTGAAAACAGGGCATGGACCACTTTAGTCATGCATCCCAGTTATTATATTCATCTGTGTAAAATTATAGCTTCAGCATTGTGTATTGTAAGATTACCAAGCTGCACAGGATGCATGCAGTATGGCCAATCATGTTTTTGTGCCTTTCAATTCGTTAGTTTTGCTCTAGTACATCATGTGCCCTGTCTTTAAATATCCAGATACCATAAAACTTTTTTTTTGGCTATCCTGCTCTAGTTCAGGATCTTTTAATTATACATGTAATCATTTGCTCTTTTTTTTGAGTTCACGTGGAGTAACAAGTAACAGTTACCCATCAAACAGATCACAGAAAACAAATAATTTTGTGTGTGTACAGTTCCTTATGCCTCCTATTTCTTACTTGCCATAATAGGAAGAAGAAACCACTGAGGACGAGGAGGATGAAAAGGAGATAACACAGGGTGAAGCTATCGCCTGGCTTTTTGTGTTGACTATTTGGATTTCTATTCTCTCTGGGTACCTGGTAGATGCCATACAGGTAATGAAGAGTTTGTTAACCACTATTCCATATGCTTTATGACTGTCAAAAGTTTTTCGCCTTGCACTTGTTTCGTTACCTATCTCCCTTCATAACTCATTGCCTATGTGGAATTATATCAAGCGGTATTATCGTTAATTTACGTCAACACATTTTCTCTTCTTTAACTGTGCATCTTTAATATATTGTAACAGGGGGCCTCTGAATCATTGAACATGCCACTGGCCTTTATCAGTGTTATTCTGCTCCCTATTGTGGGGAATGCTGCTGAGCATGCAAGCGCCATTATGTTTGCCATGAAAAACAAACTTGTAAGTATCCCCTGCTTTCAACCCTTTCTGCAACTCATTTTTGTACTTTTCTTCTCACTTATAATCTCTTGCATACCACAAGGACATTACATTGGGTGTTGCCATAGGATCATCAACACAGATATCTATGTTTGTGGTAAGAATATTTAGCCAACAAGGTTCAACTTGTCATCGTTTGCACTTTTGAAGAATTGCAATAAACATCCATTTTGCATGATTTGCAGATTCCATTCTGTGTGGTAATTGGCTGGATGATGGGAGAAGAAATGGACTTGAATTTTCAATTGTTTGAGACAGCAACTCTTTTTATAACAGTACTTGTGGTGGCATTTATGCTACAGGTTTGTTTACAGAACAACTCAGCATTTATAATGTGTTCTGTGGTTTATATGAATTCTACAACTTGCTGCTTTTGAATTCCATCAAGTTTCACCTTTCACATTTTAGTGTATGCTTTTTCCAGGAAGGCACATCGAACTACTTTAAAGGCCTTATGCTCATATTATGCTATCTCATAGTTGCTGCGAGCTTTTTTGTGCATGTTGATCCCAAATCAAGTAAGTAGTCTGTTCACCGTTCAACCTCCATAGTTATCTCATCACTAATCCTCAAGGTTACCTAGTGGTTGAATATAAAAGCTTAGTAAACAGTAAATTGAGCAAGATCATATTGATTGCTTAAAACTGTTCTGAACATCGAGAAAATGGAGCGACCAGTGTTTCTGTGCTTATCTTCCTTGTCATGGTACTCAAATTAAAGTTGATATGTTGAATGTATATGGTTATGTATATTGTTGATCTTTGAACTTTTTAAGCACTCTCATAAATATTGCTATCTGTAGTACCAACTCAGTGTAGATTTCAAATATCGGAAGACAGAGGAGCAGAAACAACAGATTTATTTTCAAATATATTGTTTCTTGATTAAGTGCTTTTCTGTACCTGCATCCTCTAATAATGGACACGATCGACCTAAAACAGGTGACAACAAATGAGAACTCCCCGCCAGGATTCCTGTGAACTGATAGGGGGAGGCTACTATCAGAATTGCGGATATTGGCAAATATCAATTGTTTGCAATGTAGCATCTGCTGACTCCTGAATTTGAAGAACAACTTGCTGGCAGAATCGCACATTAAGTTCCAGCTTGCAATTGTATGGCGCTGATGCGGCTTTTTTTTAAGATAGCAACGGCATCGCCCTTTGAGAACCTGTAATTTTATGGGACAGTACATGAAGACCATTAGTCTGTATTTGTTGTAAACTACACTTGGTCGCAGTTTTGATGATGATGTTGTATTAATGTCAAGGAACTGACTACATTGTGCAGTTCAAGGAACACTGTTAGCTCTGTAAAATGGTCTATCACTGGTAATTCGGTTTTCTTGTTTTGTAAAAGCCAACATCAATGTAGAAGGCTGATACTCTGGTGGGAAAACAGAACACAACTGCATGATCAGAGGGCAACACGATTGGTTGTGAAGTAATCATCTCCAGAGTTTAGCTCCCAAAGTTACTGAATTGAACTCTGAATTCATAAATAAGCCATACTTTTTTGGGTGAAAAATTCATGTGCTCCCATTATTTTCAATATAGTTACAGATATGTGTGCAGCCCTTCACTTTGTGATGGGACTGTATACACATTTTTCTTGAATCTAGGCCCCATTTATACTTCTCCATATGTTTTTGGTTATTTATCCTCGTGCCACTATGGATGAGTTATGCTTTTAACATGGGATGACTTATATGTCATGTTAAAAGCATAAGTCATCCTTTTGCCATTGTCATGTCAGACATTAAACATCAATTGTTTATTTTTCTTTGTTTGAGCAATATAAATTCTTATAGAATGAACATAAAATGTTTAGATTTCCACAAGTAAACTAGTTTTGAACACATTACCTGTATATAACCATAGTTTTGTATTAAAAGAGGGTACTACTAGTTAGATATATTTGTTGGATATGTCGTCGTGCATAAGACACTGCTCACATAAGTCTTTGTCTTGCCATGTTGAATTATTGTTGATGCTGAAGTGAAAAAACATAACCAACACTCAATAAGAATCAATGTCTTTTTTATGTTACATTCCATGTCAGAAGGATACAAGAAGTAGCAACTCATCCAAGATTCATTGTATATGACCTTACCTTTTGGTAAACTAAGGGGCTCTTTGGACCAAAAGGATTTCATCTACATTTTGGAAGATTTACATCGTATTAGCATTTTTTTCCTATGGAAATCCTTTGGTCATGGGACTTATGTGCCTTCATTTTATAGGAATCTCAACATGAGCTCAAACCTCATTTTATTTTCCCTTTGGAAAGTCCAGTACACTTCACTTTGTCCTTCTCTATTGTATCCTCAATACTCTAAAATTCTTGTTCTTGTGCACATCCAAAGGCTCCTATTTGCCAAATCCTCATGTTTTGAAATAGGAATCCACTATATGGGGCACGTTTGTTATGTGACTTTCCATTTTTATGTTTTCAAAGTCATACATTTATAGAGTCCTCAAAGGTCTCAATGACTCAGTCACTGCCCAACCACTAAGAATAGAATATACCTCAAGCGGAAGTCGTAGAAGATGATAATTTCAAACTGATCCGATGGGTTAAAGACATGAACTGGCATCCACAATTTTAATGCTCAACATATTTAGGACAATAAGAGGAACCAACTCTGATTCTTATTTTAACATACATCCCAAAGACACTCGAAATTTAAAATGATAGCATGCCTAGAAGGTTTAAAACTGAGTGCTGCTAATAGCGCTTTGAACCTCATTATAGAAACTGATTGTGCTGCTGTTATTGAGGCATTCGAGGATGGCAGCAGGATCAGGTCTGAGCTATGATTCATTGCAAATGACTTCAAAAGGATGGAACCTACATATCGACAAGTTATCCTATCCAAAGTTAGCAGATCTTGCAATACTGTAGCGCATGGTTTATGTCAATTTAGCCGTAGTGTGTTGTGTGATGGGGTTTTACAAGGTGCGTGCCGACCTGCGTGTCGAAAGCGGCATTGAACGATTGTAACCTAAACTTTATTATCTGATTAATACACAACACATTTTATTTTAAAAAGAAAGTTAAAATGATAGAAAATGTTTCAAAAGCCTTATATGAAATTGAAAGACGGTAATTGTAAGCACTTCTAATGTATATTAATATCTAAACCAAGAATCATTCACATGCTTGCTCAAGATTTTCACGCCATGTACCTATTATGATATGATAAGTTTAGTGAAAGTAAGAATCACCTTTTGCTGGAATGTGGAGATATTAATCTACCTACCCTAATGTCCAAATCTTTGTACTTGTCCTCACACAAACATCGGCTTGTTCATTAAATACTACAATAGTATCTCATCACCTCTTAAAATTTGAAGTGTAAATTAAAATGAAACCGTAGATATATGCCATGTTAAATATTATTGAGATTAATAGGTTATTCAACATCTCTTCCACTCTAGTGTGTTATTATTAGCAAACATGCTCACACGTGCATGTCTATGTGCGTGTTTTTTCATAAGTGCAAAACTAATTTAGTGAAATATGATGAATATTCAAGACGTTGTAAAGTTAAAGCAAGGATTCTTTTACCAGTTCGACATGATCTTCATACTTGAAGAATATCATTCCATCCCATAATGTAAGATGTTATTACAACCAATATATGAGCATATTGGTTGTAACAACATAATTATAATATGGGACAAAGGGAGTACATATATAAAACTTGATAGCTCTTGTAGGGTATCTTGTAAAGGCATCTAAATTTAACAAAATGAAAACCATGCAAAAACAGTTGCACAACTAAGTGGGAGGGCCGTGTACATGTTTGCAGAATAGATGACTAATTTCAATACCCGTTTGCAAGATATGAAAGTAGTTAAGTTCTATGTTGTGATTTAGGTGTAAATATGCGTGGAAACTACTTCAGCATCATGTAAACAATGAAAAGACTAGAAAATACAAATATTACAGATAGTATCTCACCACCTCTTAATATTTGAAGTGTAAGTTAAAATGAAACTCTAGATACCAATTCTTGTCTTTCACCTTTCTCTTAACTTTGTATCCACCATTTCACAACCTTTTTTTGTCAGTACCAATGCCAACACAAATTGAAGTTGGGTTTTCAACTGAGGCACACTAAATGAAAAAATAGTTCTTTCAGACTACATATAGATACTCATCTTTTGAAGGGGGAACCGGAGCTATTATTCATGCATAACCCCTATGTTGGGAACGATTGATAATATTTACGGTGACACATGTGTTTGGGACTTGAGGGTGAACCCACACATGCCGACTCACCCCCAAAGAAGACACAGCCTTGCTAATTAATCAGGTTCAAAGTTGTATTTCAGTCGGTTAAGAGCATCTCCACCGGCGGCCCCGATAGCTTTTTGAGGGCCGGGGGCGAAAATGGGCTCGCACCGGCGCCCCTCAAACAGCGCCGGCCAATTTTCGAGCCTAATAGAATCACCGGCAATCCCGTGCCGGTCCTTTGACCAAGGGCGCGAATCGGGCGCGCCGGCGCCTCGCGGAACGACGGTTTTCGCGGGTGGGAGCGCCTTGTCAGCGACAGGACGCGGCGGTTCGCATCGGCCGCGATGCGGGAAGGTTGGTCGTCGGCGTTTAATGGTCTGTCGCGTGCAAACTGAAGCGGCCACGAGGGCAGCGACTGGCCACGCGACATCCAGTCGCGTACGTCGTCGTTAATGCGGGCAGTTGTGGCCGCTATATAGTACGCACGCCGTCCACCACCGCGGTGTTATCCTCTCATCTCCACTACCGCCGCCGGCCCATTCTCTCCACCTCAAAATGTCGTGCCGTCTAAAGACGACGTACTCAATGCTGGGCCTCAACGACCGTGCGCTGCCACCACCACCACAACCGCAGCCGGAGCCGGAGCCTGACGCGGACAACAGCTCCGACGACGACGTAGACCCAAGGTTCGCGGTGTGGCGCGAGGCCTACTTTCGCCGATGTGGAAGCTGAGGCGTTTGGAGGAGGCGGCACAATGGGGTGAGTAGCCGCAGGCACCCCCCGACCCGGAGCAGGCGGCGATCCTGACGCCGTTGAACGCGCAGCGGTTCCGAACATTGAAGGAGGAGCAGCGGGAGTTCATCAACGACGCTAATCTCGAGCACACCCTCAAGATCTCGCGCCAGCGAGCGGCCACAGAGGAGGCGGAGTGACATAAGCTCGTCTCCCTCAACGCTCATCGCCACTACGACGCATTCGCCCACGAGCAAGCGAGGCGCGCCGACAACGAGCAAAGGCGGGAAGCACGGGGACGGCACCGCTGGCAAGCTCATGCGACGCTAGCCGCCATGCTCCACCGCCAGATGCGCGAAGGAAGGGCCGAGAGGCGGAGACGGATGCATGCGGCAAAGGCGAAGAACGACGACTAGGCAGCCCGTCGCGCGTCCCGTAGTAGATTGATTAAGTTTACGTTTTTAAATTCGGTTTTTAAATATCGTTTGAATTTCGTTTTGTATCAATTCGACGTACTTTTGTATAAATTCCGTATGAATTTTATTTAAATTCGGTGTTTAAATATCAATTTAAATTTAAATTTCTATCGGGGCCGCCTGTTTGGTGGCGCCGGTGTGGGAGCAGCCTCCCCAAATAGAGGATGCCATGCCGGCGCCTATTTAGAGGCTAACTGTGGAGATGCTCCAAGAGTAGATATGGATCGTGTTCTTTTTTTTTTCTCCTTTTGAGTAGACAAGGCAATGTGAACTTTTTTTTTTTTGAGTTTGTGATGTAGTATGCGTTTCCTTGTTCGAACCAAATTCGAATTCGTCGCGCTTTCCCGTGTACTAATAGCCTGACGAATCACCAATGTCAGCGTGCGGCCCGGCCCGACTACTCCCGTCTTCTCTTCGCGAGTCGCGGCCTCGCAAACAGAAGAAAAACCTCCCAAATCCCGACGAAACCCTAACCCTAGATCGCCCGCCCGCCATGGATCTCCTCCAGTCCTACGCTCCGGGCGACGCATCGTCGCCGGAGGACGACTCGCTCTCCTCGCCGGACTCCTCCCCTCTCCGCCTCCCCACCAAGTCCGCCGCCCCCGCCGTCGACGAGACCGCGCTCGCGCTGTCCGTCGCCGCCTCCACCTCCCGCCCGCTCGACCCCTCGGTCCACCTCGTCCCCTTCAACCCCACCGCCGACCAGCTCTGGGCGCCCGTCCTCGGCCCCCAGCACCCGCACGCGCCCATCTCGTCCGCCTCCGGCCACCGCAACCACAAGCTCGGCCACGTCGAGGACGCCGCGCTCCTCCCCTTCCTCTTCGACGAGCAGTACAACACCTTCCACCGCTTCGGCTACGCCTCCGACCCCTCCGGCCTCCAGATCATCGGCGACGCGCAGGCCGCCAACCCCGACACCGTCTACAACCTGCCCCCCTCCGAGCACAAGCGCCGCCGCATCCAGTCCAAGGACGACAACCAGGAGCCCGTGCCCCCGGAGGCCGACAACCCCGCAGCCGACGAGTGGGTCGTCCACAACAAGAAGAGCCCCTGGGCCGGCGTTCGGGAGGGCCCGCCCGTGGAGCTCACGGACGAGCAGAAGCAGTACGCGGAGGCACATGCCGCCAAGAAGGCCGAGAAGGAGGCGCGCGGCGAAGGGAAGGAGAAGACGGAGGTGGTGGCCAAGACCACCTTCCACGGGAAGGAGGAGAAGGACTACCAGGGACGATCGTGGATCACTCCGCCCAAGGACGCCAAGGCGGCCAACGAGCGCTGCTATATCCCCAAGAGGTGTGTGCACGAGTGGGTTGGGCACACCAAGGGGGTCTCAGCCATCAGGTTTTTCCCAAAGTATGGCCATCTGCTGCTGTCTGCTAGTATGGATTGCAAGATCAAAATCTGGGACGTGCTCGAGTCCAAGACGTGTATGCGGACGTACATGGGGCACAACAAGGCGGTGAGGGATATATCGTTCTGCAGCGACGGCAGCAAGTTCTTGAGCGCTGGGTATGACAGGAATATTCAGTACTGGGATACGGAGACTGGGCAGGTCATATCCACCTTCTCTACCGGGAAGGTCCCTTATGTTGTGAAGCTCAATCCTGATGAAGATAAGCAGAATATTCTCCTTGCTGGGATGAGTGACAAGAAGATTGTGCAGTGGGATATGAGGTCAGGGGAGATCACGCAAGAGTATGATCAGCATTTGGGGGCGGTCAACACCATCACTTTTGTAGATAATAATAGGAGGTTTGTGACCTCTAGCGATGACAAGTCGCTTCGAGTCTGGGAGTATGGTATCCCCGTGGTGATTAAGTATATCAGTGAGCCACACATGCACTCCATGCCGTCTATTGCAGTACACCCCAACTCTAACTGGCTTGCAGCGCAGAGCTTGGATAACCAGATTCTGATATACAGCACCAAGGAAAGGTTTCAACTTAATAAGAAGAAGAGGTTTGCGGGCCACATTGTGGCAGGTTATGCTTGTCAGGTGAGCTTCTCACCTGATGGGAGGTTTGTCATGTCAGGAGATGGTGAAGGCAGTTGCTGGTTCTGGGACTGGAAAAGCTGCAGGAGATTCAAGACCCTCAAGTGCCACAATGGAGTTTGCATTGGGTGTGAGTGGCATCCACTGGAGACTAGCAAGGTTGCAACATGTGGATGGGATGGCGTAATCAAATACTGGTAAGTTGACAAGATAAACATATGCCAATACATTATTTTTGTTCTGCTGCTGTTGTGAACATATGCCTATACATTATTTTTATTCTGCTGCTGTTGTGATGATTGGTTGTACTTGTACAACTGCTCCGTTTGTGTTCAAAATAAAATACATGGCTTTGTTGCAGTTAATGTTCCTTGGAAGAATTCAACTATCACAGGATTATGCATTTTACCCACTGATCTATGCTCATACTGCTAAAATAAATATGACTTGCTCCCTTTGTTCAGTATTATAAAATGATTTTGATATTTTAATGTGCACTAGATACGGACTGAAATGAGTGAACCTGCACACTGAAACGAGTCTAGATACATGCATTTTCGAAAAAAAGATAAAACATCTTATAATAGTGAACGGAGGGAGTAGATGATAGATTCTCACCCCATCCATAAGAACTGGGTAAATTTAAAATTTTGCTTATGTGGGTTGGTTTGGTGCAAAACTGGGCCTATACTTGTTAGTAGCTTGTATTTTTTTTTTTTTTTTTTTTTTTACTTTTATGCAGTAGGGTTTCTTCAGCTGACTGCCAATGGATTCTCATTGCAACCCCCAGATCTGTTAACGCATTGCTTTTCTTTCCTGGAAAATTGCTGTTATGCAAATATACCTTGACCGTTTGATGACTGTTGAGTTTATTACGTTGCAAGAAGAACTATTTTATTTATCTTTTTTGTTCTTCCCGAAGTGTTGTTAGAATGTCGTCTGTCTAAACTATTGGAGATTAATAAATTTTTAAATGTGTGATTTGAAGAAGCTGTATTTCGTTTGTTGACTGATAGACTATTTTCATACCTCTTGTTTTTCGTATGAGCTTTATGTTTTTTTTTTCCAAATGTTACCTTTTTCTTGTGATGTTGGTACTAATCATTTGATACAACTTGCAGGGATTAAGTTTCTGTGATTTGGACAGAAAGATTGCCGAAGATGCTGGAAGGGATTCATGACAATGAAGTTCACAAGGATTCAACTCCAGTAGATACTGTAAGCTCCATATGCCTGTCTAGAAAACTTCAATGCCATGAGTGGAAACTGAAAGCAGTATCATATTGTCAGCTATAATGTAGCTTCCTGTAATGTTACACTGTACCATACATATTGCACCACTCAGTTTTGAACTTCACCTTTCAACATCTAGGATTTCAGTAGTTTCAGCGTCTCCATTTTGTTGATGCCAACTTTTGTAGTAATTGAGAATGTTTGTAGTGACGGAATTTGCCCAGATTCTGGGAACTCTACCCTGGGAAATCCCCAGTGGCAATGCCTGTGTGTTCTGTTCGTAACAGAATAATAACTTGATCTCTGTACTATGTTTCCCTCGAATTCTGCTTCTGCTGCGTGAGAGGCAACCTTTGGTCTGGGTTTTCTTGCTTGCTATGCAATTTGACGCATAGCTTATCTTCTGTGTTCACAAGTTTTTATACTGTTTCTTTTGCTTGGGTTTAGGTGTCCGGGAGCCTGCTAATATGGTAAGTTTGTTCACTTGAAAATGTTGGTTGATGTGTGGTCTGTGGAGTCAGAGCATGGTCAACCTCTGTGCCTGAACATTAGAAGCATAGAAAACAAAGAAACATTTAAAGGACATGTCTAAAAAAGTTACAAAGGTTGCATTTTGGGTTTAAATAGCTCCATCATGGAAGTCCAACTTTCTTAGTATTATACTGTTTTCTTTTTACAATATAAACTCTTTGATTCAAGGATTGTCATGAACTTGGGAGTATTTAAATCTTTGAGAATTTTGTTGATGCTAGTTGTTGGAATTCATAGAAAATCTAACATCAACTCAAACCTTTGCAGATGCTTTGTTTTTTTCCTTTGATAAAATCAAACAAACTTTGGTGCATATGTAGGATCAAAGTGAGCTCACATTTGCAATGCTATGTTTTTAGAAATGCAAATCACTCTCGAGTTTCTTAGAGGATTGTTAGAAAAAGACTTACTACCTTTATTATATAAAAAAAGCAACAGATGGCATGCTGTTCTGGATAGAAACCCTTGATCGCTGTCGACCAACATTCATCAGATGGGATAAGAAAACGTCAACTCGTGAGGACTGAGGTGCTGTCATTCAATCGTTGGTCACTCCATCGTCGGCAGCCGTGTGAACCGTCAGATCCGTACGGAGGGTCGAAACACAGGACAAGACAGAAGCGCCACCACGGTGCAAGCGTGTCGAGGTCGGCATAGCACCGGCGCAGCCGCGTCTCAATCGTTGAAACGCCACAAGCAAGGAAGCAAAATGAAATAAAATGATTCCCTAATTTCCTGGCTTCCAAGGTCAAAAACCCCAAGGGTGAATCTATTCAGATATACGCACACGTATCACCCCTCGATCCTCTCAAACTCCTTGGTTGCCACACTTGTCCATTGTAGTTTGGCATCTTCTTTTCCTTCCCCATCGACTGATGCAATGGCAATGCCCCACAATTTGTATATGCTTTCCTTGCCCCCTGCAAGGCAAATCCAAACTTTCTACCCATGCAACCTTTCTAGTAGTTTGTAGGACATCTTTTCTCTTGGCTTTCTTCCCATTGAACGCTATTTATCTCCTGCCAACAACACAACAAGCTCGGAGAAGATCATACATACACATAGCACTGCTGGTTGGTCAGCAGAAAACCAGGTAGCTTAGCTGATAATACTATTAGAGCATGGGGTCGTCGTCTGCGGCGGTGCAAGCGGTGGTGTTGCTGTGGCTGGCGGTGGTGTTCCGGGCGCGGCCCGTGGAGGCGCTGGCGGCCAACTGGGGCACCCGCGCGCGGCACCCGCTTCCCGGCGACATCACCGTGCGCCTGCTCAAGGACAACGGCTTCGACAAGGCCAAGCTCTTCGAGGCCGACCCGGCCGCTCTGCAGGCGCTCGGCCACTCCGGCATCCAGGTCATGCTGGGCCTCCCCAACGAGCTGCTCGCGTCCGTGGCCGGCAACGTCGCCGCCGCCGAGCAGTGGGTGCAGCAGAACGTCTCCAACTACGTCTCCAAGTACGGCGTGGACATCAGGTACGTGGCGGTGGGCAACGAGCCCTTCCTCAAGTCCTACAAGGGCATGTTCGAGGCCGCCACGCTCCCCGCCGTGCAGAACGTGCAGGCGGCGCTCGTCAAGGCCGGGCTGGCGCGGCAGGTGCGCATCACCGTCCCGATCAACGCCGACGTCTACGAGTCGCTCGACGGCCGCCCCTCCTCCGGCGACTTCCGCCCGGACATCACCACGCTCATGACCAACCTCGTCCGCTTCCTCCTCGACAGCGGCGGCGTGCTCGCCATCAACATCTACCCGTTCCTCTCCCTCGACGCCGACGCCAACTTCCCCCGCGACTACGCCTACTTCCCTGCCCCCGGCGCCCCGCCGTCGCAGGCCAGCGTGCAGGACGGCAACGTGCTCTACACCAACGTCTTCGACGCCAACTACGACACCCTCATCGCCGCGCTCGAGAAGCACGGCCTCGGCAACATCACCGTCGTCGTCGGCGAGATCGGCTGGCCCACCGACGGCGACGCCAACGCCAACGTCGCCAGCGCGCAGCGGTTCAACCAGGGCCTCTTCGACCGCATCGTCGCCGGCAAGGGCACGCCCCGCCGCCCGCAGATGCCCGACGTCTACGTCTTCGCGCTGCTGGACGAGGACAACAAGAGCGTCGACCCGGGCAACTTCGAGCGCCACTGGGGCGTCTTCAACTACGACGGCTCGCCCAAGTACCCGCTCAGCCTCGCCAGCGGCAGGGCCATCGTGCCGGCCAAGGGCGTCAAGTACCTCTCCAAGCAGTGGTGCGTGCTCCGGTCCGACGCCAGCCCCACGGACCCTGCCGTCGTCGGCGCCGTCGGCTACGCCTGCCAGTTCGCCGACTGCACCAGCCTCAGCCCCGGCTCGTCCTGCGGCAGCCTCGACGTGCGCGGCAACATCTCCTACGCATTCAACCAGTTCTTCCAGTCTGCCAGCCAGCAGAAGGGCTCCTGCGCCTTCAACAACCTTGCCGTCATCACCACCACCGACCCGTCGCAGGGGACCTGCCGCTTCAGGATAGAGATCGACCCCGGACGCCGCGACCGCACCCACGGCAACTCCGACTCCGCCGCGGCCAGGGCCGCAGTCGCGTGGGGCGCCGTCGTGCTGCTCGCATTGCTTGCCATTGTGGCCGTGTGACACGATCGAGCAGTCAGTCAGCAGCTAGAGAGGACCAAATCAATTCTTTCGTTCTATCTTCTTCTTTAAACAGGGGCAACTGAACTAACGACTAAGCTCAGGGCATGATGGTAGATTTTATTTACCTGTCAAGCTCGTTCAGAAGGGATTATTGTTGTGTTTATTTATTTGTCAGTGATGATTCTTTCGGATGTATATACATGAATGTTACATAGTTGCAGACGCTGATAGTATCCTTTAATTCGGTATGTACATACTACTTTCTTCTATCAATCTCCAATCTCTTCCGTTGATGGCTCAGCCTTGAGGGTTCATAATTCAGATCAAATACACAAATAACTTCAGTGTTGCATTGCGGGATAATTGTTTACATGCTATCATTATGGGAAAAAAGAAAAACAAACAAATGTGTGACAACTGTCGGTGAAATGAGGGTTGGCAAAACAACAATTCTAGATGACAGTGGTTTATCAATCCAGGCCACTGCAAAGCCAAGCAATCTCTGTACCTCTGCTCAACTCAAAACTTCTTTATGAGACGTACACCATCTTCCCTTAGAACTTGTAGTTACTGTGATCCTCATGCCGGAGAGAATCGCTGCCGCCACGGAGCACGCCTGATCTCTGCACAAGACGGACCAGCGACTGCACGACCTCCGACATCGGTGGCCTAAACTCCGGCTCAGGCTGTTTTTTTCGTTTGGAAGTGAATAGATGATCAGCACCAAAGAAGAACAGAGATTGCGAGGGAGGGAAAAAAAACAGCATCTACCTGGACACAAAGGGCGACCGCGTCTGCGAAACGAGAGAGAGATTTAGCAGGGTACAGCCCCTCCATTGCTGGATCAACCATCTGATCCAGCGCTTCAATGTCGTGCAGCTGCGGCGTGGCCCATCGGACTAGTGACTGCTGTGACCATTGCAGGGAGCTGCAAAGGGTTCAAAAAGCAACAACAGTCAGTTCTTTATATGCAGGACCAGGCGTGAATCTGTTCTCGTTTCCTGAATATTGGTTTTCATGCACCTAACCAGTTCATACGAAAGTATGTTCTGTCAGATAATTGCACAAATATATAGCAAAAAGGTACAACTGTAGCACAAATATCTGCATGTTCACCTGTCAAATGCTTTGCGGCCAGTGAGGAGCTCTAGCATCACCACTCCAAAACTGTACACGTCACTCTTTTCGGAGTACTGACCGGACATGGTCACCTCTGGAGCTCTATATCCTGAATTGTCATCTGATTCCTGAAGTTGACATTGTATAAGAACAGAGATAATTATGTACAAGATCATATTTCTTTCAGAAAAACTTTCTGATCACCTGGAGCTCATGGTTTGGAATGAGATCAGCAAACCCACAATCTGATAGATGAGGATTAAGCTCGTCATCCAGTAGTATGTTAGCTGACTTGAAATTCTTATGGATGACAGGCGGCAAGCAAGATTCGTGCAGATATCTGAAAAGCAACACATATTCAGTTCCAGCAGCAGCACCTAAGCTTTGTACACTAGCAGCAGGCGGTGTTCTTATTTTACGTTGTGGTTGTAACTGGGCGCTGGTACGCTGTTTTCGTTATGCTTCGTAATGGTGAAAAAAAATTCAGTTTCAGCACAAAAGAATTACTTTACTCGAGGGATCTCCCTCACTTACTCTAATGCCCTCGCAGACCCTAGCGCAATCTTGACGCGGCTATTCCAGGATAATGGTTTGTCGTTTCCATCCGACAGGTGAAGGAAGTCATGGAGAGAACCATTTCTGTAATAATCATATGCCAGCAAGCATTGTCCATGCTCGGAGCAGTAGCCATCTAGCTCACAGAGGTTAGGGTGATTTAGCTTCGAAATGTTTGCGACCAGCTCAATGAAGAAATCAGATGGATTGCTTGGGAGGGCAGAGAAATTGATTTTCTTCACGGCCAGAACCTGAAAGTATCAATAAGAACATAAGGCTGCAACGACTAATTTAACTAGTACAAGTTTTCAGGGAAAAAATAACAAACTACACTGGATTTTAAATCATCCTGAAATTGACACACAGTGGAATACTATAAAATGTAAACCAAATTCTATCATATGATGTATATTTAATGTCAAATACTGTAAAATGTAAACCAATACTAGCATAAGGCCGCGATGATTTTCTAACTCTAATTTTGCAGGGCAAAGGTTAATTATCCATGGATTATGCACCACCATAAAAATCTGAAATTGACATAGCACGGAGAAAGCTGTTAAATGTAAACCAATACTTTTAATCTATAGTCATACTACATGCCAAATCGGGCATCGTACAGAAAGTATATTGTCTGTCTGAGATTCTGGGTACTCTACTGCCTAGTGCCTATGAGGCTAGGATCTTGATGTTCACAGTCGGCACTGATACTAAACTTTTTGAAGGACTAAAGAATCGGTGTTCTTATGTGATCACGTCTGAGGAATTAACTGAACATAACCTCTGCGGCGGTGCAGGTATATGTATATCTGTGCTTTTCCTACTCTCCATGCCAAAAAATATGTGTGCTTTTCATTTTGACAAAGTGAACTATATACCTTCTGATCTGAGAATTGTCCTCTATAAACCCGCCCGAAAGCGCCTTCACCAATAAGACTGTCAGCACTGAAGCTCTCGGTCGCCACCTGGAGATCTGCCACCGTGTATACAGTCGCTCTGATGGAAGAGAGGTTTGTCGTCTTCGTCGCGACGGACTTGTTCATGCGATCATTTTCGTCCGAGGACCTGTGCAAGTCGATTTTCGAAGGAGGTTTCAAGTTCATGGAGACGGTCCTCTGCAATCCTTCCTTCCCAGCTGGCGAGACAATGTTCATGGGCCTGAGCACTGAACAACAAAGCATCGTTAAGATGTCAGAGAAGAGAAAGCACACATACATTTTAGAAGATCACATAATGATTCTTCAGTAGCGAGAGGATGTAACTAGACTTACGCTTAAATTTTCCTGAAGCAAGAGGGGCCAGAGGCACATCCTTTTCAGGATCTCCTCCCTGCCGAGGCCTCATATATTTCCTCTTGATAAAAAAGAAGGAAACCATTGCGCCCAGAACCAGCAGAGATATGACGATTCCGGCGACTGCCCCACCTCCAACCTTCCTCTTACCACCATCACTGCCGCTAACATTACCGCCATTGCTTCCACTTGGTAGATTATTGTTACTGTCACTGTTACTGTCACTAGGACTGCCTGTCGAAGAAGGTTGTGGCGAAGGAGTGGTCTGCGATGTCGGTGCAGGTGGTTCCGAAGGGCTGTTGCTGAAGGAATTCCCACTCGTCCTACAGTACAAATCCTGAATTATTGCACTCATCTCCACAATTGCCAGAATGCGACAGGCCGACAAAAAAGGGCAGTACAGATGCTTACTGAAGAATTCCTATTGTCTTCAACTTTTCAGGAATCCAACCACTGAACTGGTTATTTGCAACATTGCTGAGAATAGTAGTAATACTTGGATCATCAATAATGAGAAGGCATAGAAAGATCTTAGGTGGTGGCAAGTGCATCAACTTACAGGTCAGTCAGAGGGAGATCAGAGAGGATGCCTATTGTGCCGGTAAACTGGTTGTTCTGCAAATAACTGACAACAGGGCATTTTTTTTAAAGTATAAGCACTTTCTTTAACTTATTGCACCAGGAACCCCTAGATAATCATATTAAAAGCATGTCCTTACAGAGTGGTTAAAGTTTTCAAGGAGCTGAAGCTTTCTGGAAGAGTGCCAGAAAATGTGTTGTCTGAGAGGTCCCTGCAATGATTAGTAGTCACAGTTTGAGTTTACCAGTGATTTGTTAAATCTGGGAATATAAAGATATGTAAACATATAGTAGGTCAACAATAAATTGGTAGTTCACTTAAATATCCATAAAGAACACTCACAATGTTGTTAAGTTGGTGAGTTGGTTGAACACAACATTGACGTTGGATATCTGATTATGGCCAAGTTTTCTACATCAAAAGAGAGCGACGTGATTGGTTTTGATGTTATCAGTTGTTTACGAAAAGCGACCAAAATATGAAATGAACAGGTAACTTACAAAAACCTAAGTGCGGCCATGTGTGAAATGGAGTAAGGTAAAGTCCCCGTAAAGTCGTTACTCTCAAGATTTCTGCAGGTCAATTAGCTCTTTGTCAGAACTAAGATAAGGAATACAAAGACAATTACTCCAGTATGGTCATAAGTTCAAAACTTACAGTATCTCAAGATTGGGAGGCAGATTATAAGGGATGTCACCACCTCCGAGATTATTGTTGCTCATATCACTGTGGGAGCCGAAGTAAAAAATCGATCAAAACAACGGCGGTAAAAGCAGATATTTATACCATGTAAAGGCATAATTTTTTTTTTCACTAACAGCTCAACTAATGCAGTGAGGATATTCATGTTGTATCCCAAAGTTCCCCTGAGCCCCATGCCGGGTAATTTTCTGTGACAATTTAGAACAAGCAAAAAGCGTGTGAGAACAACAGGAAAGTTCAGAAGCCAGGGACTGGACAAAATGGCCGTGTCTACTTCAGAGCTGTCGCCTCACATTGTTATCACTCTTGAATTAGAGCATGTGATCCCAAGCCAAGACTGGCCACACGGGTCGCCGTTCTGCGAGGCCCAGTTCGTGAGCTGCGATGGCGAGTTCAAGGTTGTGTACAAGGTCTTGAGGGCAGTCGCTGAATAGGCAGAGACATCAACTGAGACAGGATGACAGATACGGAAAGATGAATAATTTCAATTAATTAAACAGCCATGGTGAGGGCCTTCCTGCCCCTGCTTCCTTATGATGTTGAGTATGCCAGTAAATACAGGTATCTTGAAAACAAATGCATGAATAGCAAATTTGATGAATAGTTTAAATAATCTCAAGCTCTGAAATAGCCAATACTTTGAAGTCGGAAGTTAGGGAAACAACTTCCAACACCAAGAACCTAACCTTTCAGCAATCCAATGCAAGAAAAGAAAAAGGTGGATTAGCTAACCACAATTCTGCATTAAAAATAACTCTATTCTTGCTAGTTATTTAGATAGGACAAACAACCCACCGGAATTATTCAGACCAAGTAGAATGCCCCTGCCAAACTAATGGCGTTTTATCACTTCCAAGACACATTCCCAATTAGTTCCATACTAAATAGTAACAATTTTGGCCACCTGAAGTAAGAAAAGTCAAAGACGAATGGGAAAGGTGCACGAGGAACTGGATAGGCCAGCAATTTGCCATCAACTCATGGGAGAAGATGATGATTAGTTACAGACTTTTAAAAAGATGACATGCGTTATTTCAGCTACCATGAACCTGAACGCATCAGGATTTCCACAGAGGCGAAGTAGAGATGTCTCAAAGCAAGCACTAACAGCAGAAAAAGCAAAACAAATACTACAGTACAATTTCTTGCTAGCTGAAGTGATCAATAGCAGGAAAAATACCTCTGAGTTATGATTCACTTTTGGGAAGATGAATGCATGATAATAAGAAAAAAATCACTAACCATCGTCTGAGTTAGTGTCGGCGGTGACCTCAATGAAGGCAGTGGCCAAGAGCAACACCGCCACTCCGGCAATGCCCATCGCCATGCCTGAAGGCTGAAGCTCCTGCAAATTCTGTAACTGCTCGCCTTCAAGTGTGAGACATTCTTTTGCAGAACTCCCAACGAAGAAGACGAGGGAAAGAAATATCCTCCCCTTTTGTTCAGTTTTCTCTCTCTCTCTCTCTCTCTCTCTCTCTCTCTCTCTCTCTCTCTCTCTCTCTCTCTCTCTATTACATATATAGTGCTGCATTTTTTCAGTGAGAGAGTGTTGTGAGTTGTGACTTATAATTAGGAAAAGCAGATGGGACTTGTTAAACTTTGTATTGTAGCCTGCATATCTCGGGTGAAGATGAAGACCTGCCGGAGGCCTGGCCTTCATGGTCTGGCCGTAGTGTTGAGTTCCGGAAGGCGCCGCTAGCAAGTGTAATAGTACTGCCTGGAGTTTGCTGGATCGGTTGTATTCGGTCGTGCGCACCCATGCTTTTATTCCGACCGTTTGGTCTGGAGGAGCGGCGCGAAACTCTTTTCCGTGTTGACACCAAGTGATAGTTGATCCATGGTGAAGTCACAAGAAGAGAATATCATGAAGGCAAGATTGGAGGACTAGCTAATGGAGGTTCAAGTTTTTGCGCTATTGAGGGGCTTGCTTGGTGTTCCGAACTTCGCAACAGTGGTATGGACGTGAGGGCGACAACACATGTGAAGTTCGGAGTCTTATCTTTCAGGGTGAAAACCTAAGGTCTGGCCTTAACTGGTTGTGTCTG